>NC_134828.1:9908465-10268835 GCF_004210375.1 Tachypleus tridentatus
CACCGAGAGTATTGGCCATGCTCAGGGCATTAGCAGCTTCCTGGCCATCAGAAAGCAAAACTGAAAGGGCAACAGAAGTATACTGCCCACTGACCTTCCGAATCTTGTCCCATATTACTTTGGAACTGGTGGTAGAAGAGATGCTAGCTGTGAATTTAATCCAAGGTTCCTTCTGGCTTTGACTTCTTACCTGTCGAGCATGTGCACGGGCCCGCTGAAAAGTGATGTGGTTCAAAAGTGTGGGATACCTATAAAAGGTATCCCAGACCTCTTTTGAACCTTCCGTGTCGAGGTTTTAGGAATACATTGAGCAGCTGCCTTGTAGTCGTCTATTGACGGCTTACAGACGATGACAAAATCAAGTTCTGAGAGAGCAGTGAAAGAGAGCCAGTTGGCCTGGTCCAACTTTCATTGGGGCACGCAGGTCGGGTGGCATAGACCACGGAGAGTCTCTCTGAAAATGATCACTGCACCGTGAGTTACTATCAACTCTTCATGAAAAGTGAGAGAAGAGTGAATCGGAGCAGACTTAGAGGCCAGTAGTAATAAAAGACTGACTAGGTGCGTGAAAGTAAATATAATCACCAGTATTGAAGTTAGAAAGGTTATGATCCCTCACATCAATATCAGCACTTCCCCTGATTGATCATAGGTCTCTCCAGGAGACAGGTGGAGAGAACAAACAGTGATGGCACGACCAAAGGAAACATAGACGGCTATGGCCTTTAAGGATGTGTCGAGTGACAAAGACAGGACGGGCACATGCTGATCAACCAGCAGTGCAATCCCTTCATGTATCAGTCAATCACACAACCTGCATTTCTGTACAAAATCTATCGAAGGGTGTCTGTATCGGCAGGTTTCAAAAATGTTCCCTGTAAAGAAAGATACATAGAAAGATAGGAATCAATCAGTGTCTTGACATCATTTAAATTAAAATGGGAACCTCAACAGTTCCACTGTATCAATGTTTATGGTCACGTCTCTTCTATGTATTCTCTTTACTAGAAGGATATCTATCTACCTCCATGGATCCTGCCTTTGGTCGATTGGTCTATTAGGCTGGTCTCTGCCATCAGAAGATTTCAGCGACTGAGAGGATAAACGAATAATCGTTCTGAATCTTGGAGCTGAAAAAGACAATGGACCCGAAGAAACGCCCAAAACCAGAACCAAAGGAAGTGGATCCGTGAATCTGCTGAAAGATATGGTGGGAACCGAGAGGGGTGTTGACATTGACTCGTCAACTTTATTAACTATGGAAGGCAAAACTTAATAAACTTTATATAACTTAATAACATAACTCAGAATTGTTTGCTTTATTTTTAAGTAGCATAAAATAAACACGATATGCCACAGGATTTTATCTCTTACAGTGAAGTCACCCATGATTTAATAATGTCTCCACATATAAATAATTAAAAAATTTAAAAATTTCATTGTTCATATATAAATATAACATGATGCTAGTGACAGTACGGTAAGTGTTTGTGTACCACTTACATATTGGTTTTGTTTGTTTTAGTACAACTTCTGTTTGTGTACCTATGTACTTTACTATGTAATCGTTTGAAAACGATTTTTTTAGAGACACGGAGAGATCTGTCTGCACTCCCCCTGCAGCAGTGGAATGGAGTATAGCAGCATACTTCCAAGATGGAGTGGTTGACAGTAACTTTCGATCCTCGAGGTAAGAAATGTTGTGAACCAATCTCAGTTGTTGTACCTCTTTTTCTTCCACCCACCTAGGGCGTGAACGAGAGTAAGGTGGGTGAGAGCCACTACAACTGATATGATAGAGTAAGGTGGGTGAGAGCCACTACAACTGATATGATAGAGTAAGGTGGGTGAGAGCCACGACAACTGATATGATAGAGTAAGGTGGGTGAGAGCCACTACAACTGATAAAATAGAGTAAGGTGGGTGAGAGCCACGACAACTGATATGATAGAGTAAGGTGGGTGAGAGCCACTACAACTGATATGATAGAGTAAGGTGGGTGAGAGCCACTACAACTGATATGATAGAGTAATGTGGGTGAGAGCCACTACAACTGATATGATAGAGTAATGTGGGTGAGAGCCAATACAACTGATATGATGAGGGTCTATTTCACACTCATAAACATTATGGCCCTTATTATCGCAAGGAGGACACATCAAGGAACCACGATGTGACCGAACCGCTGATATTGGAAACATCTGAGAGGGTTCAGAATGTATGGCTGTACTTTGCAATTTAGATAACCTGCCTTGATGGTGGCAGGTGGACGTGGTGATGTAAATGTTAGAACGAGGATATTGGTCAGCATCATAATTCCATCTTTGCGAGTGGAGATACGCCTCATTGCAGAAACTCCTGGGGTGGAGAAACCAGCGAGGATCTCTGACTCTGGGATGTTCCTCAAACCCCTCTGAACAATATCTCCTTGTGAGGAATTCAAATTAGCGTGAGGAGTAACTTCAATAGATATGTTCCCAATGACCTTGGAATGCAAGAGTGGATTTAGGAGTGACTGTTTCCACCGACATGTTCCCAGAACGTATAGCCTTTTGACTGAACTTATGAGAGCCAGCAAACCCTCTTGTTCCCAAGGAGACATTTGCCACCAAAGATTTGTCTGATAAAGAATGTGATATCAGAAAATGGGGTATAGGTGTTTAATATTGCTGTTCAGAACCTTCAAGACGTGGTCGTTTACCAATGATTTGATTTCAGAAATCCACACCGAGGGGTCGTTATAGTAAAGTATCGTATTTTGTCAAAAGGACGTGTATGTGATAAATAAGATAATTGGAATATCACGTATATAATACGAACCAAATATCAAGCACACACGGCTTTTAAATGTCGACTTTAAAAGCGAAGTATTAAACCTTCAAAGACATTTTTTTTTTCTAAAATATTTATATTTACAAGTTCTCATCTTTTTTCGTTTCGATGACCACAGCTAAGAAGAAATATAAAATACTGCTGGATGAATAAGCATAAGTCAGTTACGATAAGTTAAGACCATGGACGATGGAGTCAGGTTCCTACTTCAGAAATTTTTAACTAGACCAACTTAATCAGAAATAATGTAACTGTGAAACTAACTAATTTTGTCGAAATAACTTTAACCACAAAAAAACATAAGAGTGCAGTTATTCTAAACAGACAAAACGTAGGCTGAAGTTACTCTTAAAAGAACTATTACAATAATATAATTATTTTAAACAGGCCAAACATGAGAGTGTAGTTAGTTTGAACAGAACAAAAGCTAGCTGTAGTTACTCTGAACAGATCAAACGCCAGGCTGTAGTAACTCTGAACAGATCAAACACGAGGCTGTAGTTACTCTGAACAGATCAAACACCAGGCTGTAGTTACTCTGAACAGATCAAACACCAGGCTGTAGTTACTCTGAACAGATCAAACACCAGGCTGTAGTAACTCTAAGCAGATCAAACACCAGGCTGTAGTTACTCTGAACAGATCAAATACTAAGCTGTAGTAACTTTGAACAGATCAAACAACAGGTTGTACTTACTCTGAACAAATCAAACAGCAGGCTGTAGTAAGTCTGAACAGATGAAATAACAAGCTGTAGTAATTCTGAACAAATCAAAGACCAGGATGTAGTAACTCTGAACAGGTGAAACAACAGGATGTAGTAACTTTGAACAGACCAAACACCAAGGTGTAGTAATCCTGAACAATTCAGACACCAGGCTGTAGTAACTCTGAACAGATCAAACAGCAGGATGTAGTAAGTCTGAACAGATGAAACAACAAGCTGTAGTAATTCTGAACAAATCAAAGACCAGGATGTAGTAACTCTGAACAGGTGAAACAACAGGATGTAGTAACTTTGAACAGATCAAACAACAGGCTGTAGTAACTCTGAACAGACCAAACACCAAGGTGTAGTAATCCTGAACAATTCAGACACCAGGCTGTAGTAACTCTGAACAGATCAAACAGCAAGCTGTACTAACTCTGAACAGATCAAACAACAGGCTGTAGTAACTCTGAATAGAACCAACCTAGGAATATGATATATTTTGGTATGTCAAACACTAGAGTGTAGATACAACACTTTTTTTTCTATTAGTGCAACAATTTTTCATACTGAGTCTGTTGTGCAGTTGTTATTCATTCTGATTCTATATTGAACCGTCACCTTCAATTTGTTGGTGTAATTCTTTCGTCTTGTCTCTGTAAGTGAAATTAGTTCTTCATTTTACTTTTGTGGTGTACATGTAATAACTCTGTCCTAATTATGTTGTTACAATATGTATTAATATTGAAATGAAAGTAGGCTTTGACATTTCATTTGACCATGAACTGGTAGCAAAGTTATGTATAAAGTTACAGATTCCTTGACATTTGTGACACGAACATTCAAAGACAACGTATGTTTTAGCCAGTAGAGAACCTTAGTAGAACATACATAGCGCAAACACGGTTTTGTATTTGGCATCAGCATAAAATAATTGATAAATAAAACGATAATTAATAAATAATTGTAATGAATGTGTTATTTCGAATTAATAAACCTACCTTTTCAATTCTAGAATTTTGACTCTCGATAGTAAAAACAGAGGATCCTGTTTCCTTTTTCACACACATTTCAATTGAGTTTTCTTCTGAAGTCAAGATAAGACAAACATGAAATAAAATAGATATTATTTATATTTTTATAAGATTTATTTTTTATTTTTGGAATTTGTTTGTTAGCTAGAAGGCATACGATCTTAAGATAATCTTAGAACGCCTAGAAAATTGTAAGCAGAGTCAATTTTTCTCGCTCTGTCAAAACTGTATTTAAATACGAGGATAGCTGAGGTATAGTTAAGATAATTATTTTAAGATAGAGTACTGAATCAGTGAGTGTTTTCATAAAATATTTGATTCTAGATCTGCTTAATATCATGTTTATTAATTTACTTCTTACACGTAACTTGATTTGTTTCACCTTAGTAAACGTCATTTGTAACGTAGGCGTACAATAACTTACGGCAATGTACAAGTGTCCAAACGTAACAAAATGTTAAAAAAGAAATAAAGTACTTTGTTATCGTTACGTGTACTGGACATTGAATTATTTTCAACAAATAATTTAAAAGAACTCTTAAAACTGCTGGTATGGGTATTAACACTTTTATTGATAAGGGGAGAACAACATTTCGAACTTCCTAGGTCATCTTCAGGTTAAGAAAGAGAGAGTTTGAATGTGACCGTTGACGGACACATGTCTTAGTCGTTCTGAGATACATTTTTATTTCAAGTGGGTTTCTCGTCATCAAGAGTTAAAAAAAAAACTCGCCAATGAAAGAAATAACAATAGATGACCATCGCCACGCATAATTAAAAATAAATAGAAATGTCCATACATCTCGAAACAAGCTTATCCATGGATGGTATCAAATTTCATGGAGGAAATTGTACAATTTAACCTCATAACCTCATTACTGGGACAACCTTTATGGTTTGTTGGCTTTAGCAGGATTTTTTTTTTATCTACAAGAACTATTATTCCCAACAAGAAACACTTTTTTAACCCTAAAACTGGTACTGTGTAATGTATTAAAGACAATATAACATCACATTATCTTGGAAAGCTGATTATGTGGCAGGTTTCCAAGGATACTCTCTTAGTATGATGATTTTGTAAGTTCTCAGCTTTTAAGCACGTAGTTACCCTTTACACAAACCACAGTTCGACAGAGCTCAAGGTAATCGAATAATTAAAAAGGTGAGATGATACGGATATGTTAAAACGAAATTGTAACTTATTTTCCGTGCGTCTGTGTATCTTGTTTTATATTTCGCACAGAGTAGAATTTAACTCTTTTTTTAATATCCACAGTCCGCCCAATTTATAAATATTAAAATTACCACAAAGTTACATCACCTACATCAGTTGTTGTGTCAACTAAGAAAATACTGATTTCTACATTTTATACTTGTTTGATTGTAATTTCGCGCAAAGCTACTCCAGGGCTATCTGTGCTAGCCGTCCCTAATGTAGCAGTGTAAGACTAGAGGGAAGGCGGCTAGTCATCACCACCCACCGCCAACTCTTGGGCTACTCTTTTACCAACGAATAGTCGGATTGATCATAACATTATAACGCCCTCACGGCTGAAAGGGCAAACATGTTTGGTGCGACGGAGATTCGAACCCGCGACCCTCAGATTACGAGTCTAACGCTTTAACCCACCTGGCCATGCCGGGCCAGTTTTTATACAGTGCGTTTCTAAACACTAGAATCACACTGACTGATATATTAAGCGTGCTAATTATGAGTAAAACGGTTAAAAGTTGCGTCTTAGAGATCTGATACTGTACAGAATCTCACACAACATCCGGGATATCTTACACAATACATGCTAATCTAATCTGCGTAGAGGGTACAGTTTTAGTTCTCACATTACAATATGGATGATATTAGACAGAACATCACAACATACTAGTCTGATCTGTGTAGAGGGTGCTGTTTCAGTTCTCACATTACAATATGGATGATATTAGACAGAACATCACAATATACTAGTCTGATCTGTGTAGAGGGTACAGTTTCAGTTCTCACATTACAATATGGATGATATTAGACAGAACATCACAATATACTAGTCTAATCTGTGTAGAGGGTACAGTTTTAGTTGTCACATTACAATATGGATGATATTAGACAGAACATCACAACATACTAGTCTGATCTGTGTAGAGGGTACAGTTTTAGTTCTCACATTACAATATGGATGATATTAGACAGAACATCACAATATACTAGTCTGATCTGTGTAGAGGGTGCTGTTTTAGTTCTCACATTACAATATGGATGATATTAGACAGAACATCACAATATACTAGTCTGATCTGTGTAGAGGGTGCAGTTTTAGTTCTCACATTACAATATGGATGATATTAGACAGAACATCACAATATACTAGTCTGATCTGTGTAGAGGGTACATTTTTAGTTGTCACATTACAATATGGATGATATTAGACAGAACATCACAATATACTAGTCTGATCTGTGTAGAGGGTACAGTTTTAGTTGTCACATTACAATATGGATGATATTAGACAGAACATCACAATATACTAGTCTGATCTGTGTAGAGGGTACAGTTTTAGTTCTCACATTACAATATGGATGATATTAGACAGAACATCACAATATACTAGTCTGATCTGTGTAGATGGTACAGTTTTAGTTGTCACATTACAATATGGATGATATTAGACAGAACATCACAACATACTAGTCTGATCTGTGTAGAGGGTGCTGTTTTAGTTCTCACATTACAATATGGATGAGATTAGACAGAACATCACAATATACTAGTCTGATCTGTGTAGAGGGTGCTGTTTTAGTTCTCACATTACAATATGGATGATATTAGACAGAACATCACAATATACTAGTCTGATCTGTGTAGAGGGTACAGTTTTAGTTCTCACATTACAATATGGATGATATTAGACAGAACATCACAACATACTAGTCTGATCAGTGTAGAGGGTGCTGTTTTAGTTCTCACATTACAATATGGATAATATTAGACAGAACATCACAACATACTAGTCTGATCTGTGTAGAGGGTGCTGTTTTAGTTCTCACATTACAATATGGATGATAGTAGACAGAACATCACAATATACTAGTCTGATCTGTGTAGAGGGTACAGTTTTAGTTGTCACATTACAATATGGATGATATTAGACAGAACATCACAATATACTAGTCTGATCTGTGTAGAGGGTACAGTTTTAGTTGTCACATTACAATATGGATGATATTAGACAGAACATCACAATATACTAGTCTGATCTGTGTAGAGGGTACAGTTTTAGTTCTCACATTACAATATGGATGATATTAGACAGAACATCACAATATACTAGTCTGATCTGTGTAGATGGTACAGTTTTAGTTGTTACATTACAATATGGATGATATTAGACGGAACATTACAACATACTAGTCTGATCTGTGTAGAGGGTGCTGTTTTAGTTCTCACATTACAATATGGATTAGATTAGACAGAACATCACAATATACTAGTCTGATCTGTGTAGAGGGTGCTGTTTTAGTTCTCACATTACAATATGGATGATATTAGACAGAACATCACAATATACTAGTCTGATCTGTGTAGAGGGTACAGTTTTAGTTCTCACATTACAATATGGATGATATTAGACAGAACATCACAATATACTAGTCTGATCTGTGTAGAGGGTGCTGTTTTAGTTCTCACATTACATTATGGATGATATTAGACAGAACATCACAACATACTAGTCTGATCTGTGTAGAGGGTGCTGTTTTAGTTCTCACATTACAATATGGATGATATTAGACAGAACATCACAATATACTAGGCTGATCTGTGTGGATGGTACAGTTTTAGTTGTCACATTACAATATGGATGATATTAGACAGAACATCACAACATACTAGTCTGATCTGTGTTGAGGGTGCTGTTTTAGTTCTCACATTACATTATGGATGATATTAGACAGAACATCACAATATACTAGTCTGATCTGTGTAGAGGGTGCTGTTTTAGTTCTCACATTACAATATGGATGATATTAGACAGAACATCATCACAACATGCTAGTCTGATATGTGTAGAAGTTTCTGTCTTATTACAGAGAACATTAAAACATGCAAGTCAGATCTCTCTAGAAATGTTTTTTTTAGTTCTCACATTTCAGAATGACTAACAGATAGAGAACATGACAAATGAGATTTATTTGTAGAATTATTTTACTCATGTGTTGAATATATCTGGTTGTTGCTGGATATATTCTGTTGGTTGTTGTTGGATGTGTGTTGGACATATCCAGTAACAAAGAAATGCCTTGCAACTGCTGCATTAAAAGGTTATAATTATTTAAAGTAACAGCGTTCGGGCTTACGTCTTTGTCAGAGTGTAACGTAGTACAAAATATGAAAATATATTATATGTGACAGTTGGCGCCACCTGTAAAGGTATTGATGCATCATGAACTAACCATAGGTATTGTTATATCATATGATAATTAATTGTAATGTTATTGTTACATTACATGGCAATTATAAAGTTTTCATATGATGTGGCAAATATAAAGTTACCGTTAAATTATTCAGTAATTACTATAGAATTATTGATAACTTGCGCGGCCATGTTTTCTTTATACCAACGTATGCGCTAGAGAGTTTTGCATAATAAAGTTTCATATCAGTTTCTTTTCTATCAAATAACGTACTGCTTTTTACGAAATGACAACAAAATATGTATTAAATGGTTTGTCCTTATAGCTCATATTGGATCTTATTACATTACACAGCAAAACAATATTTTTTGAAAAGTTTTTGCTGATTGTGACAGGTACCTGATGGGTATGTACAAATATAGTTTTGGTTTTGCTTCATCACGTAGGAATTCTGAGAAATAGACAGTTAACTGTTTACCGGCAATAATGTATTTAGTTGCGTTTATGTTTCTAATAAGCTATTAAGTTCAACATAATTAAAAGTGTTTTGTTCCTGATTTTCGTTTGTATTCAATGTCCGGTGCATCACATTTCAGTGTCCAACAGTAGTCAGCAAGCATTGACGGATTCCAGTTGCCCTGATGTCGTTTTTCCATTGTAGCAATGTCCTGGTGAAACTGAAGATTTCGATGAGACGGTACGTGATGGGTAAATTTGGATGTGATTTTCGTGATCAGCAGCCAAAAACCTATAAGGAACATCCAACAGAAGCAAAAACTGTTGTGCAGTATAATTATTGTTTTCTGTAATAAACTGACAATTTAAAAAGCCGGCGAGGTTGCTCAGCCTGGCAGAATATGTTGTTTTCATCTTCCTGATCATAAGAGGATGTGGTAATCTCTTCATTCACCAGCGATGATTCGGCAGCGTTTCTCTGTCCACAAAATGATGTGGTAACATTCTTACGTACACAAAATGACGTAAGCAGTATGCTCACCACATAAGTTATAACCAAGTTCTCGTGCACTGACAGTGAGTCTAATGAAACTTGATCTCTTAACACGCCTACACGGTTCAGAGTAACAACCTCATGCACTCTGTATCCAACCAGTCTTAACATAACTTATTTCGCTTCATAAAGTGTTGTGATTACGAGAACTGATTTGGAATGTAACAGTTATACGTTAGTTTCCTTGCGAATAAAAGCGCTTCACTGTTTAGTGTATGTAGATTTTTGTTAACTTTCTGTAGGTATACCGATAAAATGTTTGTTTGTTTTTTTCTGTCAGGTGCATTATATTTTACAGTATCCAGAAATGCACCATTGAGGTTTATTTCTAAAATATTCCTGGAGGCTTGCCACATCCTTTCAATATTACAGAAGCACACTGTTGCTAATTAATCAACCATAGCATAAGTGTAGCAATATTCTTACTTGTTTACTGTCAAACTTATATACCAACACTTTACGTAAAACTGGTTAAGTTATTACGTTAAGGAACACAACTATGGCAACTCACAAATGTTGCATATTACAAGACGGTGTTACGCCACATCCATATAACCTGAAACGTTTAGAAAAGGAAATACCATATTTTTCCGGGGTCATATCACACACAAATACGAATATAGAACACTGCTCCAAAATAGAGTTGATGTTTGTTAAGACGGACGAAGTTGCTTACTTAAATAATACAGGCTGAATAACTCTTGATACTTGGTTATATATGTACGTCTGATTACGTTAAAATCATAATCAGGATATTACTTTAATTTATAACAATTGTGTCTTTTTATTTGTCATTATATGAATGTAGACATACCAAATACCTGAAAGTCATATTTCTGCGAAACATTAGTTAACTAACCATATCAGAGAACCTAAGGTTCAGGCCCCTAATTTGAACTGCTAACAAACGGGAGGACATTCGATCAACAGCGACCCCATCTCACGCAATCTACAAGTTATTATTGACCGAATAGCACTTTGGCTGTAATTTTTATTAAGTGCTCACGAAAGAGACTGTGAAGAGTGTTTACAAAGAATCACGGCTCAAACCTTGGACTACTATACAATATGCAGCCTGAAACGTAAACCACTAGAACACGTTTGACCTGAGATGGGCCAATAAAATACAGCTTTATCAAATTAATTCAAGCGATATAAATAACATTTCTGAAAACATAATAAAAAACCCGAATTTGGAGGACACCTACTCACAAATCCAGAAATGTGAGGGGGGTATAGCTATAAAGCAGTACGAAAACGTACCAATAGTTTGTTTCCTTTCTTATATCTGTATATGATGTAGTGTCATATTGTAATCACTTTCTAGTAACGTGGAGTAAGTGCTATACCAAACAAAAGTCTTCAAACCACCAACTGTACACCAAAGTCTTCAAACCACCAGCTGTACACCAAAGTCTTCAAACCACCAGCTGTACACCAAAGTCTTCAAACCACCAGCTGTACACCAAAGTCTTCAAACCACCAACTGTACACCAAAGTCTTCAAACCACCAGCTGTACACCAAAGTCTTCAAACCACCAGCTGTACACCAAAGTCTTCAAACCACCAACTGTACACCAAAGTCTTCAAACCACCAGCTGTACACCAAAGTCTTCAAACCACCAGCTGTACACCAAAGTCTTCAAACCATCAACTGTACACCAAAGTCTTCAAACCACCAGCTGTACACCAAAGTCTTCAAACCACCAGCTGTACACCAAAGTCTTCAAACCATCAACTGTACACCAAAGTCTTCAAACCACCAGCTGTACACCAAAGTCTTCAAACCACCAGCTGTACACCAAAGTCTTCAAACCACCAGCTGTACACCAAAGTCTTCAAACCACCAGCTGTACAAACCACCAGCTGTACACAAAGTCTTCAAACCACCAGCTGTACACCAAAGTCTTCAAACCACCAGCTGTACACCAAAGTCTTCAAACCACCAGCTGTACACCAAAGTCTTCAAACCAAGCTGTACACCAAAGTCTTCAAACCACCAGCTGTACACCAAAGTCTTCAAACCACCAGCTGTACACCAAAGTCTTCAAACCAGCTGTACACCAAAGTCTTCAAACCACCAGCTGTACACCAAAGTCTTCAAACCACCAGCTGTACACCAAAGTCTTCAAACCACCAGCTGTACACCAAAGTCTTCAAACCACCAGCTGTACACCAAAGTCTTCAAACCACCAGCTGTACACCAAAGTCTTCAAACCATCAGCTGTACACTTCAAAGTCTTCAAACCACCAGCTGTACACTTCAAACCAGCTGTACTTCAAACCACCAGCTGTACACCAAAGTCTTCAAACCACCAACTGTACACCAAAGTCTTCAAACCACCAACTGTACACCAAAGTTTTCAAACCACCAGCTGTACACCAAAGTCTTCAAACCACCAACTGTACACCAAAGTCTTCAAACCATCAACTGTACACCAAAGTCTTCAAACCACCAGCTGTACACCAAAGTCTTCAAACCACCAGCTGTACACCAAAGTCTTCAAACCACCAGCTGTACACCAAAGTCTTCAAACCATCAACTGTACACCAAAGTCTTCAAACCACCAGCTGTACACCAAAGTCTTCAAACCACCAACTGTACACCAAAGTCTTCAAACCACCAGCTGTACACCAAAGTCTTCAAACCACCAGCTGTACACCAAAGTCTTCAAACCACCAGCTGTACACCAAAGTCTTCAAACCACCAACTGTACACCAAAGTCTTCAAACCACCAACTGTACACCAAAGTCTTCAAACCACCAGCTGTACACCAAAGTCTTCAAACCACCAGCTGTACACCAAAGTCTTCAAACCACCAGCTGTACACCAAAGTCTTCAAACCACCAACTGTACACCAAAGTCTTCAAACCATCAACTGTACACCAAAGTTCATTCCGTACACCTCAAATAAAAAATAAAAAGTTACAAATGTCACATTTAAAACATTGTTAACAAATACACCCTGATTATAGTGATTCTATACATATAATATATATAACATTATAGTGATTCTATACATATAATATATATAAAACATGATTATAGTGATTCTACATATAATATATATATAACATGATTATAGTGATACTATACATATAATATATATATAACATGATTATAGTGATACTATACATATAATATATATAACATGATTATATATATATATATAACATGATGATATATTACATATAATATATATATAACATGATATAACATACTATACATGATACTATACATATATATATATATATAACATGATTATATATATAACATGGTTGTATGACACTATATATAATATATAACATATATATATATATATACATGATTATAGTGATACTATATATGATACTATACATATATATATATATAACATGGGTTGTGACACTATATATGATACTTGTAGTGATATATATATATATATAACATGGTTGTAGTGATACTATATATAATATATATATAACATGGTGATACTATATATAATATATTTATAACATGGTTGTAGTAATACTATATATAACATGGTTGTGGTGATACTATATAATATATATATATAACATGGTTGTGGTGATACTATATATAATATATATATAACATGGTTGTGGTGATACTATATATAATATATATATAACATGGTTGTAGTGATACTATATATATATATATATAACATGGTTGTAGTGATACTATATATATATAACATGGTTGTGGTGATACTATATATAATATATATATAACATGGTTGTGGTGACACTATATATATATATATATATATAACATGGTTGTAGTGACACTATATATAATATATATATATATATATATATAACATGTTTGTGGTGATACTATATATAATATATATATAACATGGTTGTGGTGATATATATATATATATATATATAACATGGTTGTGGTAATAATATTATATATATATATAACATGGTTGTGGTGATACTGAAACAATAACATTGTTGTAGCTTCAATAATAAAACTTCCATTTATTACTGAATCACACGTACCCCAGGGTCGTTTCTTGTAATCACAGACACTGGACTGTTAAAAGATGGTGGGAGATGTATCCGGCCTGACAATGTAATATTAGTTTTCATTTTTATATATGTAAAAATCGGCTCGTTTGGGTTGAGAAAATTTTTTACACAGAAGAGCGAACAACATTTCGACCTTCTTCGGTCATCGTCAGGTTCACAAAGAAAGAGGTAACTAACCGGAAGCTGACCACATGTTTGGAAGGGGTTGTGTAACTGAGTGTCGGAATGTAGAGGGCGGTGTTAGATGTTTGAATATATAAGTTTATTTATTTTATTATATTAATATAGGTATAAAAGTATTCCTTTGTATTGGTTTATTTTGGGTTTAAGTTGTTGTATAAGTAAGGCTTCTTTAATTTTGTGTTTGTTTATGTTTGTTTCTTTATTTAGTATTTAGGTGTTTTCTATGGTTATGTTGTGTTTATTTGACTTGCAGTGTTCGAAAACTTGTGAAGGTGACTTTTTGTGTTCTTTGAATCTGGTTTCCATTTTTCTACTTGTTTCTCCAATATAGAAGTCGTGGCAGTTATCACATTGTATTTTATAAATAATGTTGGTGTGGTGTTTGTCAGTGTAGTTTTTACATAGTATAGACCCCAGTTTTGTGCCTGGTTTTTGAATAAATTTGGTATTAACTGGATTGTCATATTTTGATACTGGTTTTGGCCAAATGTTGGTTATTTGTCTGCTGATGTCAGGAATATATGTTATACAGCAGTATATGGTTTCGTGGTTTTTTGATTCGTGAGATATATTTACTTTTGATAGTTGATTTTGCTTTTTGTCTAGGTGTGTGCGTATAATGTTTTCTACGGTTTGTGGAGAAAACTTATTGATGTTGATAAATTATTGTTTTATTTTGTCTAATTCATCGTTAATTTTATCTGATGAGCATAGTTTATTGCTGTGTTTATTTGGTTTCTTAGTATGTTGAGTTTTTGTTTTGTTTCATGTGCTGAGTCCCAAGGAATGTATGGTCCAGTATGGGTGATTTTTCGGTGGATTTCTGTTTTGAATTGTGTGTCAGTTCTTGTAATTTTGAGGTTAAACAAAACTTCAATACTCCAATACTAAATAAATAAACAAACATAAACAAACGCAAAATTAAAGAAGCCTTACTTATACAACAACTTAAACCCAAAATAAACCAATATAAAGAAACGTCTTTATGCCTATATTAATAAAATAAAATAAATAAAATTATATATTCAAACATCTAACACCGCCCTCTACATTCCGACACTCAGTTACACAACCCCTTCCAAACATGTGGTTAGCTTCCGGTCAGTTACCTCTTTCTTTGTGAACCTGACGATGACCGATGAAGGTCGAAACGTTGCTCGCTCTTTTATGTAAAATATTTTCTGAACCCAAACGAGCCGTTTTTACATATATATTTCTCTACAAGTGGGTTTTCTCGACATCACTGATTAGTTTTCATTTTTATTCTACACGAAAACTAACTTGACACATGATGCTCCAAAACGTGCGACTTAACGCGTTGTGTTATTTAACATATGTTCGACATACGTTCGGAAAAGCAAAGCCTTTTGTTTCATTACTGCTTGCCCCATGTGGCACAGCAGTGTGTCTACGAACTCCCACCGCTAGACACCGGATTTCGATACCCGTCCATGGTGGACAGAGCACAAATGTCCCAGTGTGTAGCTTTTTTGCTTAATTTAAATAAATAAACAAACAAATAAATCTTTAAAAGATCCACAGAGAGGACATTTTATTTTCTACGAGGGCAGAAACTCAATAAAGATCTGGGGTAATAAATATTCCTCAGAATATTCCGCTTGTAGAAAGTTGAGTTTTTCAGACTATTTAAAATTATAAATTTATAGTTAACAAATCATGGAGCTTCTTGTAGTGAAATGTACTAAACTTAATGAAGACAATATGAAAAACAAAATGTAATGTACTAAACTTAATGAAGACAATACGAAAAACAAAATGTAACGTACTAAACTTAACGAAGACAATATGAAAACAAAATGTAACGTACTATACTTAACCCTCATACACACGATGGGGGTCAAAAATGGGCCCACTTGTGTTTAAGTTGTTATAGAAATATCAAAGGTGTGACTTTCGGGCCTAAAAATGTACCTAATTTAATCTATACTAATAACATACTATACTAATACGTTTAACATGTATTTTATGCAAATGGGGTATTACACCCCTTGTCTAATGTCGAAATTCACGTTTTCCACATTGGGGGTCATTTTTGACCCCCGTTTAAAAAACTCAATTACATTTCTGGTAAACAATCAAATAATATATTGATATGAAATTTTGTGTTCTAGAACATTCTAGAACACTCTATAAATGTTCTCGAGCATTCTAGAATATTCTTATCTACGTTGCAATAGAGAGCCCTCAATGATGATGAATCAGGAAAACCTGAAATAATATCATACTATAACTCCACCAAAGGAGGAGTCGATACACTAGACCAAATAGTTAGATTCTTTTCCACAAAAAGAAAGACCAGAAGGTGGCCAATGGCACTATTTTATAACATTCTTGATGCTGCCGCATACAATGCTTACCTTCTCTATCGCCAGCGCCATCCAGAATTCGCATCAAAGTACCAAAAAAGAGCAAGACGTGAATTTCTGAAGTTGCTTACTGATGAATTACTGCCTGAAGAAGATACAAATGAAGTGATCCCTCCAAAAAGACAAAAAAGTTGCTGAAGAGAACGTTAGGAAATGGTGTCAAATATGCGCACGTGATTCAAGGAAAAAAACTTCTTCAAAGTGTATCAAATGTAGTAAAATGGCTTCCAATGACCATAAAGTTACCCAGAGTGTATATATAAATTGTATATAATAAATATTGTGTCCAAATTTATACTTTGCTTATATGAAAATAATTTTTTTTTAATATTTTTGGTGGGGGTCAAAAATGACCTCCAGTGTGGGCAACGTAATTTTTTTGAGTGTGTGTACTAGGGTTAATGAAGACAATATGAAAAACAAAATGTAACGTACTATACTTAATGAAGACAATATGAAAAACAAAATGTAACATTCTAAACTTAATGAAGACAATATGAAAAACAAAATGTAATGTACTATACTTAATGAAGACAATATGAAAACAAAAATGCAACATTCTAAACTTAATGAAGACAATATGAAAAACAAAATGTAATGTACTATACTTAATGAAGACAATATGAAAACAAAATGTAACGTACTAAACTTAATGAAGACAATATGAAAAACAAAATGTAACGTACTATACTTAATGAAGACAATATGAAAGAACAAAATGTAACGTACTATACTTAATGTAAACACTATGAAATGTAACGCACTAAACTTAATGAAGATAATACGAAAAACAAAAAGTAACGTCCTATACTTGGTGTTGTCAACAAAAACAAAATGTAACGTCCTATACTTAATATTGATAAGAAGTACAAGATGTAACTTGTTGTACTTAATGCAGACAATCAAGACATAAAGACCTGAACTCCACTGTTTCAGTTTTTACCTTATATTCTTGAAAAGTCGTTCCACTTACTTCATTTTTTAATTATAATAAAAGCATGTTATGTCGCTGTACTTTATTTCTTAGTAACGAAATCTAAAAAAAAAAAATATTGTGAGTGAAATAAGTTTTCATAATTTAAATTTAAATTAGTCCTAACTACAACTAAATCAAACATGGTACGAAACTAAATCAAGCAGAATGATTTCTGTCGATCTTCTCTTACATACAATTGGTTAATTTAACTACTTGAAGGACATTACTGCATAGTAAACTGTTTGTTGCTGCAACCATTTTATCTCTGACATCAGTCTTTATTTAAACATACGCCACCTACCGAGTAGATTGTGTAACGGAAGTTGTAAATTAACCTTGCGGTGTGAGTCGTTGAACTTCTAATGTTTAAGTGAGAAAGAAGATACATCTGTATGGGTTATAAGTCAGAGTTTAGAAGTAATGTTAAACATATTGCATCTCCAATGATTCTAATGAAGCCTTTCATCCGAGCTGTTCTCCAGTTGAGTTTGGTTTTGTTTGAATCTCGCGCAAAGATTCCCGAGAACTTAAGCAATGTAAGACTAGAGGGAAGGCAGCTAGTCATCACTATCCACCGTCAGCTCTTGGGCTACTCTTTTACCAACGAATAGTGAGATTGACCGTAACATTATAACGCCCCCACGGCTGGGAGGGCGAGCATGATCATGTGTTGCAAGATCTTTTCCATCAAGATAGTTCTGCAAACTTTAAAATAGATGATAATTAGATGTGACAAGGTCTGGAGAATAAGGAGGATGTGGAAGTTTTTCCAAATCTAGTTCTTCAATCTTTGCAGATGTGATCCTTACTGTATGGGGCCGTACATTATCCTGGTGTAACACAACACCTTTACGATTGATCAAAGCAGGCCTCTTTTGTTTCAGTGCAACATTCAAGTGCTCTAACTGTTGACAATAGAAGTCTGATGTAATTGTTACATTGAGTGGCAGCAACTCAAAGTGGATCACACCAACAATATCCCACCAAACGTCTAACAAGACTTTCCTAGGGTGGAGGTCCATTTTGGGCTCTGCTTTAGCCAGTTTACCTGCACTGAGCCATTGTCTGCGGCGCTTAACATTTTTATAATATATCCATTTTTCATCTCCAGTTACTAACCTGTCTGAAGAAGGTGAGTTACGTTCACGAGAGTGCAGGGAAGTGCAAATGTCTACTCTTGCTCTAAGGTTGGCTTCTGTTAAATCATGGGAGATCCATTTTCCAAGTTTTGACACTTTTCCAAGCTGTTGTAGATGACGGTGAACTGTTGAATGGGTTGAATTAAGCTTCTGTGCTAGTTCTACAACTGTTACAACACAATCTTATTATTATCTGATACATATTATTCTATATTAATTTACGTTGTCACAACGTAATGTGTGTGTATTATTCTTTAAATGTTACAATTTGCTTTTGGAATAAAACGTTGTACATAGTTGGTAGAATATTTGTTTCTAGTAACTTAATATACATTAATGAATAGTTTAACACTATATTATCCCGCGTGGAACTTTATTTTCACACTTAGCGCTGTATTTATAAAATCATAACCGTGTTTGTCTGCTTTTTGTACGTATCTAACACATATACCTTGATATAGGTCTATTCCAGGTACATTAATAAGCGT
Organism: Tachypleus tridentatus; assembly: GCF_004210375.1. Taxonomy (NCBI): domain Eukaryota; kingdom Metazoa; phylum Arthropoda; class Merostomata; order Xiphosura; family Limulidae; genus Tachypleus; species Tachypleus tridentatus. Next base: position 9,927,671 of record NC_134828.1, read on the forward strand.
CACTACAAATATCCAGTGAAATCACTTTAATAAATCTCCAGGAATAATCAATCCCACATTTGTTTACAAATCGATGGCACGTGACTCTTTCGCTCTTTGTGCTCGTGAAGTTTCACTTCTTAGAATTGTTAACGTGGTCGCTAAATGACAGTGGGTAATTTCCGCTGTACCTGTTTATAACTTACGTGCCACTCACGTGCTATCAGAAGCAACAAGTCCAGATAAAGCACTCGCTGCTAGTAATGAAATTCAGTGCTATTTATCTCTGATCACACCCAGATTTATTTCTGATTTATTGATAAATTTCACGTGACTGGGACATTTGTTATTATTAAATTACTTTAAATTAATACCCAGATTTCTTTCTGATTTATTGATAAACTACACGTGTCTGGGACATTTGTTATTACTTCATTAATAATATTGATATACTACTTATTATATCGAATATAATTGTATTCATTTTAATTTAGCTTTAGTTATTAAACTTGCATCATTGTACTAAAGACTGATTTGCATTGGAAGCTTAGAGTCTGTATTTAAAACTAACTAAAATCTTTTAAACTAGCTGCTCCTCGTTAGACATTGCTGGGTTTACGGACGAAAATGTCACTGTATTTTTATTAGCCCTGAGCGTTGTAGTAATATATTATTGTATTTTGATTAGCTCCTAGGTGTCAATAGTAATACGTTACTGTATTTTTGTTAGCTCTAAGCGTCTGTAGTAATACATTATTTTTATTGGCTAAAGATATAAATTCCTTTTATTTAACTGTTAGTGTCTGAGTCTGTCAAAAGAAATCTGTGAATTCATTAGCTACTTTTCTTATTTTGTGTGTGTGAAAGCTCTAGCGCTTTTCTTACAGTAGAAATTGTTTGTCTGTGAAGTCATAATTGTCATACATCTTTAAGAAAATAAGCGATTTTCAAAAATATAATATTATAACTGAGTTATAGTTACTTACAAGTTTAACTTACTTGGTGTTTATAAACATCTTGGAAGATAAGCTGACATTAGTTTTGTTCTGTTTATTAAATCTACTCAGGAGTCCATTACTTGTTGGGAGTTTGTAAAGATCAATAGCAGCCTTACCAGAATGAGACAACAGAAACGGTTTGTCTTGTCCTGACGAGCCAGTAAGAAAGGCTTAGCTAGTATCCTCACTGGGACAAGCCAACAGGAACGGTTTGTCTTGTCCTGACGAGCCAGTAAGAAAGGCTTAGCTAGTACCTTGTCCTGACGACTGGGACAAGCCAACAGGAACGGTTTGTCTTGTCCTGATGAGCCAGTAAGAAAGGGTTAGCTAGTACCCTCATTGAGACAAGCCAACAGGAACGGTTTGTCTTGTCCTGACGAGCCAGTAAGAAAGGCTTAGCTAGTACCCTCACTGGGACAAGTCTTGTCCTGACGAGCCAGTAAGAAAGGGTTAGCTAGTACCCTCACTGGGACAAGCCAACAGGAACGGTTTGTCTTGTCCTGATGAGCCAGTAAGAAAGGGTTAGCTAGTACCCTCATTGAGACAAGCCAACAGGAACGGTTTGTCTTGTCCTGACGAGCCAGTAAGAAAGGCTTAGCTAGTACCCTCACTGGGACAAGCCAACAGGAACGGTTTGTCTTGTCCTGACGAGCCAGTAAGAAAGGGTTAGCTAGTACCCTCACTGGGACAAGCCAACAGGAACGGTTTGTCTTGTCCTGATGAGCCAGTAAGAAAGGGTTAGCTAGTACCCTCATTGAGACAAGCCAACAGGAACGGTTTGTCTTGTCCTGACGAGCCAGTAAGAAAGGCTTAGCTAGTACCCTCACTGGGACAAGCCAACAGGAACGGTTTGTCTTGTCCTGACGAGCCAGTAAGAAAGGGTTAGCTAGTATCCTCACTGGGACAAGTCTTGTCCTGACGAGCCAGTAAGAAAGGGTTAGCTAGTACCCTCATTGGGACAAGCCAACAGGAACGGTTTGTCTTGTCCTGACGAGCCAGTAAGAAAGGCTTAGCTAGTACCCTCATTGGGACAAGCCAACAGGAACAGTTTGTCTTGTCCTGACGAGCCAGTAAGAAAGGCTTAGCTAGTACCCTCATTGGGACAAGCCAACAGGAACGGTTTGTCTTGTCCTGACGAGCCAGTAAGAAAGGCTTAGCTAGTACCCTCATTGAGACAAGCCAACAGGAACGGTTTGTCTTGTCCTGACGAGCCAGTAAGAAAGGCTTAGCTAGTATCCTCACTGGGACAAGCCAACAGGAACGGTTTGTCTTGTCCTGACGAGCCAGTAAGAAAGGCTTAGCTAGTACCCTCATTGGGACAAGCCAACAGGAACGGTTTGTCTTGTCCTGACGAGCCAGTAAGAAAGGCTTAGCTAGTACCCTCATTGGGACAAGCCAACAGGAACGGTTTGTCTTGTCCTGACGAGCCAGTAAGAAAGGGTTAGCTAGTATCCTCACTGGGACAAGTCTTGTCCTGACGAGCCAGTAAGAAAGGGTTAGCTAGTACCCTCATTGGGACAAGCCAACAGGAACGGTTTGTCTTGTCCTGACGAGCCAGTAAGAAAGGGTTAGCTAGTATCCTCACTGGGACAAGCCAACAGGAACGGTTTGTCTTGTCCTGACGAGCCAGTAAGAAAGGGTTAGCTAGTATCCTCACTGGGACAAGTCTTGTCCTGACGAGCCAATAAGAAAGGGTTAGCTAGTACCCTCATTGGGACAAGCCAACAGGAACGGTTTGTCTTGTCCTGACGAGCCAGTAAGAAAGGCTTAGCTAGTATCCTCATTGGGACAAGCCAACAGGAACAGTTTGTCTTGTCCTGACGAGCCAGTAAGAAAGGGTTAGCTAGTATCCTCACTGGGACAAGCCAACAGGAACGGTTTGTCTTGTCCTGACGAGCCAGTAAGAAAGGCTTAGCTAGTACCCTCATTGGGACAAGCCAACAGGAACGGTTTGTCTTGTCCTGACGAGCCAGTAAGAAAGGCTTAGCTAGTACCCTCATTGGGACAAGCCAACAGGAACGGTTTGTCTTGTCCTGACGAGCCAGTAAGAAAGGCTTAGCTAGTATCCTCACTGGGACAAGCCAACAGGAACGGTTTGTCTTGTCCTGACGAGCCAGTAAGAAAGGCTTAGCTAGTACCCTCATTGGGACAAGCCAACAGGAACGGTTTGTCTTGTCCTGACGAGCCAGTAAGAAAGGCTTAGCTAGTACCCTCATTGGGACAAGCCAACAGGAACGGTTTGTCTTGTCCTGACGAGCCAGTAAGAAAGGCTTAGCTAGTATCCTCACTGGGACAAGCCAACAGGAACGGTTTGTCTTGTCCTGACGAGCCAGTAAGAAAGGCTTAGCTAGTACCCTCATTGGGACAAGCCAACAGGAACGGTTTGTCTTGTTTTGACGAGCCAGTAAGAAAGGCTTAGCTAGTACCCTCATTGAGACAAGCCAACAGGAACGGTTTGTCTTGTCCTGACGAGCCAGTAAGAAAGGCTTAGCTAGTATCCTCACTGGGACAAGCCAACAGGAACGGTTTGTCTTGTCCTGACGAGCCAGTAAGAAAGGCTTAGCTAGTACCCTGATTGGGACAAGTCTTGTCCTGACGAGCTAGTAAGAAAGGGTTAGCTAGTATCATGATTGAGAAAAGCCAATAGGAACAGTTTGTCTCGTCCTGATGAGCCAGTAAGAAAGGTTTAGATAGTACCCTGATTGGGACAAGCCAATAGGAACGGTTTGGATTTTATCTTGTTCGGACTAGCCAGTAAGAAAAGTTTGACTAGTACCATGACCGGGATGAACTGGTAAGAAAGGTTTGGCTGTCATTCTGACCAGAATGAGCCAGTAAAAAACGTTTGTCTAGTACCCTGATTGAGATGAGCTAATAAGAAAAGTTTGGCTAGCATCCTGACTGGGATGAGGAAGTAAGAAAGGTTTGGCTAACATCCTGACTGGGATGAGCCAGAACTGAACTCGCTCTGTACATAGAACTGCAAGTGCGTTATTAAAGTGAATGCAAATCCCATTATTTCGTTAAAAAGAGTTGTGACAAATCCTCGTGGCGAGAGATGCTGCTGACTGGCTACCTTACAGGGACAAACATTAGAAACAACTATACTTGAATCTAAAAGTGCTTCTCAATGAATATTCCATTTCTTAAAGTATTATAAAACTAGCATCTATGACAATAGCTAATGAGTGGATCTTTGAATAACTCCAGCTGTTAACCAGGTGGTTAAGGCACTCGATTATTAATTTGAGTGTCACGGGTTCGAATGACTGTCACACCAAATATGATCGCCCTTTCATCCTTATAATGTGACGGTTGATCCAACTATTCTGTTAAACTGATTTTAAAATATCGCTCGTTACAGTTAAACTAACAATAATGAAGTCTAGCTTCACTTCCTTTAATTTGTTATCAAGTTACACCCAGAACTGTATATAATTCTCTCTCTCTCTCTCTCTGTTCTTTGTCCGTCATAAGTTTAGACAGATTACTCCAGTTACTTTAGAATCCAAATGACAAAAAAATATTTATTGTCTCTGTTACTACAACATAGCTGTGAAACACACTATAGAAATCGCCCATTAGAGCTAAAGGCTCGTCACTCACACGCTGGCCATGTGGTTAAAGCACTCGACTCGTAAAATCAGTGTCGCGGTTTCGAATCCCCGTCACATCAAACATGCTCGCCGTTTAATACGTGGGATGTTATAATGTGTCGGCCAATCCCACTGTTCTTTGGTAAAAGAGTAGCCCAAGAGTAGACCGTGGGTGGTGATGACTAGCTGCCTTCTCTTTAGCCTTACACTGCTAAATTCGGGATGCCTAGTGCAGACAGTTTTCGTGTAGCTTTGCGCGAAATTAAAACAAACAAACAAAAAAACATTAACACCCTAGCGGGAATATTGTCCAACAACAATAATTTTGAGAATGTATAAAATAATGCACTGACTTATTCTGTACTGGAGATAGTTCTTCCTTTTACGTAATTTTACCTTCTTATCTTATATCTGGTTGTCAAATACGTCTACTTATAATACACAATTTTTTTTCTGTTTTGGTAATGTATTCAGAATTTTTAAGTTTCTTTTTTTCTGAAAACTTTTTAATAGATAAATCGATATCCTGTTCATTCTTTTACCGTCATCTGATGGTGATTTGCTAAAACGTATTCTCAACATTCACCCTAAATATATTTCGTATTTTTCAGTAAAAATAATTCTCAAGTTTTAGAAAAATAAAGAGAAAAGTGTAAGTCATTATTTGTCGTAACAAACTGATAAATCACTGTGTTAGCTATTTAAGCTGTTAAATAATTGACACGACTGCGACTTCCGAGTCGTCAGGGTTAGTAAAACGCGTTTCACTAGCCAGTTGTCAAAAACAATCATCAGATGGCGATCTTTTATTAAAAAAAAAAACAACAACAACAACCAGAAAACCTTTTCTTTTGAAAAACAGAACGTTTAATTTTTTTTTCACAAAAGTTCAATAGATAAAAGCAAAATAATTTGATTTAAACTTTTTTCTTTCTTTAAATAATACAGGTGGAAAATACCCTTCATCGGTATTTAAAATAAACACACCACATGAGACTTATTTAAAATTATAAAATCGCATTTTCAAGCAAACAGATAACACTTTAGAAAATTTGAGCTTATTTAATTCTAGTTAGAGATAGAAGAATGAGCTTCAGAATATTTAAATTTCATGAAAAGTAAAAAATAAGATTTGAAACACATGATGAAAGTAAAGACTAGTAGTAACAATATATACAACACAAATCCCTTACAGGGGCTGCTATCGACATGCATCAAAATAATTAGTCGAAGAAATGTTCTGGATGTTCTTACGTAAACATAGAATCAATGCGTGAGTAAAATATATCTCAAAACACCTTACATATAATAATAATATACACTGCCACCACAAAAAAAAACATAGCCTTATTCTTTCTATTTGTTCTTATCAAAGGTTCCTGGTGAGAGATGGAATTTCTCGAAAACTGTGAAACTCAGTACAAGTGGTAAGTTAAATGATTGGTTAGGCTTCACAGTCGTGTTTTTTTTTAATATATCAGATTGGTTTCAAACATCACCAGCACAGTAAACCAAACAGAAAACTAGCTCGGCAAAGATGTTGTCTTTCATACAAAAGCAGTAAAACAAATTGAAATGGAAGACCACGTGGCATGAGAAACAAAGAGTCAAACAGCCTCAAAATGGATCTTATTTACAGCTTCTGGACATTTACATACGTAAATACTTCATCCCTCATACAAGCGGCTTAGCACAGTGGAACATTGGATTCAGTAGTTGCTCACTCTACCAAATGATGGCAGCACTAAACAATTAACACAGCTGTCCACAAGAGCAGAAAGTGTGGCCAGGCGTCGTAATCTGACAACAGTTTTTAGAACGTGTTCCGTCACGTGTTGTTTCAGGTTGAACACGTGGTCTCCTAGTTTGTTCACAACAGACTCTAGGTCGTTATTCATATTTTAAAACTGTTAACAAGATCAGAAAGCGTGATTAGACACCATAATCTGACAACCGATTTTAACGTGTTCCATCACGTGCTGTTTCAAGGTGCACACTTGATCTCGTAGCTTGTTTACGACAGACCCTAGGTCGTTATTCTCGGTTTTCAGCTGAGCAACCTTCTCTTCCAGCCTACTGATCCGCTCCAACTTTCGGCGACGACACTTGCTGGCCGCTATTCTGTTTCGGAGCCGTTTCCTCTCAAGTTTGATCTTCTCCTGTTTTTCCATGTTGATGGGAGACATCGGTGGGGACTGGCAGAGGCTGGGCACTGTCTGGGGCTCTTCTTTCAAGTAGCCATTCGTGACGGGTAATATCGTGCACGTACTACTGCTGGACACTGCCAAGTTTTCTTCTGTAGCTACAACGGGCTGAGGGACGACACTGCCGGCGATGGGTGCCGTCGCTTGGTGCAGCTGATTGAGGGCGTCTACAAAGCCACGGGCGTACTGTTCTTGTTCTTCGGTAACGCTCCGGGTAAAAAGGTATTGCGTCGGGGTCGGAGTAGTCGTCACCAGTCCGTTATGGGTGATTATTAATCGCTCTAACTCTGGTGATCCTAACTTTAACATGTTGAGGTCTGGTGAAGTGAGTAACGTGTTGCTCTTCTGTTTTTTACTGTACCTGGTCTGAGTCAAGTCTAGGGTTGCCGGCCGCTTCAGAGTTCCATAATCATCCCGAGAGCGGGCGAGACTGTTGTCATAGAACGTGGTTTCCATCGTGATGCTGGTCTCACGTGTGATTAACACCAGACGAAGCAAGTCTTACTCACTCGACGGAAGTGTTACTAACTAGGCTTAGACAAGCACCGAAGGCAGTATTTACGACACGAACGGTCGATCGATTCACAATACTTCTAGTCACAAGCTTTTCCGTGCCTTATAACGCTGACTCAAGCTACTATTTTAGTATGATGATGTCATTGTAGACGTTGATGATTGGTGGAAGCTGACATCACTTCAGCGTAACGTCATCTCACTTCGTGGAGTCGAGACTACCGAGAATTGAGTATGTGTTAAGGCGTGACTTTCACTCGTGGCAACCAATCAGAATAAAAGAAGACATGACGTTGGGTTGGGAGCGCGGAGGTCAAGACCCGAAGAAGCACAGCTAATACAACATTCGATAAGAGAACCTTCGTTACTGCATTCTTGTAATATCTGTATACCAGGTGTGAAGAATGATGTTTTAACAATAATAAATATTCGTGTTCGAAAATAAACAAAACATTCACAATTGTTAACGATTACGTAGAATTACACTAAGAATTCCACATCTATCATAAGTAGCTTCTGTGAAGAATAGACCAGAACTAAGATAATGAGTAAAATCAGTCGCTGTTTTATACGATACATTAGGTGTTACTGTTCCATACGATACTTTAGTTATACATCAGACGCCATTATTCTGTATGATATTTCACATGTAACACTGTATGTCACTGTTCAATACAATATTTCAGTTATACATGTGACACTATTCTACACGATATTAGAACCATCGCACCAAACATGCTCGCCCTTTCAGCCGTGGGGGCGTTATAATGTTACGGTCAGTCCCACTATTCGTTAGTAAAAGAGTAGCCTAAGAGTTGGCGGTGGGTGGTGATGACTAGTTGCCTTCTATCTAGTCTTACACTACTAAATTAAGGTCAGCTAGTGCAGATAGCCCTCGAATATCCTTGCGCGAAATTCAAAAACAAAGAAAACTATACGATACTTCAGTTATACATCAGGTGTTACTGTTCAATACGATACTTCAGTTATACGTCATTTGTCACTATTCTATACCATACTTCGGTTATACGTCAGTTGTCACTATGCTATACGATACTTCAGTTATACGTCAGTTGTCACTATTCTATACGATACTTCAGTTATATATCAGATGTCACTATGCTATACGATACTTCAGTTATACAACAGGTGTCACTGTTCTATACCATACTTCGGTTATACGTCATTTGTCATTATTGTCTACAATACTTCAGTTATACATCAGGTGTCACTATGCTAAACGATACTTCAGTTACATATCAGGTGTCACTATGCTATACGATACTTTAGTTATACATCAAGTGTCACTATGCTATACGATACTTTAGTTATACATCAATTGTCACTATGCTATACGACACTTCAGGTGTCACTGTTCTATACCATACTTCGGTTATACGTCAGTTGTCACTATTGTCTACAATACTTCAGTTGTACATCAGGTGCTACTGTTCTATGTCAAACGTTGACTGTACATCAGATGTTAGTTTTCTATACGTGACATCATTTGTACATTAGATGTTACTGTTGTATGGGATACATAAGGTGTACATAAACTGCTATTGTTTTGTATAGTACTTTTGTATAGATGTCAGTTTAGCTTCACATAGAAAGACAGAAAAGGTTTAGTGAATGAACGAGTTCTTTTTTTTTTATTCCGTGTACAAACTGTTGTGTTTTAGGGATTCTTAGAAATGTGAAATTCGATTTTATTGACCTTGTTTACAACCTCTCTCATTGTGTGATAGGAGTTATTGACCGTACGTTTCACGTCCAAAAGTGAAACGTTTCGTTGACTTCATCTGTTAGAGGACAAGTAGTTACGTCAGGAGAGAAAGTTTAGCAAAAAAAATTTAATTATCGAAAACAAAATGCCCCCCGCTAGTACAGCGATAAGTCTTCGGATTTACAACGCTAAAATCATGGGTTCGATTCCCCTCGGTGGGTTCAGCAGATAGCCCGATATGGCTTTGCTATAAAAAAACTCACCCTTCTCGCCACCAGCGTCAGCTCTGTTTTATTTCTCACTCTGTATTCGTTGTGTTCAACCTTGGATTAATCACTTTAGAAGATTAGATTTAGTGATGGTAAAGTTCTGTTATCGTCTTCGTCTGTTCCACACTCTTATCTTTCTGTAAAGCGTTCCTAACAAAGCCTGTTTATATGTGTTTTCAAAACCGAACTTTCTGGTGACATTTGTGTTATCACCCAAAACACAAAAGCTAAAGTGTACTGATATTCAGTTGGAGACATTACATTATCAGATAAATGACCGTTTTACCTCATTATGCCATACCAAATTACAAAAGTTCCATAATAATACTAAAAAAAAAAAAAACAATCAGACGATTTGTTGTTTCGTAATTTTTGCATTCTGCTTATCTCAAACCTCGAGTCAGGATTTCTTCTAAATTTCTACGAACTAGTTTCTTGTTTTGAATTTCGCGCAAAGCTACACAAGAGCTATCTGCGCTAGCCGTCCCTAACTGAGCAGTATAAGACCAGAGGGAAGGCAACTAGTCTTCACCACCCACCGCCAGCTCTTGGGCTACTCTTTTACCAACGAATAGTGGGATTGGCTGTAACATTATAACGCCCCCACGGCTGAAAGAGCGAGCTTGTTTGGTGTGACGGAGATTCGAACCAGAGATCATAATATTGACGAGTCACGCGCGTTAACAACCCGGTCATGCCGGACTACTTTCATATTACTTTGTTTAGTGACAAACATAAAACTGATTAATACAAGATCTTCTTGAAGGATCAAACGTTTCCAGGAACCAGTTAGAGTTTGGTGCATAAAGTACGAAAAACAAAGCTGCAAAGAAAAAACAAAACCAATAAAAAAACTTCGTATTTCAAAATATTGTCTCGTGTATGTTCACGTTCACGAGAACTTCTTTTATTATGCGTACAGATAACTAATTAATTCCAAGTCATATTTAGAACTAGCTAATTAAGTTACAACAATATAGGTTTGTTATATGTTTGCTAACCCAACGTGCCCCCCCCCAGTGGCTCAGCGGTATGTCTGCGGACTTACAACGCTAAAAATAAGGTTTCGATACCCGTGATGGGCAGAGCACAGATAGCCCATTGAGTAGCTTTGTGTTTAATTCAAAAACAACAACAACCCAACGTTAGTCCCATGTTTTTCTAGAGCGGGTGAAAAGAGATTCTTTAACCCCTGGCCACCCGTGGGTCCCACCCAAAGTTCAACCATGATGCTGAGTAGAAACCATCACCATGTATATTACAAACACTGTATAAAGAAGTTTAGTTGTTTTATGATTCAGGATTTCTTTAATGATGAGGGGTGGGAGTTATTGAAACTGGTAAAATTCAATAATAAATGGTAAAATAAATGTCATGTTTCTATTTCAGTTTACCTGGTGGGACAGAGGTAAATCTACGGATTTAAAACGATGTAATCCAAGTAGCCCACCGTGGCATTAACTTCAAGAACACAGACACACAAACATATTCATGTTGATTCATGTACGAGTTGATTATATGCTTAAGAGAAATGATTGGTTTTGTCTCCCATATTTAAATATTTTAATTGTAACATATTTACTATATCTTTCGGCCCGGCATGGCCAGGTGGGTTAAGGAGTTCGACTCGTAATCAGAGGGTCGCGGGTGTTCGATTCCCCATCACATCAAACATGCTCACCCTTTCAGCCGTGAGGGCGTCATAAAGTTACGGTCAATCCCACTATTCGTTGGTAAAAGAGTAGCCCAAGAGTTGACGGTGGGTGATGATGACTAGCTGCCTTCCTTCTAGTCTTACACTGCTAAATTAGGGACGGCTAGCGCAGATAGCCCTCGTGTAGCTTTGTGCGAATTTAAAAAAAACAAACTGTATCTTTTAAGATTGTGAAACCGTTTTGATGTAGGTTGTTGTAAGAATTTGAACTTTCTCGGTCATTGTTTCTCTACACATATTTCATATGATTAGAACACTATCACTAAACCTATCTGTTTTGTAACAATATAGCGATACTGTTCTAACGATACAGTTACAGTACTCTAAACACACATTAATATTATTATAACAATATATCTATGTGTGTAACAATATAGCGATACTGCTCTAACGATACAGTTACAGTACTCTAAACACACATTAATATTATTCTAACAATATATCTATGTGTGTAACAATATAGCGATACTGTTCTAACGATACAGTTACAGTACTCTAAACACACATTAATATTATTCTAACAATATATCTATGTGTGTAACAATATAGCGATACAGCTCTAACGATACAGTTACAGTACTCTAAACACACATTAATATTATTCTAACAATATATCTATGTGTGTAACAATATAGCGATACTCCTCTAACGATACAGTTACAGTACTCTAAACACACATTAATATTGTTCTAACAATATATCTATGTGTGTAACAATATAGCGATACTGCTCTAACGACACAGTTACAGTACTCTAAACACACATTAATATTGTTCTAACAATATATCTATGTGTGTAACAATATAGCGATACTGCTCTAACGATACAGTTACAGTACTCTAAACACACATTAATATTGTTCTAACAATATATCTATGTGTGTAACAATATAGCGATACTGTTCTAACGATACAGTTACAGTACTCTAAACACACATTAATATTGTTCTAACAATATATCTATGTGTGTAATAATATAGCGATACTGTTCTAACGATACAGTTATATTACTCTAAACACACATTAATAGTCTTCTAACAATATATCTATGTGTGTAACAATATAGCGATACTGTTCTAACGATACAGTTACAGTACTCTAAACACACATTAATATTGTTCTAACAATATATCTATGTGTGTAATAATATAGCGATACTGTTCTAACGATAAGTTACAGTACTCTAAACACACATTAACATTGTTTTAACAATATATCTATGTGTGTAACAATGTAGCGATACTGTTCTAACGATACAGTTACAGTACTTTAAACACACATTAATATTATTCTAACAATATATCTATGTGTGTAACAATATAGCGATACTGCTCTAACGATACAGTTACAGTACTCTAAACACACATTAACATTGTTTTAACAATATATCTATGTGTGTAACAATGTGGCGATACTGTTCTAACGATACAGTTACAGTACTTTAAACACACATTAATATCGTTCTAACAATATATCTATGTGTGTAATAATATAGCGATACTGTTCTAATGATACAGTTATATTACTCTAAACACACATTATTAGTGTTCTAACAATATATCTATGTGTGTAACAATATAGCGATACTGTTCTAACGATACAGTTATATTACTCTAAACACACATTAATATTGTTCTAACAATATATCTATGTGTGTAATAATATAACGATACTGTTCTAACGATACAGTTATAGTACTCTAAACACACATTAATATTGTTCTAACAATATATCTATGTGTGTAACAATATAGCGATACTGTTCTAACGATAAGTTACAGTACTCTAAACACACATTAATATTGTTCTAACAATATATCTATGAGTGTAACAATATAGCGATACTGTTCTAACGATACAGTTACAGTACTCTAAACACACATTAATATTGTTCTAACAATATATCTATGTCTGTAACAATATAGCGATACTGTTCTAACAATACAGTTACAGTACTCTAAACACACATTAATATTGTTCTAACAATATATCTATGTCTGTAACAATATAGCGATACTGTTCGAACGATACAGTTACAGTACTCTAAACACACATTAATATTGTTCTAACAATATATCTATGTGTGTAACAATATAGCGATACTGTTCTAACGATACAGTTATAGTACTCTAAACACACATTAATAGTGTTCTAACAATATACCTATGTACATAACAATATAGCGATACTGTTCTAACGATACAGTTATATTACTCTAAACACACATTAATATTGTTCTAACAATATATCTATGTGTGTAATAATATAGCGATACTGTTCTAACGATACAGTTATAGTACTCTAAACACACATTAATATTGTTCTAACAATATATCTATGTGTGTAACAATATAGCGATACTGTTCTAACGATAAGTTACAGTACTCTAAACACACATTAATATTGCTCTAACAATATATCTATGAGTGTAACAATATAGCGATACTGTTCTAACGATACAGTTACAGTACTCTAAACACACATTAATATTGTTCTAACAATATATCTATGTCTGTAACAATATAGCGATACTGTTCTAACAATACAGTTACAGTACTCTAAACACACATTAATATTGTTCTAACAATATATCTATGTCTGTAACAATATAGCGATACTGTTCGAACGATACAGTTACAGTACTCTAAACACACATTAATATTGTTCTAACAATATATCTATGTGTGTAACAATATAGCGATACTGTTCTAACGATACAGTTATAGTACTCTAAACACACATTAATAGTGTTCTAACAATATACCTATGTACATAACAATACAGTGGATTGTACCGATGTGTGTAACTGGATTGTACCGATTTCAGAATACTGCCTATTTCATTTGTCTGTTTGTTTGTCCGTGACGACTGTTTATTTTTCAGTTTTCCAACCTCTCGTCACCATGAAACTTACAGACATGATTTGTTATAAAGTGAACTGAACAGTTTATATTACACGTGACATCTCACTGAGTGGCTCATCTCCTGTTCTTATATAAAGTGAACTGAACAATTTATATTATACGTGACAACTCACTGACTGGGTCATCTCCTGTTCTAATATAAAGTGAACTGAACAGTTTATATTAAACGTGACAACTCACTGATTGGGTCATCTCCTGTTCTAATATAAAGTGAACTGAACAGTTTATATTACACGTGACCCACTCACTGACTGGGTCATCTCCTGTTCTAATATAAAGTGAACTGAACAGTTTATATTACACGTGACCCACTCACTGACTGGGTCATCTCCTGTTCTAATATAAAGTGAACTGAACAGTTTATATTAAACGTGACAACTCACTGACTGGGTCATCTCCTGTTCTAATATAAAGTGAACTGAACAGTTTATATTACACGTGACCCACTCACTGACTGGGTCATCTCCTGTTCTAATATAAAGTGAACTGAACAGTTTATATTACACGTGACATCTCACTGACTGGGTCATCTCCTGTTCTAACATAAAGTGAACTGAACAGTTTATATTACACGTGACCCACTCACTGACTGGGTCATCTCCTGTTCTAATATAAAGTGAACTAAACAGTTTATATTACACGTGACAACTCACTGAGTGGTTCATCTCCTGTTCTGATATAAAGTGAACTGAACAGTTTATATTACACGTGACCCACTCACTGACTGGGTCATCTCCTGTTCTAATATAAAGTGAACTGAACAGTTTATATTAAACGTGACAACTCACTGACTGGGTCATCTCCTGTTCTAATATAAAGTGAACTGAACAGTTTATATTAAACGTGACAACTCACTGACTGGGTCATCTCCTGTTCTAATATAAAGTGAACTGAACAGTTTATATTACACGTGACATCTCACTGACTGGGTCATCTCCTGTTCTAACATAAAGTGAACTGAACAGTTTATATTACACGTGACCCACTCACTGCCTGGGTCATCTCCTGTTCTAATATAAAGTGAACTGAACAGTTTATATTAAACGTGACAACTCACTGAATGGGTGATCTCCTGTTCTAACAGTTTTTATGAAATACAACGTTTCACTGATAGGATAATTTTATTCGCTTGTTCGTTTATCTTGGTTTGACAACACTCTGTATTTTTCTTCCCTACTTCTACACTGATTCTGGCTAATAACACACTCACCGTACTGATGAAGCCAACAGAATAAAGATGCTCTCTCGACATGGATAATACTGCAAGCACTAAAACAAAAACTAACTAATGAAAATAACAAGTTACTTGTTTCTGAATTTACACGCAAGGCTACACAGAAAACTATTAACGCATGTACGTCCCTAATTTTGAAAGTATAGCTGTCAGATTGGAGTGATAGCACTCGACGTATAGAGCGCCACTTCTGCAAAGTTTCGAATTCAACAACGCGGTCGACCTTGAACCTTCGAACTTAACGTCTGTGTGAGCCAACCACTAAGCAATTTACCAAAAGTGATATATATAAAAAAGTAAAAGTGGTATTAATACTAAATTGAGATATGAAAGGAAAGTAACAATTGTTTCTAAGGGAAGAGGAAGAAATGAAATAAATAAAACTAGGAAGAAGAAATCTGAATATGAACAACCAACTTGTTAACGTGCGAGAAACGCATATTACTTGTAAACAAAAGCGACTTCGTTCTTCAGCGAAACAACTAAATTTTCTGTCCTATTTCTTAACGGCAAAAGAATCCAAATATTTACGGGGAGATAAAATTTTCGAGAATATACAACAGCTGTATCTATTCCAGTCGCCGACTCAACAGTGTTATCACATTTACAACATTAAATCTCGTACACAGAAAATTGAGTATACAAGGAAACACACACAAAAAAAGACCTTGCTTTGATCTATAAAACTGGGCGGGGCCTCTCGTTAACAGTTGACACTGCTAGCATAACGAAGACTTGGGCCTCATGTAATATACGTGATGGGGAGGACTTGGTGAACAACTAGGGGTGAAAAATAGCAGCCTACCACCACTTTTATTCCCTTTATCATTTTTAGAATTAGCAGCTTGTGCCAAGTCCTCGTATCTATTTCATTGTTACCCAGTCTAGTTGTCACATGACTGTCATCAGTGCGTAGCAGCTCGTGCAGCGTCCCGTGCGTGCTTGCCTTGATCTGTAACTCAGTTGACTCTGTTGTTAGGTGTTCAAGGCGATTACGTTGGAGCAGCACTAGGACAATAATAGACGAAGTATCAGGATACAGCGTCAAGGTACTGCCACATAACAGACATCCAGTGATAAACAAAGTAGCCTAAATACACAAAACTAACTTTGCATCACATTCTCCTTAATAATGTAGTAGCAGAGATCAGATACTTTTATTACTCAGAAAAAGACAAACAAACGAAAACTGGTATGTTATACAGTTTTTGTGTACTTCCATTCAACTGATAGAAACAAAAGGTGGATGAAAGTATAGTTCAGTAGACATTTTGTACAAAACATATAAAAATTATAAGTTTTTTTTAATGTCTAACATCTGGTCGTTGAATAATTATAAGTTTATTTATTGATAGTATTAAGAATTGTAAAATAAAAAACGTACAGAAGTCAGTGTTAACTTGTCTCTTTTAGGCCTACGATAAGTGAACGTAAATGATTTCGGTATCTGTGATTATAATTCTTTTTTACTGTTTGAAACAAGCAGAGACTAAAGTGCTCTTGCAACAGATATTAATTTGGTCGCAGGTGTTTTGCGGGTCTTTTTTAGTAAAACTTATTATGCACGATTTTCTCAAACATTTTTTCAAAATAATATTAATTGATCCACAGGTACAAATAATTTATTGCTACTATAACATATAACACTTTAAGTAAAATAAATTAAAATGTTTTCTCACATTCTCCAAATAATCAAGAAAAATATAACCAGGTTAGGAAATGTTTATATTTTTTTTCAGTCTAAATGTTAGAGCAGAAGACGTTTTTGTGTTTCCCGCTCAGTGTTTCCTGAAACTGTTCAGTGTTTATTATATTAAAACATAAAATTATCCTATTAGTGAAACGTTGTATTTCATAAAAACTGTTAGAACAGGAGATGACCCATTCAGTGAGATGTCACGTGTAATATAAACTGTTCAGTTCACTTTATAAGAACAGGAGATGATTCAGTCAGTGAGATGTTACGTGTAATATAAACTGTTCAGTTCACTTTATAAGAACAGGAGATGACCCACTCAGTGAGATGTCACGTGTAAGAAAAACTGTTCAGTTCACTTTATGTTAGAACAGCAGATGACCCAGTCAGTGAGATGTCACGTGTAATAAAAACTGTTCAGTTCACTTTATAAGAACAGGAGATGACCGAGTCAGTGAGATGTCACGTTTAATATAAACTGTTCAGTTCACTTTTTGTTAGAACAGGAGATGACCCAGTCAGTGAGATGTCACGTTTAATATAAACTGTTCAGTTCACTTTATTTTAGAACATGAGAAGACCCAGTCAATGAGATGTCACATGTAATATAAACTGTTCAGTTCACTTTATAAGAACAGGAGATGATTCAGTCAGTGAGATGTTACGTGTAATATAAACTGTTCAGTTCACTTTATAAGAACAGGAGATGACCCACTCATTGAGATGTCACGTTCAATATAAACTGTTCAGTTCACTTTATAAGAACAGGAGATGACCCACTCAGTGAGATGTCACGTGTAATAAAAAAAGTTCAGTTTACTTTATGTTAGAACAGCAGATGACCCAGTCAGTGAGATGTCACGTGTAATAAAAACTGTTCAGTTCACTTTATAAGAACAGGAGATGACCGAGTCAGTGAGATGTCACGTTTAATATAAACTGTTCAGTTCACTTTTTGTTAGAACAGGAGATGACCCAGTCAGTGAGATGTCACGTTTAATATAAACTGTTCAGTTCACTTTATTTTAGAACATGAGATGACCCAGTCAATGAGATGTCACATGTAATATAAACTGTTCAGTTCACTTTATAAGAACAGGAGATGATTCAGTCAGTGAGATGTTACGTGTAATATAAACTGTTCAGTTCACTTTATAAGAACAGGAGATGACCCACTCATTGAGATGTCACGTTTAATACAAACTGTTCAGTTCACTTTATAAGAACAGGAGATGACCCACTCAGTGAGATGTCACGTGTAATAAAAACTGTTCAGTTCACTTTATGTTAGAACAGCAGATGACTCAGTCAGTGAGATGTCACGTGTAATATTAAACTGTTCAGTTCACTTTATAAGAACAGGAGATGACCGAGTCAGTGAGATGTCACGTTTAATATAAACTGTTCAGTTCACTTTTTGTTAGAACAGGAGATGACCCAGTCAGTGAGATGTCACGTTTAATATAAACTGTTCAGTTCACTTTATTTTAGAACATGAGATGACCCAGTCAATGAGATGTCACATGTAATATAAACTGTTCAGTTCACTTTATAAGAACAGGAGATGACCCACTCATTGAAATGTCACGTTTAATATAAACTGTTCAGTTTACTTTATAAGAACAGGAGATGACCCACTCAGTGAGATGTCACGTGTAATAAAAACTGTTCAGTTCACTTTATGTTAGAACAGCAGATGACCCAGTCAGTGAGATGTCACGTGTAATATTTAACTGTTCAGTTCACTTTATAAGAACAGGAGATGACCGAGTCAGTGAGATGTCACGTTTAATATAAACTGTTCAGTTCACTTTTTGTTAGAACAGGAGATGGCCCAGTCAGTGAGATGTCACGTTTAATATAAACTGTTCAGTTCACTTTATTTTAGAACATGAGATGACCCAGTCAATGAGACGTCACATGTAATATAAACTGTTCAGTTCACTTTATAAGAACAGGAGATGATTCAGTTAGTGAGATGTTACGTGTAATATAAACTGTTCAGTTCACTTTATAAGAAAAGGAGATGACCCACTCAGTGAGATGTCACGTGTAATATAAACTGTTCAGTTCACTTTTTGTTAGAACAGGAGATGACCCACTCAGTGAGATGTCACGTTTAATATAAACTGTTCAGTTCACTTTATTTTAGAACATGAGATGACCCAGTCAATGAGATGTCACGTGTAATATAAACTGTTCAGTTCACTTTTTGTTAGAACAGGAGATGACCCACTCAGTGAGATGTCACGTTTAATATAAACTGTTCAGTTCACTTTATGTTAGAACAGCAGATGACCCAGTCAGTGAGATGTCACGTGTAATATAAACTGTTCAGTTCACTTTATAAGAACAGGAGATGATTCAGTCAGTGAGATGTTACGTGTAATATAAACTGTTCAGTTCGCTTTATGTTAGAACAGCAGATGACCCAGTCAGTGAGATGTTACGTGTAATATAAACTCTTCAGTTCACTTTATAAGAGCAGGAGATGACCCACTCAGTGAGATGTCACGTTTAATATAAACTGTTCAGGTCACTTTATTTTAGAACATGAGATGACCCAGTCAATGAGATGTCACATGTAATATAAACTGTTCAGTTCACTTTATAAGAACAGGAGATGACCCACTCATTGAGATGTCACGTTTAATATAAACTGTTCAGTTCACTTTATAAGAACAGGAGATGACCCACTCATTGAGATGTCACGTTTAATATAAACTGTTCAGTTCACTTTATAAGAACAGGAGATGACCCACTCAGTGAGATGTCAGGTGTAATAAAAACTGTTCAGTTCACTTTATGTTAGAACAGCAGATGACCCAGTCAATGAGACGTCACATGTAATATAAACTGTTCAGTTCACTTTATAAGAACAGGAGATGATTCAGTTAGTGAGATGTTACGTGTAATATAAACTGTTCAGTTCACTTTATAAGAAAAGGAGATGACCCACTCAGTGAGATGTCACGTGTAATATAAACTGTTCAGTTCACTTTTTGTTAGAACAGGAGATGACCCACTCAGTGAGATGTCACGTTTAATATAAACTGTTCAGTTCACTTTATTTTAGAACATGAGATGACCCAGTCAATGAGATGTCACATGTAATATAAACTGTTCAGTTCACTTTATAAGAACAGGAGATGATTCAGTCAGTGAGATGTTACGTGTAATATAAACTGTTCAGTTCACTTTATAAGAACAGGAGATGACCCACTCAGTGAGATGTCACGTGTAATAAAAACTGTTCAGTTCACTTTATGTTAGAACAGCAGATGACCCAGTCAGTGAGATGTTACGTGTAATATAAACTGTTCAGTTCACTTTATAAGAGCAGGAGATGACCCACTCAGTGAGATGTCACGTTTAATATAAACTGTTCAGTTCACTTTATTTTAGAACATGAGATGACCCAGTCAATGAGATGTCACATGTAATATAAACTGTTCAGTTCACTTTATAAGAACAGGAGATGACCCACTCATTGAGATGTCACGTTTAATATAAACTGTTCAGTTCACTTTATAAGAACAGGAGATGACCCACTCATTGAGATGTCACGTTTAATATAAACTGTTCAGTTCACTTTATAAGAACAGGAGATGATCCACTCAGTGAGATGTCACGTGTAATAAAAACTGTTCAGTTCACTTTATGTTAGAACAGCAGATGACCCAGTCAATGAGACGTCACATGTAATATAAACTGTTCAGTTCACTTTATAAGAACAGGAGATGATTCAGTTAGTGAGATGTTACGTGTAATATAAACTGTTCAGTTCACTTTATAAGAACAGGAGATGACCCAGTCAGTGAGATGTCACGTGTAATATAAACTGTTCAGTTCACTTTTTGTTAGAACAGGAGATGACCCACTCAGTGAGATGTCACGTTTAATATAAACTGTTCAGTTCACTTTATGTTAGAACAGCAGATGACCCAGTCAGTGAGATGTCACGTGTAATAGTAAACTGTTCAGTTCACTTTATAAGAACAGGAGATGACCCACTCAGTGAGATGTCACGTGTAATATAAACTGTTCAGTTCACTTTTTGTTAGAACAGGAGATGACCCACTCAGTGAGATGTCACGTTTAATATAAACTGTTCAGTTCACTTTATTTTAGAACATGAGATGACCCAGTCAATGAGATGTCGCATGTAATATAAACTGTTCAGTTCACTTTATAAGAACAGGAGATGACCCACTCAGTGAGATGTCACGTGTAATAAAAACTGTTCAGTTCGCTTTATGTTAGAACAGCAGATGACCCAGTCAGTGAGATGTTACGTGTAATATAAACTGTTCAGTTCACTTTATAAGAGCAGGAGATGACCCACTCATTGAGATGTCACGTTTAATATAAACTGTTCAGTTCACTTTATAAGAACAGGAGATGACCCACTCAGTGAGATGTCACGTGTAATAAAAACTGTTCAGTTCACTTTATGTTAGAACAGCAGATGACCCAGTCAATGAGACGTCACATGTAATATAAACTGTTCAGTTCACTTTATAAGAACAGGAGATGATTCAGTTAGTGAGATGTTACGTGTAATATAAACTGTTCAGTTCACTTTATAAGAACAGGAGATGACCCACTCAGTGAGATGTCACGTGTAATATAAACTGTTCAGTTCACTTTTTGTTAGAACAGGAGATGACCCACTCAGTGAGATGTCACGTTTAATATAAACTGTTCAGTTCACTTTATGTTAGAACAGCAGATGACCCAGTCAGTGAGATGTCACGTGTAATAGTAAACTGTTCAGTTCACTTTATGTTAGAACAGCAGATGGCCCAGTCAGTGAGATGTCACGTGTAATAGTAAACTGTTCAGTTCACTTTATAAGAACAGGAGATGATTCAGTTAGTGAGATGTTACGTGTAATATAAACTGTTCAGTTCACTTTTTGTTAGAACAGGAGATGACCCACTCAGTGAGATGTCACGTTTAATATAAACTGTTCAGTTCACTTTATTTTAGAACATGAGATGACCCAGTCAATGAGATGTCACATGTAATATAAACTGTTCAGTTCACTTTATAAGAACAGGAGATGATTCAGTCAGTGAGATGTTACGTGTAATATAAACTGTTCAGTTCACTTTATAAGAACAGGAGATGACCCACTCATTGATATGTCACGTTTAATATAAACTGTTCAGTTCACTTTATAAGAACAGGAGATGACCCACTCAGTGAGATGTCACATGTAATATTAAACTGTTCAGTTCACTTTATAAGAACAGGAGATGACCGAGTCAGTGAGATGTCACGTTTAATATAAACTGTTCAGCTCACTTTATTTTAGAACATGAGATGACCCAGTCAATGAGACGTCACATGTAATATAAACTGTTCAGTTCACTTTATAAGAACAGGAGATGACCCACTCATTGAGATGTCACGTTTAATATAAACTGTTCAGTTCACTTTATAAGAACAGGAGATGACCCACTCAGTGAGATGTCACGTGTAATATTAAACTGTTCAGTTCACTTTATAAGAACAGGAGATGACCGAGTCAGTGAGATGTCACGTTTAATATAAACTGTTCAGTTCTCTTTTTGTTAGAACAGGAGATGACCCAGTTAGTGAGATGTCACGTTTAATATAAACTGTTCAGTTCACTTTATTTTAGAACATGAGATGACCCAGTCAATGAGACGTCACATGTAATATAAACTGTTCAGTTCACTTTATGTTAGAACAGGAGATGACCCAGTCAGTGAGATGTCACGTGTAATATAAACTGTTCAGTTCACTTTATATTAATTCTGTACTGTGAAAAAAAGAATATTATTCAGAAAATTAAAAATGTTTTTCAGTGTTAACTAACAATAGAATGTTCAGGTGTTTATTTATAACAGACTCTTATGTTTTTGAAGAGTCCATGTAAACTTTGTTTCTCCAGTATGGTTGATGACTGACGTCATGCACTGAAGTTTTTCGACGAGGTTAAAGTTGGAAGTTCTATTGTAGATAAATACAACTTTCTGTTTTTATATATTTGAAATAATAAAGAAAAGTTGGGGGGGGGTATGTTGTGTATGGTATCCTGTTTTTGGAATCTGTATAGAAAATTTTTGTTTGAATGCTCTAAGTAACTGCGTGGATCAATATTATTCTCTGTTAAGCGTTTCAACTATAAATTATTTGTAGCTTAGTGAATAGAAAATTTTCAGTTTTCCTATTTGTTTATAAATTATATATAGTCTGGGTATAGAGTACATGACTTCTTTCATGTCAGGTCCAGGTTAAAGTTCTTTAGTGTCGTATACCCTTTGTTCAATAACATATTTTAGTTGGCGCCTTATAAACAGTTAGCAGGACTTAAGTATGTCTCTGGAAGGCGTTGAATCTGGTTTAGTACATTGGCTCAAAATGGCGAATCATGACAGTGGCGACAACGTGACCAGCTTTGGCAGACACTCTGGCAACTTCAGGAGCTCGCGACAGGTAATTCTACTGTAACATTGATTTTGAGGGGTGTCTACTTCCTGCCATGGGGCAGAGGTTCTATAGACATGCTGAATTCTACTTTAACTAAATATGTAGTAAAATGTGATTTGTTGGAAGACTTAGTTCTTTATACAAATTATTATGTGTGTTTGTTTGCGATTGTTTTGCATTTATTTATATTTAATCGACAAAGTTTGACTTTCGCTAAAATGTTTCTACTGAATGACCATCTACGAAGATCATCAAATACAAATACACCAATAACGGAAAATATACAGGGTGGCCCGTAAGTCGCTACCCATCCATATGTTATTATGTTATATTCAATTACGCATGTATTTTTTTTTTTTCAGATAAATATGGCCGATGTAAACCCATTTGTACTTGAAGAGCGTATTGTGACAAGTACGTGGGTACATGAACGCAAGAATACTGGTGACACCACACAGACACACTGGATACATAAGATATATGGATGGGTAGGGACTTAGGGCCACCCTGTACAATAATTTCGTAAGATGAACGTAATATGGTGTTTTCATGATCTTGTTAAAATGCGTAACGAACTATTCATTTTCATATGAAAAATTCGATTTCTTCCTCTACATTTTAAGCTACGTTACGTATTATAATTTATTTTGGACGAATCTCCGAATTATTATGTTACGTATTACGATTTCAAACAGCCGGAAAATTTAAGTTTAATTTAGATGTTGATAGATATCGATATGTTTCACATTTATATCTGCCAACAACACTGATATACATAGTTTTCTTTCTGAACAGAAATATATTTTAATACACAAATAACAATACAATTTATAATAACGATTATTACAAATAATGATTTATATACACAAGTTTTACAAACAAACAATATTCGGTCTTATATCTGATCTGGAACTGAATATTTTATCGACGATTCACAATTAGCGAATTAATTCCATATTGATACACAGGTACACTTCGCTTGGGTCCCTCGCTGGTACAGCGGTAAGTCTACGGATTTACAACCCTAAAATCACTGCTTCGATTCCTCTCGGTGGAATCAGCAGATAACTCGATGTGGCTTTGCTGTAAGAAAAACACAAATACTTCAACTGATGGAAAGCTAGCTAGCTTGTTCGCATGTGAGTTTTTTACAAATGAAAAAAGTTAATGCCCTCGTAGAAATACTAATGTCCGTAGTTAAGTTACTGAAGTTGGGAGGTATTCGAAATGAAAAAAAAATCCTGGTCAAATATCTGTAGTTTTGCGACTGATAGGGTTCCGAGTTGTATAGTATACTAACTGTAGCAAATCAACAACAATATTAAACTGTCTCTCCGTGTGTCGGTTTATAAACGTCAAGGCAACGTTCAAGAAATGTTAGTTGGCAACAGTGTAAAACACTGTATGTTACACTCAAGAATCTTCTACAAATTTAGGGAATTTCGCAACAGACTTTTATTTTTACACTGTAAGTTACATGCGTTTCTAAATATATATTTAACTAAAACAAACATCGATATTACAATAAATATAGACTAGTAAATCCGTTACAGCCAAAGGTAATGTCAAACAATATTTTTGTTCATATATACATTCTAATTCTAAATATACGTTTTGAGTGCCAACAATATATATACAGAAAGTAATAATAATAATTGCGAAATAAGGAGGCGAGGTCAAGTTTTACTTTTTCTTATGACAGTAACTAAATAACACTCGTGTTTACAAATTATTCAGGGCTGAATAAAGTTTGCCAATTACGTTTATAACAAATAACCTTGTAAAGGAGGTTTACGTTCATAAACCGAAAATACACACAAAAAAACAAAACGTTTTGCATTAATTAACTAGCTTTCTTAATTCACCAGTGATGCTTTTAAAACATTATAAGGCCACTTAAGGTATTTAAAATATTTAAAATTGCTGTAATGTTTAATTTTTGTCTCCTCCCCAAAAAGGCCCTGCATGGCCAGATGGGTTAAGGCGTTACTCGTAATATGAGGGTCGCGGGTTCAACTCCCCGTCGCACCAAACATACTCGCCCTTTCAGCCGTGGGTGCATTATAATGTTACGGTCAATCCCACTATTTGTTGGTAAAAGAATAGTCCAAGAGTTGACGGTGGGTGGTGATGATTACCTACCTTCTCTCTAGTTTTACACTGTAAACTTAGGGATGGCTAGCGCAGATAGCCTTCGAGTAGCTTTGCGCGAAATTCCAATCAAACCAAATACACATTTGCACACGTTAAGTATTTGAAATATAAATTTTGATACAACAGGTGTACCTTCACAAAATTTGGTAGACGTTTAGTAAATATTACAAGCATTTTGTATCAAAAACCAGATTTTAATGAAATATTTTTACTAAGGATTTGTTTGTGAAAATATCAAGTCTGTTTTGTTACTAGGCCGAGTGCAAAGTGATTTCACGTTGTGATTAAAAACTAATATTCATCCAAAAAATCTCAAATATTATTTGCGCAATCTCTAAAACATCCTAAATAAAGTTGAAACGTTTGTTACCAGTAAGTCTTTATATTTTATGTTATTTTCTGTACCCTATGTGGGGTCTGTCAATTGACCGACCACGTAACCATTATGAAATATTAGGAAATAAATATAAATTATGTTGTTTTTCATGCTAGAATGGCTACGTATTATAACACAATAATACAAATGTTTAGTCTAAGTAGATTAAATCATATAACATTTTATATATATACATTGTCTGTTTATTATATTGACCTTCCAGTCATGCCCAGCTAACATTACAAAACTTGCCTTAACGCGATGCGCGTTCATTCATATTGTCGTATCCAATGGTATAGAACAGACATTTAGTCTTTACAAAGTGATTTTGTGTTGGCTATGATTGTTTGTTTGTTTTTGAATTTCGCACAAAGCTACTCGAGGGCTATCTGTGCTAGCCGTCCCTAATTTAGCAGTGTAAGACTAGAGGAAAGGCAGCTAGTCATCACCACCCACCGCGAACTCTTGGGCTACTCTTTTACCAACGAATAGTGGGATTGACCGTCACATTATAACGTCCCCACGGCTGAAAGGGCGAGCATATTTGGAGCGACGGGGATGCGACCCTCAGATTATGAGTCGCACGCCTTAACACGCTTGGCCATGCCAGGCCTGTCTTGGCTATAAGTTAGTGGACTAGTATTTTGTTATATACAGTCACATTTAAATTTCTATACATTATATATGTATATAGATTATTAATATTTAGAAATAAGTTATGAAATTTATTTTTCTTAAAATATAAAACAATAAATAAAGAAGTAAAGCAAACAATATCTCTTCTAGCTATGACCTTGCGTTTTAAAATTTCGCATGTGGAGGCTATCAAACCAAATTTTTAAGTTTTTTATATACAGTTGGATAACTTAAAAAATAGACAACTATACTGATACCATAGAATTCCATGATAAGTTATTAAGCTTAGTAACTAAGATTATTTAAGTCTAAAAAATATGAAACTTCGAGCAGACTAAAACCACAACCTACTTCCTTGGAATATTAGTTAGAAGGAACATGGTAGCCTTTTTACACAGCAAATTAACCGAGAAAACCACCAGGACACATTTTAAGCTGTCAGCTGGTTATTCGTATGTTATATACTGAAGAGAAAAGGAGTAAACGGAGCCACCGTGTTTGACTCACTACCTAAGCCATATCTCAGCAAAATATAAAAGATGTGAGGTTCATATTTTATATTCCAGCTTGTAAATATTTTTAATATGAGTACCTAATTTCTACGAAACTACAGACTTTGTATATTGACATCATAAACATCTAATTTTAACCAGTGCTGCATTCAACATACCACATGGCTCACTAAAATCTACATTTAGGTACGTTCTTTGAGTATTTGATTTTAAATTAAGAAATTAACTAATATATTTATTAAAGTTTGAATTACAATTTGATATGAAACTTATTAACATAAATTCATAAAAACGCAGTTCAATAAACTTTTGAATGTACGTCAATAAATACGATGTGGCCAACTCCTTCAATAGAGGTCGGTCTGTATGACCGACCACGTAAGCTCTCCTTGTACTCATTTAAAGTATTTGTAGATTTAACACTATTGTCGTGTTAGTGCCAGTGTTGGTAGAGATATACTTTAAGTCAGCAACTTGTCACATCTTCAGTGCTGTGGAGAACAGACAAGTGGCATCGATCACAATGAAATAACATTTTGAAGTCGTTCAGATTTTTAGATTTTTGTTCTCTTAACGAAATGTTTCACGTAGGAGTTTATTTACACCTAAACGTTTAAACGTTCATTATATTTGTGAGTTACATTTTCTTGCTAACGTTATTTATTGAGTATTTTATTGATAAGGTAGACTATTTTTAAAGCTAAATTAACAAGATATTTATCAAAGCAAGCATTTTATTTTGTGTGGCAACTTCTTCATAGAAGTTTGATGATAGAATTGTATTGGAACAATATAAACGTCTATCATACGAATAAATGCATTAAACATTATCTTAAACTAAACAGAGACGTTACAAACACAACATTATCTAACTGTCATGTAGATTATATCTATTCACACTGAACAGCCTAAACCAATGCTTTGTAACGTTATGTGTAATCTCAAGCAGATTCAATTGTTTACTAGAGAAATTTAACCGACTTCCTGAAGGTGACAATTAAAACATTTTAATATACATTCGTAATGAGATTTTTCCTACAGTGAAAATTAAAATTAAAACAACGAACTTTAATTAGTTAATTTTAAACGACATTTGTTGTTTGTTTTATTCAGAAAGATTTCATAACCGACATTAAAGATACTTCTTGACTCGAATAAAATTATCATTTTTTTTGTCAAAGTTATGGTTTTCTTTAGAAAAGCGCGAACATAAACAACAAGATGTCAAGATAAACAGTCAGCTGTTGGCAAGCTGTCAAGTCTGCTTAGGTCGCAAATAGACATAACACTATTTAACTATGTTTACGTTGCTATGGAGAAATAAGTATACGTACAAAAAGTTTCCTTAACAAACTTAATAAAACACGGCGACCCCGTTACGCTGACTTGACAAACACAAAAAAGGATTCAAAACTTTAATTTCTTGGCCCAGGGACTGGAAGTTGAATAAGTGTTCGCTATTACTTAATGTCTTGTAAGCACTTATACTTTTATTTTTGGACACTATATATCATCCGAAAAGCAACAGAGCACACTTTTTTCCACCAGAGTAAGGCCTAAATCACTCTTTCACCCCAATGTAGATATTCAACAGAAATTACAAAGGAAATTTCAACTAAGTTCGAGTAAATGTGAGTTAATTACAAAGTGTCGATTTCTTCTTAAACATTGGAATTGGAAGGGGTGTAAAGATAAGTGTCGTATTAGACTAGAGATTTAGTAACTAGATGATGGAAAATTAAAATATTAAGCTCCGAAAATATTTTTAGCAAGTGTTGAGAAATAGAATCAACAAAATATCCCTTGAAGTAAATGTAAATAGATTGTTAGTAAATATAATGTAAATGATGAAAACAAGTTATTTTGACTTATGAGAAATACAATAAAAAAAACACCGTTATAAAGTAAGTTTCAATAAATTAACTACCGTTATTAGACGGTAATTATATAACACGTTTCACGTTAAATAGGTCATGGAAAGACGTCAAGTACACGAACTAATAAGGTATAAGCCTATATTGCGTTAGAACAGGCCCGGCATGGCCTAGCGCGTAAGGCGTGCGACTCGTAATCTGAATGGTCGCGGGTTCGCATCCCCCAAACATGCTCGCCCTTTCAGCCGTGGGGGCGTTATAATGTGACAGTCAATCCCACTATTCGTTGGTAAAAGAGTAGCCCAAGAGTTGGCGGTGGGTGGTGATGACTAGCTGTCTTCCCTCTAGTCTTACACTGCTAAATTAGGGACGGCTAGCGCAGATAGCCCTCGAGTAGCTTTGTGCGAAATTCCAAAACAAACAAACAAACAATGCGTTAGAACAAATTCATTTTTTAAAAGGTAACGCTTTATTAATGAAAGATTAATTCGATATAATTTAAAAAAGTTTCTTTCATTCTACATACACAAATGTTGTTCATAATTTTAACATTAATTCACACCTCATTTATGATCTGGTTTCGAGTTCATTTCAGTTCTCCCAGACAGGCGTTTAGTTTTCTGTTTCTTTCTCTTACATAAATATTCTGTCAATTCTACCTTTCAATATGATTTATAATTAAAAACTATATGTATTTCTTTACTTCTTTTCTCCAGGAGAACAGTTACCTCTTTCACATTAATATCAGGCCCGGCCTGGCCAGGTGGTTAAGGCACTCGACTCGTAAATCTGAGAGTCCCGGGTTCGAATCTTTTTCACACCAAACATGGTCGCCCTTTTAGCCGTGAGAGCATTAGGCCGTGACAGGTAATCCTACTATTCGTTGGTAAAAGAGTAGCCCAAGAGTTGGCGGTGGGTGGTGATGATTAGTTGACTTCCCTCTAGTCTTACACTGCTAAATTAATGACAGTGCTATCTATTTTAGTTTTAAAAGAAATATGTATATACAAGCATTTTAAACGTAGAATATTTTACTTAAGAATACAGATAAACATCCTATCCAGTTACATTGCCGATCTCGTCCTACATTATTTTCTGATGTTAATTAATCATAATTATTTTCGAAGTGAAAAAATCACTTGAAAATTTGGATTAAATTAATGTCAGATTTGTCTTCGCGCGTTAAATTAATACAGCACCACGACGCCTATCTTCAAAGAATCGTCCAACCACAAAACTCCTACGTCTCAAATTAACACTCTTCACAACAACCGTCATCGGAATAATGACTCAGAGAGTTAACTTTGCTCTGAAAACAACAATATCCAAGACGCCTGCGCAATTCCGGAAGTGCCACCACAAATATTCCAGTAGTGGTATTCTGTAATGTTTGTCTCGAAGTCGATTCCGGAAACCTAATAATTTCTAATGGTTTTTATGTCACTCAAACGGTTAAAAATAAGGTTATAAAAAAAAAAAGAGAGTTCTAACATATTGTTACACAACATCCGCAAATATAAGGCTTAAAGTAGGTAAAAACACACAAAAAGTTTCGTATGTGTTGTAGCATTGCAAATGTGTGAGGGAGAGTGTGTTACGGTGTTGTGACAGAATTGCATCTACTTTGAAAGCCGTATTAAGATAACTAAGAAAAACGTAGAAAACAATATTCGGTCGAGTGTAGTTATTAATACTCAAAAGGGGGCGCTTTTTTATGTATTGTAGCACACTGTAGCATGAAAAAAAATCATACGTTACGCACACAACAATATAATTGTAAGACTTACACTAGATAGAAATAGTTAGGTTTAACAATTAGTTCACTTTCTGAAGAAATTAATTACGCTGTTAAATTAATTGCAAATAAATCTATGCCAGAAACCTGGTTAACTGTACAGAAATGTACATATTGTCTTACTAAAAATGGAGTTCTGGTTGCAACAGATGCTGCATGGTAAAAGTGGACAGTTTTGTCATCAAGACAAACTTGGTGAAATTCGGTGTGCATGCAATATTCTGTTTGACATCGAGGGTTACTAGCTATAACCAATAACTGCTAAAAATTGTTTTACGTGGCTCAGAATTCCGTTAAATGCTGCTTTATCGACTTAGAGTGCCTCATTGGAAGCTCTGACACGTACTCGCAGCTCCGTATGCCCAGAGATGCTTGAAGAAGTCACACAAATCAGTGAGTATCAGAAGGAGCAGCCAGATAATTAAACTACATGTAAGCGCCGCCTGTGCGCAGAATTAAAAACAAAACATTCACTTTACAATCTGATTGTAATTTGGAATATGTATATATGTTTAAATGTTTTCATTTTAATATAAAAGGAGTTATTCTCAGATCTTCGATTTTTCTAAGATTCGCAAAACGTTTTTAATTTAATTATATTCATGAAATGTGACTCAAATTAACAAACAACCTCTCATTTTATTGGCACTATATGCTCAGATTAAGGCATAACCGATCCTTATATTGGAACTCGGCATGGCCAGGTGGTTAAGGCGCTCGACTCGTAATCTGAGGGTCGCAGGTTCGAATCTCTGTCATACCAAAAATGCTCGCCCTTTCAGCCGCGGAGTCATAATAATGTGTCGGTCACTCCCACTATTTGTTAGTAAAAGAGTAGCCCAAGAGTTGGGTAGTGATGACTACCTGCCTTTCCTCTAGTCTTACACTGCTAAATTAGGGACGGCTGGCGTAAATAGTTCTCGAGTAGCTTTGCGTGATTTTCAAACAAGCCGAAAGCTAAGACTAGCGAAAAGTTTACGTAAGCCATTTCTCCAAATGAAAAACTCAACTAACTGGTCTTCAAGCCATGTCTAACTTTCACTATAAATGTACCGAGTTATATTTTTTAAATCATCAATTCCTGAAATTAATACACATGAACATATTATTTTACATGTTTCTTTGAAGTATGCTTCATTTTTAAACTTGTTTTTATTACTATAGAGATAAGCCCGTATTAACTGTTAAGATTTAATAAATTAAAATACGTATAGCTTTCTTGGTGAGTGACCAATAACATCAAATAAGCCTCTAACTACCAATTATTCATTATTCATTATTTTCACAAAATATAAAAATAAATAACACTAAAGTTACGAAAAATAAAAATCTAGAAATATAAACAATGCCACGAATTTACTTTTAATACTGTTCAAAATCTCAACACAATATGTGGTCACCATTGTAAATTTTCATGTTCCAGTACGATGTAGAAACCATTGAAGACAAGCTATTGCAATTTATAAATGTTCTTTACGAAAATAGCGCCATCTGTTAACATATTTTATTCCTTAAAATGCTAATTATTTTTTCTTATATGACGAGTAAAAAGCATGTGCTAAATACTTCATCAATCTCACCGTATTTTAATGTCACAAAAGCTAATGATAATACGTTATATAACATAATAAAAACACAATAATTAGTGTACATGTATTTGATTTCGGTAGCGATTCGTTTTTAAAAATATAATAACATAAAACGACTAAAATAAAATAAAATTAAACACATACGTGAGATAACTTTGTGTCACTTTTTTTTTAATTTTTAATCCCATTTTATAGCCTTTTGTATTATAGCGGTAATGATTTATTTGTAAAATGTTTAATCTGTCTTATTAGTTAGAATTATGTACAGATGGCGCTCCCACTATTGTATTGTTTGTTTTTTTGGAATTTCGCACAAAGCTACTCGAGGGCTATCTGTGCTAGCCGTCCCTAATTTAGCAGTGTAAGACTAGAGGGAAGGCAGCTAATCATCACCACCCACCGCCAAATCTTGGGCTACTCTTTTACCAACGAATAGTGGGATTGACCGCACATTATAACGCCCCCACGGCTGAAAGGGCGAGCATGTTTGGCGCGACCGGGATGCGACCCTCAGATTACGAGTTGCACGCCTTAACACGCTTGGCCATGCCGGGCCCCCACTATTGTATGTGAAAACGCAAGTTTGGCCGTGAACGTCAGATATGTTTGGTTCACAAAAAACAGCGAATATATTCACCCATGCAACTAAATACAGGGGCCTAATAACTCCACAGTGGCTGATCAAACCACCTCATGTCTGATAAAACAAACTTGTAACTCACCATCACCACAACGTGCCGAAATGTTTTTTAATGGCATTTTTCAAAACGTACTTAAGAGCATTAGTTTTGTAACGTAGCAATAATACTGCACCGTTCCACCTTAACCCACTGACACTGTTTCTTTATTTATAATCCACTGATGCATCGCTAGTCCCAAACTGGAAAGAAATAAGTCTAACCACAAATATAAACATCACTTCACTCAATTTCCTGTTAATGTAAATGTTTACACAGAATATGTAAACTTCATGAACGGAAAGAAAATACACTCTTTTATTTGTCCCACATATATATTATTGGTTTTTAACTTGTTCACTAGATAGGGAACTCGTCGTCCGAAACAAGAAGTCTGTATCGTTCGAAGGTTTTATCCACTTCTGGGAAATACATATCTTCTGAGTGACGTTTGAAATGTAAAGTTTTCCTTTTCTCGAGAACTATCGAGAGTCAGTAAATTATAGTTACTGTTTGTTATATAACTAAATTTTATATTAAACTTTTAAAAATTTCAAGAAGCTCCAAACAGTAAAACAAAATCACTCTACGCTAAACATTAAATTTGTCTAATTTTTCCTGTTCCTCATAAAAACAAGTTATAAATCAGGTTTACCTACATAAGTACATCCCTAACTTTATCATAAACAAGTCATTTTTTATAATTTTAGTAATTGTATTTGCAATTGATCCATAGTATATCTGTGGCTAATCAAAGTTCAGACACTAGCAATACCGAACGAAAGCGCCATCTACTGTTAATAATTAGACCAATAATGAGGGCACTTTTTTCTTACATTTTTGTTAAAGTTCAACGACCTTTTAGTATCAAAGAAAAGACGATACTCTATTCTGCTATCACATTTGTAAAAGATCATAATATTCAGTTCCAGTTATTTTACTTTGATAAAAATTAACTTCAGTGTTAACCTACATACATATATTTTATTTCGAAAGTATTTAACTTCTTTGGTATGTCAATGATTTTAACAACAGCTGTATCAGTTTTCTCATGTACTTGAAATTCCTACAGTATCAACACTTTACCCAAAATTCTGGAACTTACCATTATCCTACGCGCATGCATAGTCTGTTTCGTCGATATCAGTGTAACAGTCAGAAAAGTGATGATACCAGTGGATCTTCTTTCCGCCATACTCACAGAGTTTTTCTATCGGTTTAGCCTTGACATACATCTTCTCCATTCCCATTGGTTCGTCTTGAAGACAGTAAAACACCTTCAGAGTCTTGCTGTGGAAAACAATGATCTTGCGCATCATATCTGCGCATGTTTCTGTTTCCATCTGAAGACGGAAGTAAGCGTCGTTCACTTATTTAGGGGTATGTGGCAGTTATTAAATTTCTATAGATCGTCCTTGTTTGTGTTGTGTACAGAGTTTTAGTAGTAACTAGTTAAATTCTATATAGCTCAAACTCAACTTTTATATAACGCATTTTGGAATAAACACGTATAGGCTTAAGCTATAGTTTTAACGATGGATAACAATTTAAATGTTATGGCATTTAAAAAAAACCGACAAATTATTTTCAAATATGTTCAATGCACTCACCACCGCCAGGACTGTTACAGTAACAACTGCGTAGTGACCTGTAAGCAGAACAGAATGGTTAAATTTCCTAAGAATTGTTAAGAATATTTCTCATCTAGACATTTATTATCGCTTGTAATTGATAATAAAAATAAATATTTTGTTTCAGTTTGAGTTCGCAACGTCGGTTTATTTCTAGTTGTTTTGAAGATATGAAGGCCGAATATCTATTTTAGCACAAATAAACTTTCATGATGACCAATTAAAGAAGTTGTTCAAATCTGTATTTTATTAAACTTAATACTGCAAGTACGCATGCGCACAAGTTTTGCCACAGTGTTTGTTTGGGTTGGTTTGTTTTAAATTTCGCGTAAAGCTACACGAGGGCTATCTGCGCTAGCCGTTCCTAATTTAGCAGTGTAAGACTAGAGGGAAGGCAACTAGTTATTACCATCCACCGACAACTCTTGGGCTACTCTTATACCAATGAATAGTGGGATTGACCATCACATTATAGCGTCTCCAGGGCTGGAAAGGCGAGCATGTTTGGTGTGATAGGTATTCGAACCCGCGACACTCAGATTACGAGTCAGGCGCTCTAACCATGCCAGGCTAGCGACAGTGATAACAGATGTAATGTGCTTATCTTAACGAAAACAAGGTAAATTAAAGTTGGCAATTTATACACACCTATTGGTCTCAGGTTAAAATGTATGTAGGTGTTGGGATTCTTCTGCAGTAGATGTCTGTGGCTTTACGGCAATAAATTCGAACAATAAACGGACAGCACACAATCCACTTGTTTAAAACAATAGATTCAAAACAGTCAAACGTGAGTACAAAAATTATTTACACTATAGGATATCACAGTCGTATCTAAAACTTTAGATTACTCTCTTTTTATTATCAATAGTCCACAAGTGCTGGTTCAGTTAGTTTAAAACCCAATTGATAAGACGAATTATTTTTCTCTTCTCTATTTCTTATTACGGGCCCGCATGGTCAAGCGTTTTGAGGCGTTCGACTCGTAATCCGAAGGGCGCGGGTTCGAATCCCGGTCGCACCAAACATGCTCGACCTTTCAGCCGTGGGGACGTTATAATGTGACGGTCAATCCCATTATTCGTTGATAAAAGAGTAGTCCAAGAGTTGGCGGTGGGTGGTGATGACTAGCTGCCTTCCCTCTAGTCTTACACTGCTAAATTAGGGACGGCCAGCACAGATAGCCCTCGAGTAGCTTTGCGCGAAATTCAAAACAAACAAAAAACAATTTCTTATTACATAATCTACAATAAATACACTTACGTTGCTTCGTGGGTTACCACAAATGTATTTAGAACATTAAATAATTCTCCAAATACCACACAAACTGCCTCACTTACTTTAAACACTCTTTGACAAGATAAATTATTATCCTTGTTTCTGTTAAACTGATTTTAAAATATCGCTCGTTACAGTTAAACTAACAATAATGAAGTCTAGCTTCACTTCATTTAATTTGCTATCACAGTTACACCCAGAACTGTATATAATTCTCTCTCTCTCTGTTCTTTGTCCGTCATAAGTTTAGACAGATTACTCCAGTTACTTTAGAATCCAAATGACAATAAAAATATTTATTGTCTCTGTTCCTACAACATAGCTGTGAAACACACTATAGAAATCGCCCATTAGAGCTAAAGGCTCGTCACTCACATGCTGGCTAACTTCACGTTTACTTTAACTAAATAACTTTCCTTCCGACAGAACTTAACTTGCACTCGCTTGATCATATATATACAGGTCCAGCATGGCCATGTATGTAATCTCAGGATCGTGGTTTCGAATCCCCGTCACCTCAAACATGCTCGCCGTTTAATACGGGGGACGTTAAAATGTGTCGACCAATCCCACTGTTCTTTGGTAAAAGAGCAGCCCAAGAGTTGGCGGTGGGTGGTAATGAGTAGCTACCCTTCCTCTAGTCTTACGTCGCTAAATTAGGGACAGCTAGCGCAAATTGCCCTCGTGTGGCTTTGCGCGAAATTCAAAACAAACCAAACTATATATATATATTCCCAACTGAGGCCTAGAACTTTCTACAAACTCCGCGACGACACGGTGTAACAATACTCACTTAAGACAACATAAACAATACAGAAGGTTCAGGTAACTTATAACAACTGAATTACACATACAAAGTAAGGCTCTTACCGAGATATGTAAAGAAATTTGTCATCACATTTAAAGTAATTACATTTAACACTTGTTATGAAAACTAAATAATCATTAAATATTAGATTAGTGACTGAACTAATAACACCTCGTACACTTAACAGTTTTGTATATCGATCAATGAGCAACGGATTTCTTGATATAGTAATTAACTTTGTACATAATAATAATAATACTAAACATAGGTACTAGCTAGTTGATATGGCTCACGATGATTTACTGTAGCTGTTGACTATTTGATCATATTAATTCCACATGTAAAACGTTAAGATGCAGCTAGAATTTGTCATGGAGATTTATTTGAGAACATAGTGAGTATTTATAATTTTTGTACTACTTAATTCTCTCTTTACAATGTAAAACAATGGAAAAATATTTGTCTAGACTAAGACACAACCCCCACCTGGTGTCTATAAAACTGTATCAGTAGAAAAACAGCTTTTTCAAATAAAACATACACACTCAAAACATCACTTGAAATACACCTTGGTGTTTTTTAAGGTAATTATTCTACAAATGGTTCTAATAAAATTTAATATTATGTCTACTGATTTTTTTTAACTTGTTTACTTCATACGTTATATAGGGGTTAGCTCCTAAAGACATCGATTGTATAGCGTACAAATCATTGGGTATCTACATGTTATAGTCATCTAATGTTTATCTCTTATTGGTTAGTAATTACTATTTAAGTTTTTTTAAAGGAACGCTAGATATCTATAACAAAGATAACTTTAAGGTGTAATAATGCCATTTAAACTAGAATTATTATGTTTGTTACTTTATGTAAATATAGAAAAACAAACAGACTTTTCAATACTTCCATGACCTTAACAGTACCTTATTTAGTGTTCTATAAAAGGTCAAGGTGCAATATATTAAGCTGTTTTCGTTGTAAGTTGGCAAGAAAATAATAATAATTACAAACTGACTGTTTTAAGCGGATTTTCTTTTTTGTATATTTTTAAAATGCTTATAGTCTTAGCAGTCAATGGTAAAAGTTTTAAAGCGTTGTATGAACTGAATCTTTACTGTTTAAGGTGTTTTTTACCTGAACGTTCTATTATGGTTTATGCACTTTTTAGTGACCCTTAGTATGAACCACTACAGCAAACAACTTTATAACAAACTGTAAAGACCACTCTCGTCGAATTTGTTAAACTTATATTCTATGGAAATGATTGTTAAACAACAAAAAACAATTAACAGAAATAGATAAAATTACACAGTTTTTGCTAGTTCAAACCCGTGCGTGTTTTCTTAGAGCAAAACCACATCGACTTATCTGCTGTGTCCACCGAGGGGAATCGACCCCCTGATTTTAGCGTCGTAAACGTATAAGTCTACACATAACCAGATTTGCCAGTTTTCTGTTAACTTTTTTTTTTTTTTTGAAGAGGGAGTTAAAATGTTATTGATTCTATTAGACAAATATGACGATCTCTTGTTTGATTTAGTTAACTTTATAAATTCAAAAGTATTGGGAAAGATGGTTGTCGTACGGTAAGTCTTAGCATTCTGCCAAGAAATGTGTTGGAAACAATAACGTTCCTTTAGCGTTACTTTAATGGGAAATTAGATTGAATGAAAATTCATTATACTATTCGCGTAAGTTGTAAATCGTAAATATTTGAAATTTCACAAAACTGCGGTGTATAACCGTAAACATTTCTTTGTGATGATCAAAAACAAAACTTCTAAAATGTCACCTTTCGCAAACAAAGTTTGTACTCAGTACTTTTCGATTCGTCCATCTTTGTTTGTAAAGTTAGGCCTAAGTAAGTTCTATTTTCAACGTCAAGTGCCCTTGTATTTTTTAAGTAAACAACTTTTAAAATGTTAACCAAAATCAATCTGAGAATTCATAATTTGTGAAAGAGTTCGAGGTTCTCTACTTGAATTCACACACAGAATACTTTGACTGGTTATATTAAAATCCTTTTCAGGATAGAGGGGTATTATTGATATTCTATTATTTATTTATTTTTTTAATTTTTCAGTGGAAATACTTGATCAAACTCCACGGAACTTATAACAGAATTACTAAATAGCATGTTGGTAGTTTTGACTTTTAGAAAATTCTTATTATTCAATTTAGTTTTCGATTATTTTTATGTTTTGAAATTTCCGAAATGTTATTTCGAGAAAAAGTTTTGTAAAATAAATTCATACGTTTTTGTCTCATAATTGTATTTCAATTTGCCAGAGGCCCGGCACGGTCAAGCGTGTTAAGGCGTGGGACTCGTAATCTGAGGGTCGCTGGTTCGCATCCCCGTCGCGTCAAACATGCTCGCTCTTTCAGCCGTGGGGGAGTTATAATGTTACGGTCAATCCCACTATTCGTTGGTAAAAGAGTAGCCCAATAGTTGGCGGTGGGTGGTGATGGCTAGCTGACTAGATCTTACACTGCTAAATTAGGGACGACTAGCATAGATAGCCCTCGAGTAGCTTTGTGCGAAATTAAAAAACAAACAAACATCATTTTCCACCACTGACTGTCAGACACTCTGAATGATTACTGTAAAATAACTAGTAAAAACAGAAAAACTAACAAAGATTTATCTTTAACTTTTTTCAAAATGACGTCACTGTTATTTTTGTTGCGCTTGGTAACAATATTTTGATAATAATATTCTTGGTCGAGATAAACTTTTATCTAATAAATATAGCCTAAGTTGAGACAGTTTTTTTTTTTAATAAATGCTGAAGAATTGAGTCATCAGCAAAATACTGTCGCCACCCTCTGTATTCTGTAAAATTAAAATAATCCTACCTGATGTCTTGACAGAGAAGAAAATTTCCTTAGCTTTAAAGCAGGTATAATTTGACAGGAAAATATATTCTCAGGAACAAAATAATGACCACAAAGCTTTCTCAGTGTATCTACTAGTTCAACGAAATAGAGCATAAAAACTTTTTAATTAATTATGTTTGAAATTAAATTACTAGAGTAAGAATATAAAATACTTCTATCGAGAAATTAATTTACAAATATCGTATACTCTGTCTAGGTTAAGAAAGGAGTGACAAAATCCCCCTAATGCACAAAGCCTCAAGTGTCTGTAATTCAGCATTGTATGTAAGCCACAAATTACTGCTCATTGTTTTGAAGTTCTCGCAAAGCCACTCGAGGGTTATCTGCGCTAGCCGTCTCTAATTTAACTGTGTAGCTACCAACCGCCAACATTGCGGCTACACATTTACTAACGAATAGTGAGATTGATGGAAACATTATAACGCCCCCATGGCTGAAAGGGTGAGCGTGTTTGGTGAGAGTGGGATTCGCACCGGTGACCCTCAGATTACGAGTCGAGCGCCTTAACCATCTGGCCATGCCGGGCGACCGATGTAGAAATAATCTAATCGATATCACTTAATCATGCGAAACTTCAAACGTTCAATGCTCTCACTTACCCATCCTATGAAGATAAGATATTCTTCTGGCCTAACTTAGTTGTTAGCATCACAGTACGATCTTACCTCACTGCCTCAGAACAAAGGTAGGCTGATAGTCATCCAACCAAGATGACGTGTCAGTGTTACTTGGGCGAAGGTTATCCACCTTCATTGTCAGCTGGCTGGTTCCTTTCCCAGCAACAATAATCACGTAGGTAATGACATCTACAACAGTTACACGCTTACAGTACCGTGAAGATAATACGATTATGTCAGGTTACATCTCTCATTTTCTCAATCAATTTTATTTGATAAATGTAGCTTTGTATTATGTTTGGCAGTTTCTTTGTTTGTATTTAACCACAGAAAGCTACATAGTGGGCTAGCTGTGCTGCGCCCACCACGAATATAGAAACCTGGTTTTCAGTGTTATAAGTCCGCAGACATGCCGATGAACTAACGAATGAAGGGGTGGATGACTGTCACTTTCTTCATTCATTCAGACCAGACTGTTAGTTATGACTTGGGAAGTGAAGATACCTATTCATTCTGCGAACTTGTCGACCTTATATATATTTTTAAAAAAAAAATATTATTGTATGTATCAAGTTTGTTGTTGTTTATTTTACATTACTAAAAGTATCTCACGTACACTCTATAAGTGGTTCTACACCACTCTACCGTAGTGTTATTGGGCAAGTGCACTTCTCCATTATATAATTTTCTGAGAGTTTAAGCACGTCACGGAACCACGCGCACGTGACCAAACGTCACAAACAAGACAGTAGAAAGCACCTGTTTTCAAACCAATCTGACTATATACGACATGCTTAAGCTTTATTCTGCAGTATATAATTTGAAACAGTTTTCAAGTACTGGCAGAATTGTTTGTTTTTTTACTTCACCATCCTTATTTTATATAATCACTAACAAAATTATTAAATAAATACATCATGGGTGAATTTTATATGACGTTTCCTAAATAAATCATTATAATTCCCATAATGTAAACTGCTGTACACTAGAGGACGTTTGAACAAAGAGAAAATCCTGTGTTTATTAGGGACAACCTGTTAAAAAAAACTGTCAAAATACAAAGTTTTGCTGGATTAATATGTATCTTCATATTTACCGTATTCTGCCCCAACGTACTCCAAGGTTATCTGCGTAAGCCGCCCTAATTCTCAGATAACAATTTCATTGAAAGGCAGCTGAGCTGTTGCGACTGTAATTATATAATTGGAGCGCAGTATTTTTTAAGGGGGGAGGAAGGTCGGTAACAGATGCAAAATATGAATTCCAAAATGGCACGCTCTGCCCTTATCCTGATGAAGATATTCAACGATAGAGATACCATTGTTTTGGAAAAATCAATCAACACAATAAACAAGCAGTTTATGAATTTCTGTATTTCGTATCTTGATACGTCTCGTTATTTCTGAAACTGTACTCTCCATCACCCAACTATTGGTTTCAGCCTCCAATGTTCAACAGTCACACCGTCCCTAATATCGTGTGCTTGGTCTCTACCAACACGTCACTATTGTGAAACACGCCTATTAATGTA
Organism: Tachypleus tridentatus; assembly: GCF_004210375.1. Classification (NCBI taxonomy): domain Eukaryota; kingdom Metazoa; phylum Arthropoda; class Merostomata; order Xiphosura; family Limulidae; genus Tachypleus; species Tachypleus tridentatus. The sequence continues at coordinate 9,969,360 of NC_134828.1, forward strand.
TGAAATAAAATATATTAACAAATATAACAAGTAATAATTATTGAAAAATTGTGTCCGTGTATATAATCACAAATTATTGACATACTATAATTTAAACACTCAATAGTTTCTACACATTACCCTGAAGACATATTTTCCATGTAATAATATCACTATATTTACGTATCACGTACATACTCGTGTTACAATAAATAGCTTCGTGTTCTTTAATTTGATTTTTTAATAGGCTAACCATAATTTCTAAGCCTCAAACCAGGACAGTTTTCAATTTTTATTATAGGTACCGACACTGGTAATATAAAGTGCTTTCATAACCTAACTCCCGTTGAGATTTAATTCTGCCAAAAAAAAAAAAAACTTTATATCGCTAACATTAACTTAAATTCAGTAAGACAAGGAACATCAACATTTCATTAATTTTAACTGAACAATTTTTTATGACCATTCATATTTTTCACTTCAATGAACTTTCTTCAAAAAAAATCTTTATTTTTATTTTTTCAAAGAACTCACTGCAACTCAAGTCAATATTGAATTTACAATACAACAGTCATTTTACTGTTGATTCATTCATTAGGCCTTTTTTTTTTGGGACCAAATGTTATTCATCACTGAAACTACTCTTTCAACAGAGGCAGAACTGTTTGGTAAACAAAACAATGTACTCCATAACTTGTCTGAGATAAGGTACAGAAATACTTTGATCTTTGAAGTGGTTGGAAAGTTCTTCCCATTTTTCTTCACAACGTGTTTCCACTCCTCACATTTTGATGATTTAACAAGAACAACTTCATCAAACAAATCATCAACATTGATTGTAACATTTCCAAGTGTTTCATTATTTTATTCAGCAGCTGCTTCTATGTCAGCCCACACGAAAACTGTTTTTTATCTAAACAAAGTATTCCCCACCACCAAAACTGTTTTTCCACAGCTCAGTAAAAGACAGGCAGCAATCATAAAAACTGGTAAATTCTTTCCTTCTCATCAAGTCTACCTGGCATCCTCCCTCTTCCTCTAGCACACTGAGTATGTTTCCTTCCTAATCATCAAGTCTACCTGACATCCTCCCTCTTCCTCTAGCACACTGAGTATGTTTCCTTCCTAATCATCAAGTCTACCTGACATCCCCCTCTTCCTCTAGCACACTGAGTATGTTTCCTTCCTAATCATCAAGTCTACCTGACATCCTCCCTCTTCCTCCAGCACACTGAGTATGTTTCCTTCCTAATCATCAAGTCTACCTAACATCCTCCCTCTTCCTCCAGCACACTATTTTTTTACACCAAGTTGAATAAAATTATTATCTCGTCTTTCTTTCAGGTTGGCTTTCAACTTATTAAGTTCTGCAACAATATCACTTGAGTTGCTTTTGTTTTCTCCATGGCTAAAATCACTTTGTTCAACAAGCCTGGTTGTCCATGAACAAACCATAGATACATTTCTCCACATTTTATCAACAATGGGCACTGTTCTTGTGAACAAAAATATGACCTCAGACCTTCATAAATCTGGAGAATTCTTTAAACAGCTGGTAACAAAGACAGAAATTGTGTATTTCTATACTGGAGAACCTTCTTGTGCTCAATTTCTACAAACTCGCAATATTCCTTCAGGTGTATAACATGCACAGTATTAATATAGAAATACTTGTAAATTTTGACCACCAAGCTTTCCACTTCAATAGGAAGGACATCAACTGCAGTCTGGACACAGTTACGTACAATAATGAGCACCACAACCAACACCCACAATATTTCTGCCAAGTTCCTTCTTCAATCGACTATACACATTGTTTTTTCCTTTCCTCTTTACACTTCCAAAATTTGTATTGCAGTTGTCACCACAATAATCAACACTTTTTGATAAATCATCATGACTTTTAAAAGTGGACACCAAGCAATTCGTCAAAATGTCTGATGTCACTCCAGGAACCGACTGGGAGACTAAAAGTTTTACTTTCACTCCTTCCTCTGGCAAAAAATATCGCACTATGACAGATATAATTTTGGTATGAAGCATCTGCTGTAAGTGAAACAAACTGGACCTCCATTAAGTCTCTCTTCAATTCCTCTGCTGTTAAAGGAACAATTACATTCAAAATAATAGCCTCATTCTTTGTTCTGGAAGAACTGAACTTTGGTTCAAATAACTTTGCTATCAGTTTTTGAAGAGCAATCAGCTGTTTTAATGCTTATGTTATTGACAGCACTGTGATAAGTAAAGGCTGCTTCTTTGGCAGCTATTAACAAGCCATTCTCTTCAGGCACAGTTTTTTTTTAAGAACACATCATCTCTTGAACTTTGAGCAGCTAGTGAAAGACTAGCTGCATGTTTAGCACTTTTTAAATGGTCTTATGTCTGAGCGGCCACCATGTGAAACAAAGAACTCAGATGAACACTTCAAGCATTTAACTCTGTCCTCCTTACCACAAATTTTGTTTCAAGAATGGATATTCTTTTTATAATTCATTGTTGAATGTGCACTTTCTTTTACCAACTTTGGACATTATGACTAGGAATAATTTCTAAAACAAAAGAACGAAAATAATTCATCATGCACCGTATGACTAATATAATAAATAAAACAATCGCAAAACACAAAAACTTGTTCAAAGAAAGCTTTGCATATGCTGCCGCTCGTTGCTTGTGCAGCTGCCGTTACGCGCGTACCACCAATAGCATCTCACTGATGAATCATTATACTTGTACAGGTACAGTATCAGCTGTCTGTGAATTTCTTCGGATGCAATACCTTTGAAAATTTGCATGCTATAGCACTGTGGCTCCCTCTATCGATCAACTAATAAAATGAAAACTTAAAAATTATTTTTTTGTCAACACCAAGTCAGGACTCTATACAGATTTTAACCTTTTCCGTTTATCCTTTTTGGAATTATGCCTTTTCATCAAAAGTCGGGACGTTCCGAGACAGTTCAGTGTCAACCGGGAGAAATTAGTAAACCGCACGGGGCATCGGGACAGACCCCTTAAACCGGGACGTATGGTAAGCCCACATTTAAACATACTAAAGAGAATGCTTAAAGGCGTTTGTTATCAATAACAAGCCTTGTTCTTTATACTTTTGTTAATTAATTTGAAAATCACATGAGAGAATAACTGTCATACTTTATTTATCAAAACAAAAGTTGCAAATCGCAGTACAGAAACCAGTCATGGGACGACAACACCACTTTTTATCTGACTAATGAAACCCTTGAATATACGCAAAAAAAAGTAGTTCCCATAACATGTATTGTGATAAAAACAGTGAACATGCACAAACACACAAAGATCGTTGACCAAGATGCACATGAAACACCACATTTAGTGTATTTTCACCACACATACATAAAGTATGTCTGGAAACAGACGTGTTTTAATGACCAACAGACCGTTAATGTTGACAAACTGATTTCAGTTCGTACTGTCACATGTTTCGACATGCTAAGTGGACAGTTATAATTAAGTTTTATAATAAATTATTCGGCGAGAGGAAGTTAACTAATTATTACATTTGAATTTTCAACTAAACTTTTATAGACACATTTAAAATATTTTGAAGGTATAATTTCTTGGGCACTGCTGTCCATTTTAATCAGAGTTAATGTTGTTATACTGGTATATAAAAAACATGTTGAATTATGTTCCTCTTTCCTTGAATGTCCTCGATTTATTTATCGCATCTTGTTTCTGACATTCCAGTGGAAATCATGCCACTTGAAACTGATCCTGGTTCGAAAAAACACATGTGGATTCAATATATTCTTGCCAGCCAAAATACAACAGACATATTAATGGATTAGGTGCTATATACGTTATTGATTTTCATGTACATTTTAGTATATGAATCAAATTTTTAGGTAACAATAAATAAACATTAACTATTTTATAATGTTATCCATATTTTTATTTTACTCAGGTTTTCACAAGTTATGTTTTTTTCATCTTAATCTAGTTTATTAGAATAAAAAAGATGAGATATATGGCATTACTTAAATCTTTGTTCTGGGGAGACACAGAGTTCTATGTTATTTGAATGATACTTTGTTCTGGGGAAATACAAATTTTGACCAGATGTTACTTTAATTTTTATTTAATTCTGGGAAGAAACAGTTTGACAAATTTCATTTTAATCTTTTTTATTCTAGGGGGGAAAAGATATTAATTTTTATTTGTTCTGGGAAGAAACAGAGTTTGATGATATGCCATTTTACTCTATTTGATCTGGGAGAAGAACAGAGTATGACCAGATGATATTTTAATCTATTTGATCTTGGGGGGAGAGGAACAGAGTATAACCTGATGTTATTTTAATCTATTTGATCTTGGGGGAGGGGGGGGGAACAGAGTATAACCTGATGTTATTTTAATCTATTTGATCTTGGGGGAGGGGAACAGAGTATGACCAGATGTTATTTTAATCTATTTGATCTTGGGGGAGGGAAACAGAGTATGACCTGATGTTATTTTAATCTATTTGATCTTGGGGGAGGGGGAGGAGGGAACAGAGTATGACCAGATCCTATTTTAATCTATTTGATCTTGGGGAAGGGGAACAGAGTATGACCAGATGCTATTTTAATCTATTTGATCTTGGGGGAGGGGAACAGAGTATGACCAGATGCTATTTTAATCTATTTGATCTTGGGGAGGGAGAGGGTTATTTTAATCTATTTGAACAGAGTATGACCAGATGCTATTTTAATCTATTTGATCTTGGGAGAGGGGAACAGAGTATGACCAGATGCTATTTTAATCTATTTGATCTTGGGAGAGGGGGAGGGGAACAGAGTATGACCAGATGCTATTTTAATCTTTCCTCAGAGCATCTGATAATGACAACACTATAAAGCCAGATATTATAATCATATTTTATTCAGAAATAAACTATTTAAAGCATAATTTCAGTGACAACAATCAGTAATTTTCAAATTAAAGGACCAAAAGTTCATCCTTTATACAGCCTTCTGTAGAACTAATTATTTCTCTTGAAGTCGGTTACTCAAATATTCATCTGCAACAGCATAAATGTGAACAGTTTCTTACAAACAACATAAAACACTACCAAGAGCTATGATTTTGTGCAAAATCATAGCCTACATAAAAAGATCTAACTCATAAACACAACAAGGCAAGTAGCATCTTCTGAGTACATTAAGAGATTTTCTTCTAAAATGTGCATTTATTGAAGGTAAACTCAAGACAACAAGCAAAAATCTCTCACCTTCTTAAATTTACTTAGATGTAAGTAACATTGAATACTTCATTTAACATATCAGTTTTCTCAACAGCAATGTGTTGATTCATATGTTGTATTTTTTCCTAAATTGAAAATGTATTTCTGATAGATATTTGCTTCTAGTCACATAATAGCCTTTCTCATTTAGTGCTGCCCTCTATATGCACACATTTTGGCTTCTCACTAGCCTTGATACTCTAGTCTACCCCACATGTTGAGTGTGGTACAGATGCAGTTATGCTATAGCATGCAAATAATGGAGAATCCTTCACCAATAGGATTGTGACACATCCTCCTTGCACAGCTGACTCCCTTTATACTGTAGAATCCAATCTTCTCTTGAAGATAAGGCAAAAAACATTCAAGGAGAATGATGCCTCTTGATAGACATTGTGAAAATACATGTCACTGAATGAAGAAGAAATGAGTATGTACAATTTTTGATTGGCATGCCAAATGATGTAAAGTGCTCTGGGGTGCATCAGACCATAACTGGTGGGTCAACTCCACTGAAACAACTGATGGCATAGGGTATTAATTATCTGGTCTGTAGTAGGAACAGGATCCCTACTGTTTTCACCTCAACACAAGGAAGTAAAAGGAAAATTACTTCCATTTTGTCATTGCAGTGAGGACACAGACCCCATACACAACCAACACTAAGTCACTTGTAAGTAGCACTGGGAATTTATCTTCCGGTCTGAGGTAGGACAAGGGCTCCTACCTGTCTTGGTGTTGTACCTGTTGAGTCAACAGCCTAAACTGATGTGTAGTGAGGGAAGGAGAACCATAACAAGAGGTCATGAAAGTCCAAGTCCCCAAAAGAGAAAGGACGATTGTGTAGATAGGATTGAGTCCTAAGAGCTTTTGGATCACAATTGAAATGAAGTAGGCTGGGCTCGAGACAGGAGTTGAGATGTTTGATGGGATAGAAGTAACAGCAGCTAACTCACTATATATTATAAATGTAGACTGAGAATGAATAATTCAAATGAAGGCCTTGACCAACTGATAAAAAAAACATAAGGTGCAGATGTTAGACCACACAGCAAAGCATGGAATAGATAAACTTGACCTTTGTTGATAAAAGGAAGATAACATCTGGATGTTGGGGAAATGCAAATGTGAATAACAGCACTTACAGTGGGCATTTACTCCAAAGACCCAGAGTAAATCCTCACTGAAATGTGAGGAAGGACTCCATGGTGAAACAAGGAAGTTTCAAGAAAACAGTCGAGATGTTAAAGATATACAACAGGATGCCAGTCCCTGGTGTTTTTGGGAACTATGAACAACCTGGAATAAAACCCTGAAGAAAGATGACTGACAAGTTTTATATTGATCTTGAGAGGAAAAGTGTGAACCACTTTAGAGAGAAGATAGCAACAAATAGGACCCTGAGATGAAGGAGGGTAGAGATGGTATGTGGAGATAATGGAGAAACCTTCTGACAACACATGAAGAATCCAAGTATCCAAATTGTTCCCAAAGTGCACAGACTTATATAAATGTGCTCTGACCTTGCCAGAATTTATGGAATGGTTACTGGTACCATTGGTGGCAGGTAGCCTGGCATCAAAAATTTAACAGTTTGCCACTAAGACATGGAAAAAGTAAAAGGAGAAGGATAAGAAACAGGAATGGGAGCAGGTGAAGGTTGGGAAAGGTGAGACACCCTGGACTTTAACACTCCTACGAAAAGTGGGGACTAATAGGCCCCAGAGCAACTTGAAAGGTTATTAATATTAGGCTAATAATTTTGTATTTAAATGAAATTGCCATTTAAATCCATTAATGAATGGATTAACGAGATTCCCACTGTCCCTATCTACTATCTAGCGAAACCACAGCCAGGGGAACGGGCTTGGAGAAATCAGGACTAGAAACATCTTTTCATAGGAGTGTTAAAGAAATCAGGAAGAGTTCCAAAAACCATTTGATGTGAAAATAAGACCACACTTAGGACCAGTAAATAAGACATGGGTAGGTCCATTTTAGTTAACAGCATGTCCATAACCATGATATTCCAACAACAAGAGTCAAGTTTGAAGGTAAATGGCCAGGGAAGACAAGCCCAAGGAACTGCAGGTTGAGGTGCAACAGTAGAGGTGTGTTGAAATTTAAAATTCATAGTTCAGTTGAAAGTAGAAACAAAACTAACCAATTACAGTAACTTTAAATTAACTGTAGCAAAAAACAAAAAACAATGAAGTTGTTTGATAAATTGAAAATGCAAAATTCTAAATCAAACATGTTTTCATACTACAGTGCCAAACTGAGAATTGTTGATTAGGTTCTGCAGTATAGAGGGAGCCAGCTGAGCCAGGAGGGTGTGTCGCACTCATATCAGTGCATGTTTATTTGCATGCTACAGAGTAGCAGTGCCAAGTCAAGCATGTAAGGTAGGTGAGAGTATCAAAAAATGTGCATATAGAGGGCAGCACTAAACAAGAAAAACTTGAGTTAAAGGATGTAAATTTTCATTTCATTACAGAAAATGTATCTTATCTGTGATAAGATACAAATGAAAGCTTAAAAGATCCTATCGATACACAATTACATCAGAAGCCAGAACAGGAAAAGAAAGATTCAAACATGAGGTTGTATATCAAATCTACATAAAAAAAACAACTTTACACTGTGAATGAAACACTTTATTGAAAACTAATGTAGCTACTCTTGAGACCAAGTAGCAAACCTTCAAACCACCACAAATTTTCAATCATTTTCTGAATAACAATCTATTTATTTCCTAGAATTATACTTTAATAATTAGAATCTAAACCATATATTATCCAAAGCCTTTCTGTGAAAACCTTTGAGTAGTATTTCAGGTAGGCACAATAATGTAAAAAAGTAGAAAATTCCTATTGCAAAAAAATGTGGGAAAATTTAATTTATATTTTCTGCTCAAGCCTAAAAACAGACAAAATTCAACTCTACACAGTTTGAAAAGTTTTTAATGATTTTGGAACATATATTAATAGTTAACTTCCAGAGAACAAAATGTGTGTTACAACCTGTAGCAGTAACATAACTGATAGTCAGTAAATAGGAAACACAGAGAACATTCTGAAGTGGCAACATATCTGACAGCCAGTCAGTAAAACAGGAAACTTTAAGAACATTCTGTAGCAGTAACATAACTATTAGTTATGAAGAATAAGACATATTGGAAACATTTTGAAGCTATAAGAGTAAGTAACAGGATGAAATCCAGTGTCATAAATATGCATACCAGTTACAGTGACTGACAGTTAAGTATAGCAGAAACACTAAACATAACCTTGTATCAGTGATAGCAACTGACAGTAAGTGATGCAATGTGGAAAGTGTATAACATATACCATTGACAAAAACTGATATTTAGTCATATATACTGGAAAACAATAAACACATCCTATCACAAATTCAGTAACCACCAAGTGAAATATAGCACTTTAAAAACCATCAAACAAACACTGTCTCTTAAGGCACAAAAAGGCATTTGTAGCAAGGTACCCACTGCTTCTTGAAGTACTGGGTGTTTTTTTTTTCTTATAGCAAAGCCACATCAGACTGTCTGCTGTGCCCACTGAAGAGAATCAACCCCCCAATTTTAGCAGTGTAAATCTGAAGACTTATCACTGTCTAACCGAGAGACCCCTCGAGATACTCTCAAACATTTAACATCACATTGTGCTAAGTGTACCTCCTAGTCCTATCAGACACAAAGTGTCACACTGTATACATTGCACCTTGTAGCACAAGCAGACACATATTGTGTTACAACATGCACAACATATCTTGTAGCACTAACAGGCAAGTAAGGTGTTACGGTCTGCAACTAAAATAAATCTCAAAATACTTAAAGTTTCAAAACAATAACAACAAAACTACAAATGGATGTGTACTACTTAGGAATGAAGAATGATTACAGGGAAAAAATAAATAATTGTTTTCTTCTTTATTACAAACATTATTTTTTTGATGTATGGATAAAAACTATAAATTTGTAGAAGTTTTTTCAGAAGCTACACTGAGATTAAAAAAGAAAGTGAATCTTAGGCCAGGTCACCATTAGGTTCAGGTTGCTATCACTTCCAAAGCACAAGAGCCTTGCTTTTTACAAGTACTATAGCATTAGGTTCAGGTTGCTATCACTTCCAAAGCACAAGAGCCTTGCTTTTTACAAGTACTATACATAGAAATTCTGTGTCACTTTAAAATAATTCCAACTACAGTAAAAAAGCACTGCATAACACCAAAGCTCTCAAATTATTGAAAACTTCACAGGTTCAACAACAATTAAATGTACAATGAATGTGAGTGGCCAACATATTTAATACATGGTACAATATCACAATTCACTTAAAGAAAAAGTTTTCTTGGAGATTGGCTTTGTATGCCTAATCAAACAAAGGTTTTCTTACCAAGATTGAGTGTGTCCCTAATCAAACAAAGGTTTTCTTACCAAGATTGATTGTGTCCCTAACCAAACAAAGGTTTTCTTACCAAGATTGATTGTGTCCCTAACCAAACAAAGGTTTTCTTACCAAGATTGAGTGTGTCCCTAATCAAATGTTTCTTTACTAAGATTGTGTCCCAAATCAAACAAAGGTTTTCTTACCAAGATTGAGTGTGTCCCTAATCAAATGTTTCTTTACTAAGATTGTGTCCCAAATCAAATAAAGGTTTTCTTACCAAGATTGAGTGTGTCCCTAATCAAACGTTTCTTTACTAAGATTGTGTCCCAAATCAAACAAAGGTTTTCTTACCAAGATTGAGTGTGTCCCTAATCAAATAAAGGTTTTCTTACCAAGATTGAGTGTGTCCCTAATCAAACAAAGGTTTTCTTACCAAGATTGAGTGTGTCCCTAATCAAACAAAGGTTTTCTTACCAAGATTGAGTGTGTCCCTAATCAAACAAAGGTTTTCTTACCAAGATTGCTTGTGTCCCTAACCAAACAAAGGTTTTCTTACCAAGATTGAGTGTGTCCCTAATCAAATAAAGGTTTTCTTACCAAGATTGAGTGTGTCCCTAATCAAATAAAGGTTTTCTTACCAAGATTGAGTGTGTCCCTAATCAAACAAAGGTTTTTCCTTGGAGAATAATTCTGTGCCCCTAATTTCCTTGTAAAGTTGCACTGGCAACTTAAACATCCAAACTCCACTGAACCATTAAGTGGAGATTGGTAGGAATACTTTCCTTCTCATTTCACTCTACTGCTTTATCCTAAATAAATAAATAAATGTACATATGCATTAATAATAATACACCAAACACCATTAAGCAACATCTGGTCCACACTATAAAATGATGTGCTCATAACGAAAGGAAAACATGTTTTATCATATTACTTATGAACGTTTTAAATTCACAATTTTTGTATCTTTTGAGACAAACCTAACATAAAGTAATGGCTATAAAACATACACAAACATTTGTACAGATTGAAATTAAATTACATTTGAAAAATGAGTATTACATTAACAAGTTAGAAATTGAAACAGCTTAAAGTGGCTGAAAGTTGTCGACATTAATTCTTTCATACACCCAAATAAAACAACTATAGGTTAAAACTAGAGATTTCTTCTCCAAAACAGTTTAATTTGTGGCTTAATATGTCACTTAATAACTAGATCTTTCATAGCTCTTTACTGTAGCAATTTATCAAAGTAAAATCAACACTTTAACTACATACAGTACACTAGGCAGTTATACATAAGGTTGAGTACATTATATTAAAACGAATTTGTATATCTAAATCAGCAAGTCAGGTGACAACTGATATAATGTTGTAGTGGACAGTAAGAACTACATTTTTACATTGTTTAGTTCTCTAAGGTAGTAAGATGCCATTGAAAACTGATTACTTTTTAATACAAGATATTCACACACCCAAATCACAAACCTTTCCAGATCTAGAATTGAGAATTTTCAAGATGAGGATATCCCTTGTCTAAATTCCATTAGAAAACAAATGGATAAGGAACAACTTGACGCATGAAAACCATCCAGAAAGAGGCCTGAACATGAACACTAGCAAAGATAAGTGGAAGTATAACATAACATGTGAGAATTCACAAGCAGAAAAATGGCAAAAGCTGTCCACATGCTCCATTAATTAATGACAAAATCCATGTTTACACAAGTTACTTCCATGACATATTTGTTTAAATGCATCATAACTCAATCAGCTAGAGATAAAGTGGGTATCCATGCTATTTCTCATAAAGACAAAGTGGTTAAGTTACTGGATCCAGTACCCAGGCAATGATCAAACAACTAAACAGGGACTGGGAAATGCCATTTTCATACCTTAGATGGCAAGCTGGAGAAAGGAATGTGCTTTGGACATGAAAGTTTCATAATCAAGCCTTCTGCAGTGGAAACTGCTCTGAAGGGCTATTTAAAATGTATATAGTCATCAGATATAGCATAACTGAACGTGGTGGCACTATGAGAACCCTTAATCACTTTAATATAAAGTACTCAACATCTCAGCAATATAATAACATAGCCATGTAGTAACACAGCTCTCTTTATAAAACCTAATAAAAGCACTAGTAAAGTGAAACGGAATCGAACAGAAGGAAACAGGGAAGAAACTAGTAACATGAATGTAACTTTAAACAAAAGGACTTCAAATGTAGTAAAACAAACACAGATTATTAGCACAAGAAAGAACATCCACATAAGCACTAAACACACAGATTTTAATATTATTATCGATTCGTACAAGTCTCATGAATCTGGTTCACTTTGGTTTGTTTATTTTTCCTTTAAGGCTGTGGTAGAGAAATAAGGAGAAGTTATGGTGAAAGTAAGGAAGCAGTCTTGTTTCTTACAACATATCTAACTGAATCCATGTAACATCTTGTTTCTTACAACATGTCTAACTGAATCCATGTAACATCTTGTTTCTTACAACATGTCTAACTGAATCCATGTAACATCTTGTTTCTTACAACATGTCTAACTGAATCCATGTAACATCTTGTTTCTTACAACATGTCTAACTGAATCCATGTAACATCTTGTTTCTTACAACATGTCTAACTGAATCCATGTAGCATCTTGTTTCTTACAACATGTCTAACTGAATCCATGTAACATCTTGTTTCTTACAACATGTCTAACTGAATCCATGTAACATCTTGTTTCTTACAACATGTCTAACTGAATCCATGTAACATCTTGTTTCTTACATGTCTAACTGAATCCATGTAACAAAGTTAACAGACTTGCTTTTATAATTCCATCCTTTTACTATTCCACTTTGTAGTAGCTGGTAATGAACAACTTGTTTCTTTTGTAGCAGTCTCTGTGAAGAAGTCATCATCAAAAGGATTGGTTCTTCTTTCAAAGATGCTTGGAGTATCTAGGATCAACGACTTATTTAAATCATTGGAGTAATATAGCTTTTATCACTTTCAAACAAGTAAGGAGAAGGACTGGTAGCCAAACAAAGTGATGAATGGTGTAAAGGATCCGACACAGATGTAAAAGGTTTATCAACTTCAACACCTGATGAACTATTGATGTTCACAAAGGACGACAAAGAGTCAATGTGGCCTTCATAGGGTGACAGAGAGCTATTAGTTCTTGTATAATGAGGTTTGATACCTAGAGCATTTTCACACACATTTTTCAAATCAGAACTATGGTACAAATCAGGAGTATTAGCTTCATATACATTCGCCACATTCGTCATCTTGCTAAAGGACTCTGCTCCATTTATAGCACTTAGACTAGCAGATTTATTTAGAGACTGAGGCCTGGGGGGTAAAGGGGGTGGGGTTGTTGTTGTTACATTAGAATATTTACCATCTTCAAATTGAGAAGCAAGTTCTAGGTCAAAAGCAAATGTTTCTTTTGACATTTCTGAGTCACTGATGGAGTTGGATTCTAATTCTTTACTTTTCAAATTTTCATTTTGGAAAGAAACTTCTGGAAGATTTTGTTCCTCTGAAACTAGTGTTGCTTTATCAGAATCCCCTACAGCTGCAAGTCTTTGTGAAAATGCTGGAACAGATATCCTTTCTGGGATTACTGGGATTGATGTCCTCTCAGGAACTAAAGGAAGTGATGTTCTTTTTGGAACCATTGTACTTGATTTTTTGTCATAAAATGTGGAATTTGTCTTATCCAAAACTATAGGAACTTTAATGCTTTCTCTATCTGGAGCTAAAGAAACTATAGTACTATCTTTAACTACTGGAACTGTTTCTTTATCTGAAACTAATGTAACTGTTGTTCTATCTCTGTTTGGGATTAGTGGTGGAACTGTTGTCCAATTTCTATCAGGAGCTAAGCAACCTGTTCTACTATAGCCATTCGAAGCTAAGGGAACTGTTGTTCTATCTCTATCTGGAATTAGTGGTGGAACTGCTATCCAATCTCTATCAGGAGCTAAGCAAACTGTTCTACTATATCCATTTGAAACTAAGGGAACTGTTGTTCTATCTCTATCTGAAACTGTTGTCCAACTTCTTTGTGGAACTATTGGAACTGTTGCAATATCTTTATCTGAAACTAAGGGTACTGGAACTATTGTTCTATCTCTTCCTGGAACTATTGAAACTGATGTGCTATCTTTGTATACAGATATTGGAACTGTTGTTCTATCTGGAACTACTGGAACTGTTGTTCTATCCCTATTTACATCTGTTAAAACTGATGTACTATCTCTATCTACAGCCACTGGAACTGTTGTTACATTTTTATCCATAACTATTGGAACTGTTGTTCTATCCCTGTCTACAGCTACTGGAACTGTTGTTCTATCCCTGTCTACAGCTACTGGAACTGTTGTTCTATCCCTGTCTACAGCTACTGGAACTGTTGTTCTATCCCTGTCTACAGCTACTGGAACTGTTGTTCTATCCCTGTCTACAGCTACTGGAACTGTTGTTCTATCCCTATCTACAGCTACTGGAACTGTTGTTCTATCCCTATCTACAGCTACTGGAACTGTTGTTCTATCCCTATTGGAACTGTTGTTCTATCCCTGTCTACAGCTACTGGAACTGTTGTTCTATCCCTGTCTACTGGAACTGTTGTTCTATCCCTGTCTAAAGCTACTGGAACTGTTGTTCTATCCCTGTTTACAGCTACTGGAACTGTTGTTCTATCCCTGTCTACAGCTACTGGAACTGTTGTTCTATCCCTGTCTACAGCTACTGGAACTGTTGTTCTATCCCTGTCTACAGCTACTGGAACTGTTGTTCTATCCCTGTCTACAGCTACTGGAACTGTTGTTCTATCCCTGTCTACAGCTACTGGAACTGTTGTTCTATCCCTGTCTACAGCTACTGGAACTGTTGTTCTATCCCTGTCTACAGCTACTGGAACTGTTGTTCTATCCCTGTCTACAGCTACTGGAACTGTTGTTCTATCCCTGTCTACAGCTACTGGAACTGTTGTTCTATCCCTGTCTACAGCTACTGGAACTGTTGTTCTATCCCTATCTACAGCTACTGGAACTGTTGTTCTATCCCTATCTACAGCTACTGGAACTGTTGTTCTATCCCTGTCTACAGCTACTGGAACTGTTGTTCTATCCCTGTCTACAGCTACTGGAACTGTTGTTCTATCCCTGTCTACAGCTACTGGAACTGTTGTTCTATCCCTATCTACAGCTACTGGAACTGTTGTTCTATCCCTGTCTACAGCTACTGGAACTGTTGTTCTATCCCTATCTACAGCTACTGGAACTGTTGTTCTATCCCTGTCTACAGCTACTGGAACTGTTGTTCTATCCCTATCTACAGCTACTGGAACTGTTGTTCTATCCCTGTCTACAGCTACTGCAACTGTTGTTCTATCCCTATCTACAGCTACTGGAACTGTTGTTCTATCCCTATCTACAGCTACTGGAACTGTTGTTCTATCCCTATCTACAGCTACTGGAACTGTTGTCCTAAGTATTTCCACTTGTTGATTATCTAAAAATAAACTTGTTTTTTTATGTTTCACTGTTGACATTTCTCCAAGCAGTGGATGGGATACTTGTTCAAGAAATGTAGGTTTGGTTGTAACAGCTGGAAGATGTGAGGTTGTTGATCTATTTGTAGTTTTGGAGACTGAAGAAGTTTCAAGTTCATCTGGAACTAGAGGAAAACATGAATTATCTGCATTTACTGAAATTCCAGCTTTATCTGTCATGTGTTT
This sequence comes from Tachypleus tridentatus, assembly GCF_004210375.1. NCBI lineage: Eukaryota > Metazoa > Arthropoda > Merostomata > Xiphosura > Limulidae > Tachypleus > Tachypleus tridentatus. Next base: position 9,984,758 of record NC_134828.1, read on the forward strand.
AGATAATGTGTTAGTAATGTCAGAGATCAGAACATTTTTAGTAGTTGTTGGTTCATTAATGTTAAAAGAAAGTGGATAGTCAGTTGATTCTTCGCTCACATCACATTCTGGAAGAACAGCTGGATCACTCATACTATCAGTATGTCTAAAAAACTCTGATTTTTTCAAAATATAGTGATTTACAAAAATGTCTGATTCGTCAATACACGGTGAGGACGAAGAAGAAATTTGTCTTCCTGAAGACAAACTGCTTTCCACCTGATGCTTTGTTTCACTTCTTTCACCTACATCAACTGCCAGCCTTACATCATTAATTTGGTTACTAGAAAATGACATAGCATTAGACTTGCAAGATGCTGAAGGGTAGGAATAACTAGAGACCTGACCTACAACCTTCAATTGACACGTGGGTTCATCTACAAACTGTACCCAAGACAATGATGACGATGACTCTTTACTGGATTCCGAAGAATGGGATAACATGGATGGTGATGATGGCACAAACATATTAACACAAAGAGACTTGGAAGACTTGTTACCATTACTTCCTTTACTCACTTCAAGAGGAGAAACACTTTCTATTCTACTCTCCTTCTTTGCTCTGTCTTTCTGTGCTGTTTCTAGCATGTCCACGTGATTAGCAGCCGAGGCTACCTTATCATGACCCAACTGATCTCTGTACAGAAGATCTAGCTCAGTTAGAGTGTAGAACATGGACCGAGATTGTCTAGAAGGATTTAAATTATGATCCGATGTAGCATGACTAATTTTCTCCATTCCATTAGGAGACTTCCCTGGCTGTTGAGTTGAAGAATCAACTCGTATGAAATTAGTAAAATCAGCACCCTCTTTTTCAGTCAAACCTCTACTGTCAAACATCACTGAGTTTTCTTTCAACTGACTGATGACTTCTTGCTTCGAAGAAGGCGGCTGGTCAAACGTTTGAGGTGGGTTTTCTTCTTGCTATTGATAGTTGATTAAAAAACAATGAGTTTGATATTTTAATCATTTAAAACCCTAACTAAAATTCTAAACAACTATTGGCTGTTTTAATTGTGAATACTGTTAAAGTACAATTAAACCGACAACAAAAGGAAAAGACAGTGTTCATGTAATACTTTCCATAGCTCAATTAAAACATTTATTTCTGAAGTGTTATTATTTCAAAAAACATACAAGTACAATTATTTGGCAAAATTTCAGTTTATTTTTAATGAGTTGCCTTAAGTGAACATTTTAATTAGTTGGACAAAAAATGCAACTCAATCTAGTCTTTTTACTGGACAAACAGAGTGGCTAGTGATGTTCACAGCTCACTGTTACATGTCACACACATTAAGACTTGTGGAGTTCACAGTCCATGATACATGTTACACACATTAAGACTTGTGGTGTTCACAGTCCATGATACATGTTACACACATTAAGACTTGTGGTGCTCACAGCCCACTGTTACATGTTACACACATTAAGACTTGTGGTGTTCACAGCCCACTGTTACATGTTACACACATTAAGACTTGTGGTGTTCACAGTCCATGATACATGTTACACACGCTAAAGCTTGTGGTGTTCACAGCCCATGATACATGTTACACACATTAAGACTTGTGGTGTTCACAGTCCATGATACATGTTACACACGTTAAAGCTTGTGGTGTTCACAGTCCATGATACATGTTACACACGTTAAAGCTTGTGGTGTTCACAGTCCATGATACATGTTACACACGTTAAAGCTTGTGATGTTCACAGTCCATGATACATGTTACACACATTAAGACTTGTGGTGTTCACAGTCCATGATACATGTTACACACGTTAAAGCTTGTGGTGTTCACAGCCCATGATACATGTTACACACATTAAGACTTGTGGTGTTCACAGTCCATGATACATGTTACACACGTTAAAGCTTGTGGTGTTCACAGTCCATGATACATGTTACACACGTTAAAGCTTGTGATGTTCACAGTCCATGATACATGTTACACACATTAAGACTTGTGGTGTTCACAGTCCATGATACATGTTACATGCATTAGAGTTTGTGATGTTCACAGTCCATGATACATGTTACACACATTAAAACTTGTGATGTTCACAGTCAATGATACATGTTACACACATTAAGACTTGTGGTGTTCACAGTCCATGATACATGTTACATGCATTAGAGTTTGTGATGTTCACAGTCCATGATACATGTTACACACATTAAAACTTGTGATGTTCACAGTCCATGATACATGTTACACACATTAAGACTTGTGGTGTTCACAGTCCATGATACATGTTACATGCATTAGAGTTTGTGATGTTCACAGTCCATGATACATGTTACACACATTAAAACTTGTGATGTTCACAGTCAATGATACATGTTACACACATTAAGACTTGTGGTGTTCACAGTCCATGATACATGTTACATGCATTAGAGTTTGTGATGTTCACAGTCCATGATACATGTTACACACATTAAAACTTGTGATATTCACAGTCCATGATACATGTTAAACATGAAAGCTTGTGATGTTTATAGTCCATCATGCATGTTAAACATGAAAGCTTGTGATGTTCACAGTCCACCATTACGTTACAAATAAAAAGATCAAAAGTTATTCTTACAGTCATATGTTAATGGGAATGTCAGCTGATATATTACTGACATAATATAAAATCAAACACTTGTTAGCTTGGGAGTTTCTAGAATCATTGACAATATCACTAATGTGGCTTATGGGATGGTGTTATAAATAACCATATCATCTGTAAAGTGTACACACAAGATGAATAAGTTAGTTATAACAACACACATTTAAATTGTTAATGTAAGTTAGTTGATAGTTCTTGATGCCAGATAGATCCAAAAACTCTCTTTTAAATAAATAATTGTTTTCATACTTTTTGAGGCTTATTGTTTGATTCACTTTCTGTATTAGTTACGTCTGTTACTATGGCTTCTGATGTGACAGTTCCACCAGTGGACAGCACAATATCAGATTCTGATTTGTCAACAGCTCTCTTCAAATCATCCTTGTTAGCTTGAGTAGATTCTTTCTTTTTCTTCTCAAGAACAGTTTGAAACAAGTCTCTTAGTACGAGCGTAACCTCTGAAGCCTACATAAACCATTTGCTTAGAAAAATCCAGTCAGAAACTATTTTAAGTTAAACACAATTTAATAATTTAATTATTATGTACTTAGAAACAGTATTTTTAGTTTATTTGAAGTTAGAAGTACACTAGGAGTCATACTTACAACTTAAAGTAAATTTAACAAATACTCTGAAGATACACTTATCACCTTACCAGTTCAGAGGTGCTCTTACCATCTTACCAGTTCAGAGGTGCTCTTACCATCTTACCAGTTCAGAGGTGCTCTTACCATCTTACCAGTTTAGAGGTTCTCTTACCATCTTACCAGTTTAGAGGTTCTCTAACCATCTTACCAGTTCAGAGGTTCTCTAACCATCTTACCAGTTTAGAGGTTCTCTAACCATCTTACCAGTTCAGAGGTGCTCTTACCATCTTACCAGTTCAGAGGTGCTCTTACCATCTTACCAGTTCAGAGGTGCTCTTACCATCTTACCAGTTCAGAGGTGCTCTTACCATCTTACCAGTTCAGAGGTGCTCTTACCATCTTACCAGTTCAGAGGTGCTCTTACCATCTTACCAGTTCAGAGGTGCTCTTACCATCTTACCAGTTCAGAGGTGCTCTTACCATCTTACCAGTTCAGAGGTGCTCTTACCATCTTACCAGTTTAGAGGTGCTCTTACCATCTTACCAGTTTAGAGGTTCTCTTACCATCTTACCAGTTTAGAGGTTCTCTAACCATCTTACCAGTTCAGAGGTTCTCTAACCATCTTACCAGTTCAGAGGTTCTCTTACCATCTTACCAGTTTAGAGGTTCTCTTACCATCTTACCAGTTTAGAGGTGCTCTTATCACCATACCAGTTTAGAGGTGCTCTTACCATCTTACCAGTTTAGAGGTTCTCTTACCATCTTACCAGTTTAGAGGTGCTCTTACCATCTTACTACCTTCACTGTTTTAAAACAAATTTTGAATCTTGAACTGAAAAATTAAACTGACAATTTTGATAGTTAACAATTATAGTTACATTTTTTATGGCTTATATTCTAAGTTTTTACAACTTGGAACTTAAGGAATTATTTTAATCCATTCCACAAGTAAGTACTATCACACACTTCTGTCTCTGTATTCCCATTATGTACATAGAATCTATAAACAAACAGTTTGTGACTGATACAACTTGGAACTTAAGCAATTATTTTAATCCATTCCACAAGTAAGTACTATCACACACTTCTGTCTCTGTATTCCCATTATGTACACAGAATCTATAAACAACCAGTTTGTGACTGATACAACTTGGAACTTAAGGAATTATTTTAATCCATTCCACAAGTAAGTACTATCACACACTTCTGTCTCTGTATTCCCATTATGTACACAGAATCTATAAACAACCAGTTTGTGACTGATACAACTTGGAACTTAAGGAATTATTTTAATCCATTCCACAAGTAAGTACTATCACACACTTCTGTCTCTGTATTCCCATTATGTACATAGAATCTATAAACAAACAGTTTGTGACTGATACAACTTGGAACTTAAGCAATTATTTTAATCCATTCCACAAGTAAGTACTATCACACACTTCTGTCTCTGTATTCCCATTATGTACACAGAATCTATAAACAACCAGTTTGTGACTGATACAACTTGGAACTTAAGGAATTATTTTAATCCATTCCACAAGTAAGTACTATCACACACTTCTGTCTCTGTATTTCCATTACGTACACAGAATCTATAAACAACCAGTTTGTGACTGATACAACTTGGAACTTAAGGAATTATTTTAATCCATTCCACAAGTAAGTACTATCACACACTTCTGTCTCTGTATTCCCATTATGTACATAGAATCTATAAACAACCAGTTTGTGACTGATACAACTTGGAACTTAAGGAATTATTTTAATCCATTCCACAAGTAAGTACTATCACACACTTCTGTCTCTGTATTCCCATTATGTACATAGAATCTATAAACAACCAGTTTGTGACTGATACAACTTGGAACTTAAGGAATTATTTTAATCCATTCCACAAGTAAGTACTATCACACACTTCTGTCTCTGTATTCCCATTATGTACACAGAATCTATAAACAACCAGTTTGTGACTGATACAACTTGGAACTTAAGGAATTATTTTAATCCATTCCACAAGTAAGTACTATCACACACTTCTGTCTCTGTATTCCCATTATGTACATAGAATCTATAAACCAGTTTGTGACTGATACAACTTGGAACTTAAGGAATTATTTTAATCCATTCCACAAGTAAGTACTATCACACACTTCTGTCTCTGTATTCCCATTACGTACACAGAATCTATAAACAACCAGTTTGTGACTGATACGCACCGGTTTTTCAGTTTTTATAGCAACAAACTGATGACCTCTATCTGGTGAACCAAAAATGTAACCAAAAGACCTGTTGTCTACTGGATCTTGAGAGATGAAGGAAATTTCATGGACAAGGTGATGATACATCAGTTGCTGAATTAAAAAACAAACAATATCATTTGGGATTTACAGAGGGGCATAAAAAAAATCCCAAGTAAGATCTAACCTTATCAGAGAAACTTCAACCAAAACATTAGTTTGAACCTTGTTGAACCCAGCATCCACTTCAATAGATCATAAGGTCATTACTATTAATAGAAAAATTAAAAACCATACTGAACACGTTTTAAGCTTATAAACTAAATAAGCATTCTGCTCATTATTATCCTAATAAACATTAAGATATGTAAAACTACATATAACATAGAACCAGCTATATAAATACTTAACTAGTATCTAGTTTTAACTTACAGAAATTCTTAGAATTTTACTTTGGTTTTCTATTATTTTTTGGAGTGTGAAATTTCCAAATTTTTCTTGTGAGAATGGAAATATTTATGAATTTTTCACATTAGACTTAAACCATTTTAAAATGTTGATCAGAAAGTTTGATAATTGAATTCACACTTGTGAAGATGTCAGACTACAGAACACAGAGAACACTTAATGATTCTTTCACTGTTGAAATGTTTCAACAGATCACGATCTTCACTACAGCAGACAGTTGTGAGATTAAATAATATCTCTAATATTTGTGTTAGTTTTTATTCTGAATTAAACTATTTTGCTGTTATATCACCAAAGATATCAAAAAACAAACTTTTTTAACAATTGAACACGAGTATTGAGCATTCAACAAAAACACCAATGTTGGGCTAAGAACAATCAGGTGATGGTTTTATTGATACGTGATGATATATATTGCTCAGAATTACCAAAAGCAAGTTTGATACTGTTTGTTTTGAATTTTGCACAAAGTTACATGAGGGCTATCTGCACTAGCCATCCCTAATTTAGCAGTGCGAGACTAGAGGGAAGGCAGCTAGTCATCACCACCCACTGCCAACTCTTGGGCTACTCTTTTATCGACAAATAGAGGGATTTATTGTCACATTATAATGCCCCCATGGCTGAAATGGCAAGCATGTTTGGTATGAAGGGGATTCAAACCCGAAACCTTCGGACTATGAGTCGAGTGCCTGAACCACCTGGCCACGTCGGGGCCCCAGAAAAAAAAAGTAAATGCACTCTTGAAAGAATGACAAAGAGAATAAGCCGCTTGTAGTTGATGATGCTAAATGTACTGATATACATTTATAAAGATGTTGAGTGTAAGTCTACAAAACTTGAATGACATGTCTTCTAACCTCAGTCTGAATGACAAGCATTTGCTGAAAACAAAAAGCCTCACCTCTGACCTTTCTTCATGTATCTTCATTCCATCAAATGATATATTCAAGGTAATTCTTTTTTTATGCCCTTTTGTTCGTTTTAAAGCGTCCTGAAAATAAAACATTATGTACAGTCATTTCGAGATAAACAAGGTTTGAACCTGTCACGTTCGCACACGAAAGAAATCTAACTGTAATTAGATTTAAAACTTGTAGAAAGTTGGAAATCTTGAGGTAAAACGGTGTTTCACTATTCAACAATGTCATATTTTAGTAGAATAAGGTTACAGTTTTTATAGATGAATAAAATTAATTTTGTTGGTTGAAAACAAGCCTTACTGATGGTTCAGATGTAATAAACTTTAAACATTTGGTGATGACACATTCATTATGACAAATCTCAGGGTTTTAAATTTAAAACTTGTTTATTTGAAGCTGCACCTGCCTGGAGAATAGGCCCAATAAAAAATAAATAAATTGGAACCATATAATCAATTCGTCCTTAACCCTTTTGCTTAAAGTACTAATACTACTACCATAAACTAATAATGATAGTGTGAACAAACAGATGTTATGAAATAAAATATTCCCTTTAAAAACAGATAACTGAAACTAAACATTTAAGTATGTGGTTTGTCTCTGAAATAAGAAAGTGGAGAAAGTTGAAATGAAAAAAATATTGTAATTTATTATACAGATAAGAAATGAATAAATCATAACTTTTTAGTGAAACGTGTGAATCCAACTTTTGCCTCTAAATTACCAGTTCACACAGGTGACACTGAAGTCAATTTTTGGACTATGCAGGTCTTAAAAGAATCGTAACTGATTAATACGACAACAACAGATCTGATGAGGAACTCAATCAGCATGAGTCCAAAACATCATCTCCAAAACAAGACAGATGGCAGGATCTGTCCATTGAGAAAACTATTAAACATGTCAAGACATGATGCCTAAAACGTTCTTTAAAAGAAGACGTTACCTGCTGGTAATGGAGTATCATTAAGAACCTAGTGGTGCTGGTACTCACAATAATGTTCATCAGTTATTCAACATGTCTCGTTATTGGTGAATCTAAATAAAACAGTCCAGAATAGAATTGAACACAGAAATAATTTCAAAAAAAATTTTTTTTTTTTCAGTGTAATATAGGACAGGAGAATATTAAAGGAGTTAATACAACAATTACTGGAAGACTTAAATATCTTGCTTTGTGAAATTATAAGTGATTTATACTTAAGAATATTATTGTATTGTTATTTTCTTAATAACCATTTAGGAAAATATTTTTTAATTGATTACATATCAGTAAATTTGTTTTTATAAATCAGTAAAGCAAGTCACAATTTTATATGTGACTAAAACTAATTTGTATTTATCTTTTTCCAACCTGCCGTGTTCATCACAACACCATTTATCTAGGAATATTTCTCTCATCGATGGACTTGTGCTTTAACACAAAAAAACAAAACACATTTAAGCTTCAATAAATTGTTATTCTCAAAAATGTTATCTTTATTTCTTTGATAGGTTAAATATTAATCACAAACCTTAAGTTTTTGAAGAGATCTCTGGCATATAACCTTCCCTCTAGCTTCATTTATATGTTCTACACCAATCAGCTTGGCTTTGAACCTCACTCCTGCACCTTCAAACCTACTGTTTTCTGTAATGATTATTGTAAATATACATTCCTTATAATACCTTTACTGAAAGATCTCTTAATATATTTCTCAATGTAATGCAAAACAGAATAGAGGAACTCTACATGGTACAAAAACATGGTAATATATACACAAGACTTCACAATAATTTTCCTTACAATCAATCATCAAATTATTATCAATGTAAATAATGAGATAAACTAATGACTTTCATATCTTTGACTTACTTGCATAATGTAAAAAGTTAAATAAAACATTTATGACTTTGTAACCTGTTAAAAACATTATTTTTGTTTCTGATATTATATGGCTTAATATTTTATTGCATTAAACTCTGACAAAAGTTTAGAAATTAAAATATTAAAAAAAATATGCAGAGAGAATTATCAACTAGTGTGACTTATATTTGTTTGCACATGCAAAATACATTAAGAACTCAGTACATGAAACAAAAATGTTATAAAAACTTACAGAATGGTATACATTTTCTGCAACAAATTACCTATATTAACAATACACACTGTATGTTTTAATTTGATTACATAAAACAAATACATGGCAAGAGAAAAATTAAATGTGATAGCCAAACCACCATTTAGTATTAAATATCACAAAAATGTGGGAACTACTATATACAACACAAACTTTTGAGTTTTTAAGCTAAGTTCAAGAGAATGATCCGTGTGATAGTGTTAATTATTAACAAGCTTGTTTACCAGAAACTAAAGAGAAACATCAATAAGTATTGGACAATGACATTGGTACTCAAAAATCCAGTTGCTTGTCAGGTCTTATGTTATATAAGCCACCATGGTTTCTCTTACTATACAAGTAAAAATGATGAATTTGAGAATTTAAAGAAAATGTAGAAAATATTTCAAAACAATGCACAATACAAGTTTGATGAAAATAAGCCCATTCTGAGGCAATAGTTTGAAGATAGCTTGAATGGACAACAAAGAAAACTATTACAACTTTAACAGAATAATACATGTTTCAGCAAACATGGTGATGACAAAACTTTCTTAAAACTTTGTGCATCTCTTACTATGTTAAATTTTAATATAGTTTTCTTCATTAATGTGCTACACAAAAGTATTGTAATGTGCCACAAATTACAAAGAACAAGTGTATAAAAATGTTTAAAAAACATTCATTACGATCCACTGTAATTACATTTTAATGTAACCAAGCTTCGGTATTATCCGTCTAGCATGGATTCTTAAAGCAAAACTGATCTGACCATCTATGTGACCTCTAATACAGAATGAAAGCAGATCCTACTATAGTTTAACTTTAAAAAATAGAGCAGATTAAAACTATTAGTGCAGAAGAGAATTTCTGAAACAAAGACTGTTCTTCCACATTACCATAAACAAATAAAAGCACTTTTTAACAAACTTGGTGACTAAAGAAATTAAGAACTAAAAGTTGTAACAATTACAACTTACTCAAAAGTGTTTGAAAAGACAGTGATATGACATTTTTTAAAGTTTCCAATAAATTTCAATGATTTACGACACAAGGTTAGTTTAGCTCAGCATATTTATATTTTTCTATAACTGAAGTAGGACTAGCCTAGAATCATAATTACTTTTGCATAAATTTTTTTAAAGTGCTAAAGTGAAGTAAAATGTCAGTTAATTTTTACGTTAATTTAACTTTTAGCACGTGAGCGTACAATTTTCATATCTTCCTAGCGTTGTAGTCACCGAGTTATTTGTCAGTTCTAATTTAATGGTGAGAGCTACTGATAACAAAAAAAACCTATTTACCAAGTCATCTTTTAAATTTAAATGACTGAGGAGTTCATTACATAACAGTTTTATAAATTCTCCATCGCTCTAAGATAAATAAATAAAAACAAATTACACACTTCAAACTACTTACGTACACTTACAAGCTTTATTATAACAGTGTAATGAAAATTTCTTTACAATAAAGGTTTGGACCTACCATGTATCAAAGAAGCTTTGTTTTGTTCATTCTTACTTCCATCATACCTTGAGTTGTTGCTAGATTTACCATTGATTGATACTTGCATCTTTCTGGAAGTAACACTTCCTAAATCTCCAGTTTCATTTCCCTTCATGGTACTTTTAATCTTGAAAACAATGAAGAAGATAAATTTCAATATTGAAAAATTTAATAGCTTAATAAAATATGTACACATAGCCAAAACTAAATATTTACAATAAACAGATTCAGTTCAATAACTAATACTTTGATAATGATAATAAATGAGAAACCACAAAATGTAGAAAATCCACTTTACGTGCAAGAAAACTGGTAATTGTTATCAGCTTTTAGAATGATATAGCACATCAATGTTAAAAAAAACAAACCCTACTTTAATTAGAATTTCTGCCAAGAACCTCAACTCAAAATAATTTTCTGTGGACAGTACTCTATTAACTACTATGAGCAAGGGCTTAAATTCCTTTATCCCAACTGTCACAGCTGCTTTATTTATCACCTTAAATACAATTAACAGCAGTTTTGATAAACGTGCATTACTTTGAGTGTACAAAGTCATACTCTGGAACAAAAAGGTGTAGAAAATGCATACATTCATGATAAAATCAGATTTATTATAGATAGCTTACTTAAGATATTCAATGGTGATCTTTATGGATTTCTGTTGCTTTTAGGGTTTTAATTTTGTGATGTTTTTCCAAATGCACAGTTTGGTAACATTCTACATCTCTTGCATACTATTCAAGTAGTAACAGTCCATATTTGTTACATATTGTTTATGTGATAACAAACAAAGTTTTTTGCATACCATCTGTGTGGTAACAACAGAAGTTTCTGGCATACTGTTTATGTAGTAACAATCCAATTTGTTTTACATAGTGCTTATGAAGTAACAGTCCCACTTTTCTGCATTCTGTTTTTGAATGCTTAACTACTCAAACACCTAATCAGGAATCCACAGTCAAACTTAAGTAAGCTTTCCAAAATTAACTTTTAATTATCCTGAAATTCAGCTTATCTTCAAAGCTACATAAAAATCATGATTTATGTTTATCAGAGCAATTTAGGCTATTAATTACCTTTGAGAAAAATATTAAATATCCAAATCTCCAAATTAAGAGTATTATAAACAACACAAATTAGCATTTTTTTCTGACACTACACACAGTCTTTCTTGTGCAAAGGTTTGTCAGGAAAAAGTGCAAAGCTGAATCTTCTTTACCTAAGACATACCACAAAATTTAATCTATTTCAGTGATACAATTATATTCAACACGCAATATTAGTTGTTTTTAATTAAAATTATACAGTAAATAGAATTAATGTAGTAGTATATTTTTATGTTGTTTTTAAAACCAGCATAGCAAACCCTGTGTTAAACTGATAACCTAGAAGTCATTCCTATTATGTCTGCAAGCCCATTAAGGAAAACTTGGTTTGTTTTTTTTGTAAAGTTATGAAAACCTTTAGTTACAGATTTTTATTTCACATAACACTTTTAATTAAGAAAGTCAAAAGGGAACCTTAGATGAATTTTGCTACACAACATCAACATTTTCACACTTTTTTAGTTTGTCTGAATAAACTGAAATATTAAAACAACAAATAAACAGCTAATCTTTGAACCATTGGTAGAACTTACAGATAATCTACTGCACAATTTGTAAGTATCTTGTATTTACAGCAAAGCTACAAAAGCTATCTGCAGCCATCCCTAATTCTTAGAACACACCCACAGCTTAACGAATGATGAATATTTTGTGATATTGTAAGAATTTGAAATCAAGTTTACCAGGCATAAAGTCCAGAGCTCTACTACAGGGAAAGTTTGTAACCTATCATATAACACATTTGAATTTATAAATTTAAAAGTAAGTGCATTATGAATATGAATCTCATATTTGTTCTTCTTACTAACTTAGCACAGACACCTGCACATTAATAACAAACTTTTATAGACATGCAAGTTTTTGCAATGTTACAATCAGAAATGATTTGACAAGTTTGATGGCCAAAGCTATACTTAACACACATATAGTTTAATATTTGAACTTTCTTTTATGATATCCCAAAATTGGTTTTTTTTTATTTATTTTTTTTTGAATGAATTAACATTAACAACAACATGAAACTCGATTAAGCTGTAGAAATGTCTGCTTCATATCAAGTTACATATTTGTACTTTTGTTTAAACAACTCAACAAACATTACTGCTTATAACTAAGGAAATATACAAAACATGTTTCTTCCATAAATTATAGCCTAAACTTATTACTTCTTAAATTCATCAGCTACTTTTGACTGCTATTAATTCTAAAAAATGTCCAAAACGTATCTTCATACCGACAAAAACAATGTCACGCCTCCCAAATTCTATTCATTTTCTCAGCTTCTGTTTTGAACCTTTGTCTTATCTTATGATTTTAAGTCATACCCTGAAAACTCGAATGAAAGCTTTTGGCTTTGTGTTTACAGGGAATGTTTCAAAAATTTATTTTCAATGAAAATTTGTATCTGTAAATATATATATATATAATAAATGTAACGAATTATTTTCACCTGTAAAACGTAATGCAAAATAAACTTGTAAAATAATTATAAAAACAGACTAAAATAGAAAAAGACGCATTGTGACGTTTTGAAAATTTTATCATTATAAGGTATAACTTGTAGAAACGTTGCAATTTATCTTTTTTCTATCTTTCAGGATTTATAGTACATACTGGAGAGATTTAAATATCTGTACAATATAATAACAAAAAAAGACGACCTTTATTTTCAGATATTAACAAGTAACTTTTTACTTCCGTCAACGTTTCACCATGGCCAGTAATAATTAACATCAAACAATTCTTTAATGAGATGAAACAAAAATATTTATTACTAACTGGAGAATAAATGCTGGGCCCGGCATGGCCAAGCGTGTTAAGGCGTGCGACTCGTAATCTGAGGGTCCCGGGTTCGTATCCCGGTCGCGCTAAACATGCTCGCCCTTTCAGGCGTGGAGCGTTATAATATTACAGTCAATCCTACTATTCGTCGGTAAAAAAAGTAGCCCAAGAGTCTTCCCTCTAGTCTTACACCCCTAAATTAGGGACGGCTAGCACAGTTTCTGTTTTCTAACAAGTGATAACTGTCTTAAAATATTTGTTTATTCAATTCGTTAGGACGAAGCAATTATTTGTGTTTCATGCCATGTTATTCATGGATATAATAGTTGAATATATATATTTATAATACATGTGTAAAATATTATTAATATTCAATGTTCTACCAACAACTGGAGATGTTACTTCACCCTATACAAGACTATACTTGAAGCTACATGATTAGCGTGAGATATTGAACCAGAGATTGTTGAAACTGCTGGAAAGTTGCTTCCGATTAAGAAAACTTTTGAAAAACAACAACAACAGATCCAATTACAATCATTACTCTTAATAGCTTAGAGAAAAATAATTTTTTAATTTAATTAAAAATTTAATTAAATCAGTTAAGAGAACTGGAACGCTAACCCTTGATTCTAAATGACAGAACTTTTTCAAGGAAACAATGGCATTGTTTGATACAACTGCTAGACAATGCATTTCAGCATGTAACAATAATGACATATTTGATTTAGTGGTTTCATTTCTAGAAGAAATGACATTAATACATACACTCTTATTGCTGACGGTACAATGACAAATACTGGACTCAGAAGTAGTGTACTTAGAACCCTAGAAAACTATATGGGATAGCCTCTACGACGGATGGTATGTATGCTGTACATGAACGAAACTCCTCTCTGACATCTCGGTAGCTGACACGTGGACCAGATGTATTCAGAGTGAAATTGGTAGAGCATGCGAACAGTATTATATTGTAATATTTATTCTGTTTATTTACCACAGTGCTTATAAACTGTTGAATTAAGCACTGATCAGCGGTATTTGTAGGACATCTGCTCATCAAAATTGGACAGGCGAAAAAAGAAGTATTAGCCGTTCATGATGGCTAATAACTATAAATAGAACTTTCCGCATGTACGTCGAAGCCAAAAATCCTTAACAATACCTTCATGTACAAGCTGTATTTGCTTGCACAATGTATGTTTCTAGTTCGTTTCATATTTAAATTAATTCTTCATGTATAAATGGTACAGTAACTTTGTAGCGGATAATTTGAAGATCAAAATACATTTCTAAATATTTGAAAGCAGTTATTGACCCGGTTGATTGCTATGTTTATGGGTGACTGTGAACATGTAAGATAGCTGACCCTTCAATAAGTAATGGCTGCCAGAACAGTAATAAACAGCTGCATAAACATTATATATTTCAGAATTCCCCAAAATTATTTTCAATGAGTCTGGTTACGTTGATAAAATGATGGAAGTCTGGAACCTCCTTTAATCCAACATATCACCAATGAAGAACTCATTACAGCTAATAAATGAGGATCCAATTTCTCGTTGTACTCAACCCAGAGAACGAACACAGCGTCCTCTTACTGAAGCTTCTGCTGCATTTGAAGACCTGAAGACTGAAATGGGTTCATTCGCGTACGTTTAAGATCAAGAAATAATCCGTGATGACGAGAAAACCCACTTGTAGAGAGAAATATGTATGTAAAAACGGCTGGTATGGATGAAGAAAGCGCTATGTAGAGGAGCGAACAACGTTTCGACCTTCTTTGGTGTTCGTCAAGTTCACAAAGAAAGAAAGAGGTAACTGACCGATAGCTGACCACATGTTTGAAGGCGGTGGAAATGTTGTTTTCTCCTCTACGATAGTGGTTTCTCTATCCATACTAGCCGTTTTTACATATATAAGATCAAGAAAGACTGCGCCTCATTCAATTACCAAGACCCATAAAAACAGGTTGGTTGGGATGGAATTCGATGTGTCCCCACCTCCCCATGGTGGGTTTTGAGCGTTTTCAGCCACGTAGTGGTCAAATTTAGCAAAGAGTTGCTCAAAAATGCCAATAAATGCCTTATAATGACTTATAGTTTCAACGAATATCATACAAATTTTCAATGTACTTGTGGAACCAGAAGTCCACGCTTGAGATAAAAATATATTACTAGTAAATTACTGTCGTAACTAAGGAGCTTTTTTGCCCCTGGAGAAACTGATTATTGAATATTTTAATGTTCACTCCACCAAGTTCCCCTTTTTTCATGCATAAAGAGAAGAAACCATTATTTGTGACGACAATCTTCCTCTGTGCAGGTGATAAAACATATTTGTCAGTTTATTTTATTATCAATGATAGGCCCAGCATGGCCAGGTGGGTTAAAGCGTTCGACTCATAATTTGAAGGTCGCGGGTTTGAATATCCGTCGCACTAAATATGCTCGCCCTTTCAGCCGTGGGAGCGTTATAATGTGACGATCAATCCCACTATTCGTTGGTAAAAGAGTAGCCCAAGAGTTGGCGGTGGATGGTGATGACTAGCTGCCTTCCCCTCTAGTCTTACACTGCTAAATTAAGGACGGCTAGAGCAGCTACCCACCGTGTAGCTTTGCGCGAAATTCAAAAAACAAACACAAACATTATCAATGATAACTTATTAGTATTCTATGAAAGGTAAGTTTAGCAGTGTCTGGAACTAAGGCGTGATATTAACAATTAAAATATTATTTATAGACAAAATTATAACAGTAGATATCAAGGCTCGTATATCAAAGTATACTCTTCAAAAAAAGAAACGCAAAAGGCAAAATTTGAGACAAATTGTTAACAAGTTTATTCCGGGTAGTTCTGTATGACATTTGTGAAACTTTGCACATTCACTGCTGAACATCCAAAGTCTGCAAAGGCGAAGTCCATGCTCACTAGTTGAAGTTTATCGTCACTCAACGTCAATAACGAGTATGCCCCCCCGTGAGCATCAATAACTGCTTGGCATCTTCTGCCCATGGAAGCGATGAGATGACGAATCACATCCTGTGGAATGGCTGTTGGGTGGACATTCACAGCTCTGGCAACATCTGATCGAGATTCGCCTGCTTCCAAGTGACCAATGGCGTTGCTGCGTTGTGCTTCAGTCAGTCTTGGAGTAACTGTATTGCGTGTCGGTGGCTTAACACTGAGCTATGGAAACCGAGAACCCGTCACTTTTATAGGGATTTTGCACATGTTGCACTTGCAGAACATGCAGATCTCTCAAACAAATTTATTGGACACGAATGCGTTTTGGCGAAAAATCCAATGTTTTCCTCCGTTTTCAAAGTGCACAACTTTTATTGTCATTTTGGTCTGACAATCAGTGCCTTAACACGTGTAACATCACATACTCTGAGCTTGTAACGTTATTACATATATTTCTCTTTAAAATAAAAAAAATATCCCTTTTGCGTTTCTTGTTTTGAAGAGTATATATAAAAAGGCTTATTATACAATATTTGGTAGTTGAGTTTAAATTAGGACTAATTTTGATGACGAAACAACTTGCAATGTAAAATGGCCAGAATATCCAAAAGAACAATGACAAACATATTGCACTGTTTATTAAGTTGGGTTACAACTGTTCAGAACTTTTTCGGCTGTAATATCCAGCAGAATGTTAACTGAGAAAACGTTAAATTTTTATATTTAAAATAATCTCAAAATTGCGCAAAATGTTTGATTAAGTGATTTTTAAAGTAATTGGCATCAAATAATAAAAATATTTTTTGAAAATTATGCATTTTTAAATAAATGAAGAAACACATCGTAGACAAACAAATAATTTGCCCGTTCACCACCAGGTGCTCGCTTTGGAAAAAGTACTTTATTCGAGTTATTTTGTATGAATGTGTGAAAACCCGAGTGAGTATGTGGCCAAATAAATGTGAAATGTTTTGTCATTACACCTCACATAATTACATCAGAACAACACAATATATATATACATATATATTTCCATACACACACACACATTGTGTGTGGCGTAGCTTCCATAGGAAAAGAGGGTAGCTTTCTCCACAAAATTTCGGTGCAAAAATAAAATATAAGCCCCGAAAGTGCTAAAAAAATGGTGTAAGTTGTAACTTATGAGATATAACTATTCAATAGTTACAAAAATCAATTACTTATATATGAGTGTGTGTATGCGTTAAAATATTTATAATGTTTAAAATACTTATTATAACTTCTCCTAATTACGCCTCGGCGTCTTTATGAAGGTGGCCTGGCATGGCCTAGCGCGTTAAGGCGTGCACTTCGTAATCTGAGGGTCGCGGGTTCGCGCCCGAGTCGCGCCAAACATGCTCGCCCTCCCAGCCGTGGGGGCGTTATAATGTTACGGTCAATCCCACTATTCGTTGGTAAAAGAGTAGCCCAAGAGTTGGCGGTGGGTGGTGATGATTAGTTGACTTCCCTCTAGTCTTACACTGCTAAATTTGGGACGGCTAGCACAGATAGCCCTCGAGTAGCTTTGTGCGAAATTCCAAAACAAACAAACAAACTTTATGAAGGTATTTCCCTGCATGCCCCTCGCTGGTACAACGGTAAGTCTACGGTAGGCTCAGCAGATAGCCCGATGTGGCTTTGCTGTAAGAACGCACACACACACACTTCCCCTATAAACTTGCTGAAGCTACAACCTTTATATAAGGTATCAGCCATGTTACCCCTACTACATACTGGCAGAATGTAATTATACACACTAAATAATATACCCTGTTACTTAAGGATACCGGTTATGTCAGTTCGTGGAATTTTTGTTCTCTACATAACACTTTATCACTGCAACAAAATCTTTCTTAATGCGTCGTATTGACACATGTCGTTAAGTAAATAAAAGTTAGTTAACTTCATGTAGAAAGGTGGCGTAGTATCACAAACCAAAAGGCCTAAAATTGGCGATAAAAATCACATTCATGCAGATATTTTCTCTTTGAAGAAATTAAAAGGAACGTGAAAAAAGGCCTCAAAAATAAAAACAACAACATGAAGTTATCATGAAGTTGATTAATTATCAACCTTTAACGACAGTGTTCTAGTATAAACTGATCTATAACATAATAAATTATAATCTAATCATTAAATTGCTTATATAAGCCACAATAAAAATTAAAGGTTAGAATCCACTAATTTAATTCACACTGGTAGAATGAATAACCTAGCTTACGTTTAATAATCAAAAGCTTGAAAATAATCTGTCCATCGTGACGTTTTCTTAAAAATTATTGCGGTCAAAGTTCACACTTATAGTTTCAAAGTAGTTAACTCTACCTTGGTTTTTGATCGGTTTATTTAGGCACTCTTAAAGGTTTTTTTACGAATACCTAGAGAAAAATGACTAAAATGTTGTCTTTCTGCACAATGCACATGCTCATGACAACCAAATAACTGATCTAGTTTCCACGGCATTTTGTCTTCTACAAATCATGTTTCCCTTCGTAAGTGTTCAAGGCTAACCACATATTGGTTTGAAAGGAGTGAATCCCAGAAATGTTGTTCCTTCTGACAATGTAATTATCTGTAGTCGTGTCAAAAAACCAGATAGACCGGCTTGTATTTTACCTTTGAGTTCAAGGAGAACTGCCTATAGTTTCGAAACGTTATGAAAATATACAGACGTCATTTACTGTTGACCACTAGTGTCATACCAGAGAGTTAATAGAAAATAGACATCATCTGTTCTCATTTGTTTAAAGACAATATTGAGGGAAGTTGTCACGTATTGAATATCGAATCCATTAAAAGTCGTTTTTCCTTATGCTATAATGTCTCAAGTAAAACCGAGAGTTTTAGTAACCGGAGCATCAGGCTATATTGCTTTGCATATCATTCGTTTACTGTTAAAAGAAGGATATCACGTTCGAGGCACAGTGAGGAAAATAAACAACGAAACAAAGGTAAAACCTGTGAAAGAAATTTACCCTAATTCAAGATATCCTCTTGAGCTAGTGGAAGCTGATCTATGTGCGGATGATGGCTGGATAAAAGCTGTTCAGGATTGTGAATTCGTAATACATGCGGCTTCACCTTTTCCAAACACATCCCCAAAACAGATTACTGATTTAATGGTACCAGCTGTGGAAGGAACTAAAAGAGTCCTCAAAGCATGTGCCGAAACAGGTACAGTAAAGCGAGTTATTCTCACCAGCTCCATGAGCGCAGTGCACGGTGAGAATTCAGTGGAAAGTGGAAAAATCTATGACGAACGAGATTGGAGTAATTTAGATTCATCAGATTTGGACGCTTATGCTAGGAGCAAAACAGTTGCAGAGATGGTGGCTTGGAAGTTTGTGGAGGATCTACCAGCAGAGAATAAGTTCGAATTAACAGTAATAAACCCTGGACTGGTCATTGGGCCAGTACTCAGTAGTAATATAGGGACCAGCATCAATTTAATTGTTCGTTTAATGAATAAGTCTTCTCCTTTAGTTCCAAGACTAAATTTCTTCATATCTGATGTTCGAGACGTTGCTCTTGCACACGTCAGAGCCATGACGATACCAGAAGCTGCAGGACAACGACACATAGTGGGAAGTGGAAACTTGTGGATGAAAGATATAGCCTACACGTTATGGAAAGAATTCTCGTCTCAAGGGTATTGGATTTTTACTTCATTGGCACCATACTTCGTTTTATGGGCGGTCAGTTTTGTAGATAAATCTGTTAGCCTCATCCTACCACGAATAGGAAACGAATACAAGTTCAACAATGAGCGAATGAAAAACGTTTTGGGAATCACACCAAAATGCATGGAAGAAAGTATTTTGGAAACAGCTCACAGTTTAATTGAGTATGGTGTAATACCCAAACTTGAGAAGTACAAACCAAAGAAGCCCCAAAACGAGTAGGAAACAGCAAGCATTGAATCAGTTAGTTTTATTACTAGTTTAAAAACAGTGAAATCTAATTATATATAAATATAGACGATATAGTTAAATTTAACATTTTAACAATAATGGGTTTGCAGATCAAAGGCAAGTGAAAGGTTTTTTTTAAGAAATATATTTAAGTTTTTTTGTAGTTGTAAGAAAAGTGCATATTGATAACCTGTTTATTTAGTTGTCATTTTATAAATATTAGTGTTAAAAATAAATCATTGTCTGTGTTTTTTCTTCAAGTTATCCTACTGCATATTTTATAAATTTTAAATGCACGTGGTTTCTAGGATAAAATTTTTAGAAGTCCAAATTTTCTTGTGTTGAACGAACTGCAATAATTACACAACAACATTAATTCTCAGAACAGAATACTTGACCACTTGGCCCGGCATTCTGAGCATCACAAGTTTGAATTTATCTCACACTAAACACGCTCGTCCTTTCAGCCGTGGAGGTGTTATAACGTAATGGTCAATGCCACTATTTATTGGTAAAAGAGCAGTCCAAGAGTTGGTGGTGGATGGTGACGACTAGCTATCTTTCCTCTAATTTTACACTTCTAAATTAGGGACAGCTAGCGCAGATATCCCTCGTGTAGCTTTGCGCAAAATTCAACAAACAAATGACATGATTTTTTATTTTTTTACAAGCAGCTATTGTAAGTGTTCTAGTTTTGAACGAGTTCGTTTAGATTGCTTGATAAAAATAATGCTAACTTCAACCTACGTAAGGACAATGAATTAATGAGTTCTTAACTCGTGTACTTTCATTGATAGTCCTAACTTCACAATGTTCCAATAGAAACTCCAAAACTAGTACACACTTAAGTTACTTGGGGATTTTTCTTCCTTGTGGGGGTAATTTTCAATTTTAATTACTAGATGACGAAGCCAAACAACCATTACCATAGAAACATTGACAATCAACAAATTATCATTAATTAATCTATTGACTACATAAATTGGTTTCTTTTCAATAACTTTCATCTGGAGTTTCTTCATTCTCAGGATATTATTACTTATACTTGTTATCAATAACTGACTGATTACAGGCTAGAATGTTTGGTTTGGTTTTTGAATTTCGCTCAAAGCTACTCTGCGCTAGCTGTCCCTATTTTAGCAGTGTAAGACTAGAGGGAAGGCAGCTAGTCATCACCACCCATCGCCAACTCTTGGACTACTCTTTTACCAACAAACAGTGGGATTGACCGTAACATTATAACACACCTAACGCTGAAATGGCGAGCATGTTTGGTGCGACAGGGATTTGAACCCACGACCTTCAAATTACGAGTCGAAAACCTTAACCCACCTGGCTATGCCAGACCACTAGAATGTAACAACCCATTTACACCATTTTCCTCTTCCTATAACCCTATATGTGCAGTCTCTGTCAATGCTGTAATGATACCAGTTGATTTGAACGTTACAACAGGACCAATCAGCTTGTTAGTGGCTTCGAATTTAGAAAACATGATGTTAAAATTGCAAAGTGATTGCACTAGTTCCTAACTAAACATTTTTGGAAGGAACTTTTAATGCGCAGCCCAACACTATTTGGATTCTGATAGTGGCAATATACCATAGGGTCTATAGTATAGTGGTTTTGATATGATACACGTAACAAAAGACAAAATATTGTGATGTACTGGGGTATCGTGACAATGCTAGTTATGAGTTTTTAAAGACGTTTCTTTGCAGTTCCTTCAATATGCTTTCTTATATTTCAATCTGAATATATTCTGTTTTCCATTATGAATAAAAATATTATTTAATTAATCCTTTGAGCTCTTTTAGAGATAATGATTCTACTCCATTTCATCTGGCAATCACTTAATTCATGAACGGTACTCTTTGCTGTTTATTTGTGACTTAAAGTAAACCAAGTTGGTTCCTCAAGAAGACAACTTCCTTTAAATATGTAAACATACTTTGTTTGAGTCTGTCTTGTATATTCCCGTCCACTATGGCATCCATGAATTAGTCATATTGTAAAGAAACTATCATTCACATGGAGAATGAGGAAGATAACTGGGCAAGTCTTTCCAAATCTTCACCAATTCCTTCTTTATTCTTTTTCTAAACTTTGCATTAGAAACGTCTTTCTTGTGTGACATTCCACATTTATTTGATATTTGCTATGAGTCTCAGTTGGAGGATTACATCTGGTACTTTTATATGTGCAGCAGGATGAACAGTTGTTTTTTTTACTACTCCACCCATCCAACTTTAACATCTTTTCAAACTATGACTGATATGCCTTCTAGCACCTGTTCATTATAATCTGTTAGCTTGATCGAGTGATGTTCATGAAGTGGTCTGCTATGAACAGTAAGTTAATGAAGTAGTCCAGGAAAATTGTGAAGTCAGAGGTAGTAATAACAGCTGACCAACTGCTCCAGATTCTCCAGGTTTAGCCAGAAATTTTTCTCCAGCTTCAGAAAACAGATTACAAACTGTAAAACTTTTGATCATTTCCATTTATAGTTGCATGTAAATGAATCTTACTGGTAAACTTCAGGAATGCCTTAAACCTAAGGCATCTAAAGCATAAATGAGTACATAACGTTGTTTTTAATACAGTTGTCAAATAATACTGTACAAGTTTGGACACCCTGAACTCTGGCAACATATTTAATATGGTGCAATAGGAGACTGGAATTGTTGAATTTGTGTAGAGAAAAATGTGCCTGGTTTGACCCTTGCACTTGTCAGTTCAGTCTATAGATGTTTATCTTGGTGTGGCTGGTTTGACCCTTGTACTTGTCAGTACAATCTATAGATGTTTTATCCTGGTGTGACCTTGCACTTGTCAGTTCAGTCTATAGATGTTTTATCCTGGTGTGACCCTTGCACTTGTCAGTTCAGTCTATAGATGTTTTATCCTGGTGTGACCCTTGCACTTGTCAGTTCAGTCTATAGATGTTTTATCCTGGTGTGACCCTTGCACTTGTCAGTTCAGTCTATAGATGTTTTATCCTGGTGTGGCTGGTGTGACCCTTGCACTTGTCAGTTCAGTCTATAAATGTTTTATCCTGGTGTGGCTGGTGTGACCCTTGCACCTGTTAGTTCAGTCTATAAATGTTTTATCCTGGTGTGGCTGGTGTGACCCTTGCACCTGTTAGTTCAGTCTATAGATGTTTTATCCTGGTGTGGCTGGTGTTACCCTTCTACTTGTCAGTTTAGTCTATAGATGTTTTATCCTGGTATCATATCCTATTGCACATTTCCTATGGCTTCTTCAATCTTGTGTTACATTTTTCTAACTGACTCGTATCTTTTTATACCTTTTTGAATTAATTATAATTATTCTGTAGTTAAAATTTCTCTTCACAGATGTCCCTTTGTACATTTTTTTTTACTTGTTTGATCATATTGTCTGAGGAACAGATTCTGCCACATATGTAGCATACTATCGTATTAATACCAAAATGTTCGTTCAATGAAGATTCACTTGTTATATGTGTTTCACCCATACTTTTCCAGCTGATTTAGCACATCGTTTCAAAATAGTTATTGGTCCACAGGTAGTATTACACCTGTAATCTTCCAGTGCTAAGAAAATCTTTATTCAGTTCTCAGTTAAAACTTGTATAATTGAGAATAGGTGCACCAGTGATTGAAACATTGTACCTGTTTTGAAATATTCTTCCTTATTGTAAAAGGTGTAACTAGTAATGAAATAACATGATTGTCTATTTGTTTAATAACACACCTATTTTAGTGTATCAAACAATACATTAACAACAATATAATGGCCTATTTCTTAAATTACATATCTATTAGTGTACAAACATTACATAAACAACAATAATAATGGTCTATTTGTTTAATAATAGACCTATTTTAGTGTATCAAACAATACATAAACAACAATATAATGGCCTATTTCTTAAATTACATATCTATTAGTGTACAAACACTACATAAACAACAATAATAATGGTCTACTTGTTTAATAACAGACCTATTTTAGTGCATCAAACAATACATAAACAACAATATAGTGGCCTATTTCTTAAATTACATATCTATTAGTGTACAAACATTACATAAACAACAATAATAATGGTCTACTTGTTTAATAACAGACCTATTTTAGTGTATCAAACAATACATAAACAACAATATAATGGCCTATTTCTTAAATTACATATCTATTAGTGTACAAACATTACACAAACAACAATAATAATGGCCTATTTCTTAAATTACATATCTATTAGTGTACAAACATTACATAAATAACAATAATAATGGTCTATTTTTTAAATTACATATCTATTAGTGTACAAACATTACATAAACAACAATAATAATGGTCTATTTCTTAATTTACATAGCTATTAGTGTACAAACATTACAAAAACAGCAGCTTTAACTGTGTGGTTTTTGTCGACAATTCAATCAGTTAAATATGCAATTTCAGTTTATTTCATTAACTTCCATGACTACATAATTAGTTCAGGAATATAAACATAACTTTAAGGATAACAAAAACAAAACGAAAAACAGTTTGTCTAGTGTCATCCTGACTAGATTCTTTTGAAGAAACTACAGGCCTAAATATTTCAATACCTACAATACTTAAACAATTAAATGAACAGTTCGAAGCACCATTATTCTTAACAAATTTGGCTATATCCAACAATAACAAAAAATTAAACAAATAAAAACCAGGGTATGTAAAGAAAATATGGTAAAAACAAATCATAAATACAATTTTTAACTTAAT
This sequence comes from Tachypleus tridentatus, assembly GCF_004210375.1. Lineage (NCBI taxonomy): Eukaryota > Metazoa > Arthropoda > Merostomata > Xiphosura > Limulidae > Tachypleus > Tachypleus tridentatus. The sequence continues at coordinate 10,009,785 of NC_134828.1, forward strand.
AAGCTGCATGTATATTTTGAATATAAAGATGAAAATAACAGAAACACATATTGGTCTGTTTTTAAATTATATATTTCTTTTCTAGAAATGTAGATTGTGTGAGATTCTTAAGACATATTCCCTGTCACAATGTGTTTTCAAACAATATGTTCATGTTTGATTTTTGAAAACAATCAAATCTCCAAATTATACTCGACTAGCCAAGAATGAAAACTATAAAACAGGAAAACAAAGTTTCTACAGTGAATTGTAGAGTTGAAACTAAAAGTAGTTACTTAACGAAATACATAGTTTTAAATTTCTGAAAGATGTTTTCCTTTCGACACTTGTATACTATGAACACAACCTCTGATAAAGAATGAATTATAAATATACTGAGACGTAATTTTTATTGCTAAGTGTTAAACCTATTTCTCAAAATCACAAACAGAAAACACTCAAAACTTTTGCTAATGCAACTTAGATCTCAGGAAATCAATACATAAGGAAGAGTTACTGGTACTTTAACAATGGAATACTGAGACTGAATGAGGGGTGCCTATAGTCTCATTATCAGGTCAAAGTAAATATCACAATCAACATAACAGAACTTACTGCACAATAATAATTTAAGAAGGATTCCAATGTCACCTGAAAATTAGATAGAATTTTGATAAATGTTTATTTTAGCTTCTCCAATACATTGAAACAACCTTAATTATTCTGAGTAATTTTACATGAGAGAAAATATTATGCAGTATTATAGCAAGCTACGAAGTGAACAATTGTTTTAAAGATTGTTACAATACAAGCATTTTAATCATTATTTCCGTTATATAAAATGAAATTTTTATTCAATAAATTATTTGAAGTTTTTGTAGCTGTTATGGTTTTTTACAGACAAAGTTTATAATAACTGAAACTGAAAGACACTGTTCTAGATTAATGTATTGGTTATATTACATAAGCTACACCATCACAAAACAAAATGCATTATTACAGTGAAGAAGAGGATAGTTTCTAAACTGTAAAACTTACATATAAAACTAAATATCACTCGAAATCCTTTTTTTCTTTCTCTCTTTCACTTTCTCTCATATAGAATAAAAATGTTTCTATATATAATATTCCTATTCAAGTGTATGTGAAAACTGTTACAATCTCTTCAATGGAATTTTAAATGACAAATTATTAATATAGTTAAATTCTTGTGATGGCCTGCAATTTGATATTTTTAAAATAGATTTAAAAAAAAATTTTAGAAGCTAAAATATGTCTTCACTGATAGTTTGCCAAGTATCTCGAACTATAATTATTAAACACATTTATTTGTACATCTACAAAAAAACTAAATTTTTGTCAGTATAAGTCATACAAACAGATTCCTACATATCGAAAGAAACTGATTTTACATAATACTTGTCAACTAAGCTTTCTCAAAATATTATATAGCAACAAAGCAATCACATTAAGTCCACAAACACTTCAATAACATTTTTTTATAAAAGCCCACAACCATCATTTCACTTTACTCTGCTCTTCAAAGTTAGATATTTTTCTGGTTCTAAATTTCTTGCATTTATAATTAATGTTCATAAGTTTTTGAATTTATCTTCTCAATGAAAGCCTGCCTCATTCAGAAATACTAGCTGTAAACCGTTCATGGAAAATGCAAAGTATAAACACATTGAATTCATGCATAGCAACATGAAAAACCTACAAAATGTAATTATATAAATCTTAAATCTAAAGATCTGAATAACTAATAGATCTGAAGAAGTTTTAATAACTAACAAATATAAATAGAATTTAATACCTAACACATTTAAACGGATTTCAATAAGTAACAGATTTTGATAACTAACACATTTAAATTGATTTTAATAACTGACAAATCTAACCATAATTTAATAACTAATATATTAAAACAGATTTGAATAACTAACAGGTTTTTGTTTGTTAAAACTTGCACAGTACTGCTCTATCTATTGCAGCCATTCTTATTTTCGAAGTGGTAATCTGGAGGAAAGGCAGCTAGTCAACAACACCCATCATCAACTTTTGGGCTACCCTATACCGATTAAAAAGTGGAATTGACTGTTATATTATAATGACCAGACAGCTGAAAGGCAGAATATGATGGGATTCGAATATTCATCCCACAGTTTGGAGGTCCAGTATCCTAACCATCAGGATACTAAACATTTTACTAACTGATAAACCTAAACAGCGTAACATCTATCAGATTTAAAGAGGTTTTAGAAACCACCTATATGTAAACAACTGCATTATATGGATCATAAACTACTCTTAACATTTATTTCAATATGTAAGTAAGCAAACAATTTTTACCAACAAATTCGTAATAGAACACCACTATCTATCAATACACGAAAGAAATTCAGTTAATATAATAGATATTACAGCCAACTTGATATTTAACCTACAAAAACTTTAGCTGTAGTAGTGTGTCTGATTATAATTGCAAGTAAAGTGTATGCATAAATTCGAGAGGGCTTATCTGGTTAAGTATTAGAATTTATCTCGTGCGGGTATCGAATTTATTTTGTTACGTATTACGATTTTAAATAGCTGAAAATTTATTTTGTTTGGTTTGGTTTGTTTTGAATTTCGCGAAAATTTACACGAGGGCTATCTGGGCTAGCCGTCCCTAATTTTGCATTGTAAGACTAGAAGGAAGGCAGCTAGTCATCACCACCCACCGCCAACTCTTTTGCCAACGAATAGTGGGATTGACCGTTACATTATAACGCTTCACGGCTGAAAGGGCAAGCATGTTTGGTGTGATAGGGATTCGAACCCGCGACTTCATTTTGAACTTAGAAGTATATGAAATATTGATATGTATCAAACTTATGACATTTGCCAACAAGATTGAAATACACATTTACTTTCTTAACACAAATATATTTTAATATAAAAACAATAACAGAATTTATAACAACGGTGATTACAAATATTGGTTTATATACAAGAGTTTTACAAACTATATATACTGAATCTCCTATCTGGTCTGGAACTGAATATTTTATTGGCGGTCTAGGTCCACGACAAGTGAATGAATTCTGAATTGGTATTGTTACACCTGTTTATAGTTAGTTAGCTGCAGTCAGTATATTACATAAGCCTCAGAAGCGATAATTGTGATTAAAGCAAACTAATCGGAAAACTACATATATCTGACCAGGAACGTTTGTAGACTTTTAACATTACAAACTTCAGTGAATTAACTCGGACGATAGTATTTCTACGAGGACATTAGATATTATCATCGAGAAAAACTCACACGTAAAAGTAGAGCTTGCTAGCATTTCCGTCAAGTGTATCAATCTTCCAACATAAAATTAACATGGTCGTCGTTGATAAAATATTCTATTACAGACCAGATATAAGACTGAATATTTTTTGAGTGTTTGTAAAATTTTTGTACATAAGTAATTATTTGTTATAACTATCAGTAATAGCCATTATTATATACTTTTTTTTTAAGATCTCAAAATATATTTGTGTTAAGAAACAAAATTGCGTGTATCAATCTTGTTGACGAATATCATAGATTTGATACATATCAACATCTAACAAACTTCTAAATTAAAATTAAAATGTACGGCTGCTTGAAATTGTAATACATAACGTAAGTAACGTAATAAATTGAAGACTCGTCCGAGATAACTTACAATACTTAACAAAACAGGCCTGGCATGGCCTAGCGCGTAAGGCGTGCGACTCGTAATCCGAGGGTCGCGGGTTCGAGCCCGCATCGCGCCAAACATGCTCGCCCTCACAGCAGTGGGGGCGTTATAATGCTACAGTCAATCCCACTATTCGTTGGTAAAAGAGTAGCCCAAGAGTTGGTAAAAGAGTAGCCCAAGAGTTGGTGGTGGGGATTAGTTGTGGTTGGAATAATACCTACTCTGTGATGACTAGCTGCCTTCCCTCTAGTCTTACACTACTAAATTAGGAACGGCTAGCACAGATAGCCCTCGAGTAGCTTTGTGCGAAATTCAAAAAACAAACCTCTTTGTAGACGTTGGTATCTCAACTTTTCTATTGGAGTTGTGGCTTGGAAGGCCATTTTATTTCGTTTCTCCTTCTTGATGATATACCTAGATAGTTGGTTTGATTCTGTTAGAATCATAACTTAAAAAAAAAAGGTTTTTGAATAACTTGTTAAGAAGTTTCTTTTGTACTATATATAAGCCGGAATCATGTATGGTTCAATACAAAATGGTTTTTAGCAAGAGTAGACACTTCACCAATTCATTTACTTCAGTAATTATAATTTACTCTGGTGTCACTTTTTGCATTCCAAGACGAAGTTCCCAAACAGCATGCATGAGTTTTAGTTATGTCACATTAGAAAAAAACTTTTTAGAAACAAACAATAAATAAGTTTGAAGTTGGTTGTACAATGGTCGACAACGATTTGTACAAATAAAATTCAAATCCTCTCAAAGCACTGGTGATGTTACCGCTACGCTTGGCACGCTCAACAAACACAATGTCTACATTCAGACTGGTTTTGAAAAAATATATGGTGCTGAATTAACAAACGGAAATACAGGGGAAAAGATAGCCAGAAATTTGTGTTACTTGCTTAAGGATAACTAACAAACAAAGCTCACTAATTTGAACGATAGATTGAGATATGGATAATTTACTGGTGTACTTTACTTTCGGTTTCCTCACTACAAAATGCCCTCCACTAGCGGACTTACAACGCTAGAATCCGGGTTTCGATACCCATGGTGTAGCTCTGTGCTAAATTACAAAAAAACTCATAAAGAAACTTTTTTGTTTGTTTGGGAATTTCGCACAAAGCCACTCGAGGGCTATCTGTGCTAGCCGTCCCTAATTTAGCAGTGTAAGACTAGAGAGAAGGCAGCTAGTCATCACCACCCACCGCCAACTCTTGGGCTACTCTTTTACCAACGAATAGTGGGATTGACCGTCACATTATACACCCCCACGGCTGGGAGGGCGAGCATGTTTAGCGCGACGCGGGCGCGAACCCGCGAATTACGAGTCGCACGCCTTACGCGCTTGGCCATGCCAGGCCTTAAATTTGAGAAGTGTGTTTTTCTTATAGCAAAGCCACATCGGGCTATTTGCTCAGCCCACCGAGGGGAACCGAACCATAAAGAAACTAAATTTTAACAATAAAAAAACTTCTAAAATCAACTTCATTTGGTGTAACAAACTGCTGCAACAGAGGAAAACGGTCTTTGCCACCATCTTCCTTCATTTTTCTTCTCTATAGTAGTAACTTTTTCTGAAGGCCGAAACTTTCCCTGCAGAAAGAAATTGAACGCACTCAATTTTACGAAGAGATCGCACGGGTTTGCTTATTGTGACAAAATTCAGTATCCAAGAAATTTTAGCACATTCGCGTTCCTCTTCTTCGTGAATCGAGCACACGGGACAGTACACTCCCACGGGAGAGCGAGCTGCAGTGGTACAACAAAAATGTGTGTTCAGATCCCATATCCTCATACAATTTTTTTAAAAAACCTCGCCTTCTGTGGCCGAGTTTCTATAAAGTTCGCCCCTTTCAACTCACTTTCCAGGACTAGGTTCAGTTGATGACTCAGGTGCTTCGACACAAGGACTTCCCTGTGGATTATACAGTGGGTTCACAGTGCATCAAGAGCTTTGCTTCGTATGAGTGCCTGCAATCCTCCATAACAGCTGGACATAGAGCGACCACCATTGGTACAGACACCAATGCACATAGTCCAGTCTAAGTTGTTTTCACACATAATTGTCAATAATCTCAAACAAGTCTTGAGCCCCTGTACCTGCAGTGATACTTTTACAAAAGAGAAGATCTTCCACAGTTTTGTCACCATCCACAAACAAATCAAATTAGCATCCTTGTTACTATCTGTCGCTTTACCTTGCTGTAACCCGAATTCCTTTCCTTTCATTTTTACAATTAGTTGTTCATTGAGGTCTTCAGCCATGTGTTAAATTCTTTGACATACTATTGTTGGATAAAGACACCTTTGAAAGCAGTCTTCCAACAGACTCACCAACCATAATGTCCACCATATCCACTGCAGCCGGTAAAATAAGTTCTTCCTAGATGGTGTAAAGTTTTTACATTTCACAAGTCTATATGCCACCTTGTAGGATGCTAGCAAAGAACTGCTTGGTATTGATGCTTGTTTCAAAAAATGTATCTTTTTATTCTTTCACTTATTTTAACTTTCTGGTAAAATAATCATAGGATTTACTAGCCATGCTAGGATGATTGGTCTCCAAGTGGCGTTTTAGTTTACTTGGAAGCATGCACTCTGAGAATCAAAACCTTTAGACATAATACACACTGTGGACACCCTTTATGATTGACATCAACTGAAGTAAAACCAAAATCTAGATAACTATCGTCATATTTCCATTCATTCACAACTTTACCACTGGTCTCTGGTTCGCCATCCTTTTCTTCACTCCAACACTTCTTATTAATGGGCCCGGCATGGCCAGGTAAATTAAGGCGTGCGACTCGTAATCTGAGGATCGCGGGTTCGCATTCCCGTTGTACCAAACATGCTCGCCTTTTCAGCCGTGAGGGCGTTATATGTTACAGTCAATCCCACTATTCGTTGGTAAAAAAGTAACCCAAGAGTTGGCAGTGGGTGGTGATGACTAGCTGCCTTCCCTCTAGTCTTATACTGCTAAATTAGGGACGGCTAGCACAGATAGCCCTCGAGTAGCTTTGCGCGAAATTCAAAAACAAACAAGTAAACAATCTTATTAATGTTCGAAAATATTTCCATTTTTATGCACAAAGACTAAAAAACCAACAAAATAATTCACTGAACTTCGCTAGACCTCACAGACCTCACAACATCCTTCAGTAATTTCGATTACTGACGAACCCCAAGAGTCAACAAGTATTTATATACAAAATCTAAGAAACGAGAAAGTTCGAGAAGTTACTGGCGTAGCCGAAAGTAGAAGTGTACAAAAACATATTGCAAACATTCGAGAACGTCATCGAATGTAGCGTGATCTAGTGTTAAAACTGTGAACTACTTAGAGCTGGTAGTTCGCGCGATGTCTGACAGTTGTCGCTATCACTGTGCTTCCCTCGAAAATTTGAAAAATCCCACGGCGACCCAGTTCGACACGGCGCACAGTTTGGGAACCACTGATTTATTGTATTGTGTATATCTAATCTATTTTACAGAATTAGCTTCAATATATATTAGTTATCGTTTATTTTTAAAGTAGCTTACTTTTATTCAAAAATATTAATTTATTACTATTATTTTATATTAAATAGATTATTATTTCAATAATGTGTTTAATATTATTATCGTGTATTTTATGTCGCTTTTATAAAATATTTTTCACTGATCTATTAGATAGAAAGAAAAGCTTGAAGGTAGACATATAAACACGAAATTAGGGTTTGTATAAATGTTAAATGAAATAAGGCCCTGTATTTTTTTCACCTCATAATGGAGACAGTAGATGACGCAAGCTTAGACAATTTTCACTTCGCACAATTCTCTTCCTAAGCAGTTTCCAGTTGCCAGCTAAGGGTTAACAAATACAACTATGACAAATATCTTAAAGCAAAGAGGAGTAATCATATATTTGTTATTAATAATATAAGTTTAAACGTAGTCACTTACTGTCTCGCTTTCGAAACATACTTTGAAGTCTTAGCTATCAATCCAACTTTGAAGGTATCTTGAGAGCATAAAAATATAAAAAATACAGTTTGATAGCAAACTCGAAACTTATGTTTACACCGTGAATAATCGATTGAGAAGTCAACCCTCTCCCCGTTGGCTCAGAGTTAATGCTAGGGTATCATAATGTTAAAAAATCAGGTTGGTAAAACGTAGACAGCCCATCATGTAACTTTGTGCTGAAAAACACCAAGCAAGCGTTTGAGAACGAAAGGTGATTAACACAGTGTGCTGCAGTTAATATACTCTTCAAAAAAAGAAACGCAAAAGGCAAAATTTGAGACATATTGTTAACAAGTTTATTCCGGGTAATTCTATATGACATGTGTGAAATTTTGCACATTCACTACTGAACATCCAAAGTCTGCAAAGGCGAAGTCCACGCTCACTAGTTGAAGTTTAACGTCACTCAACGTCAATAACGAGTATGCCCCCCGTGAGCATCAATAACTGCTTGGCATCTTCTGCCCATGGAAGCGATGAGATGACGAATCACATCCTGTGGAATGGCTGTCCACTCAGCCTGCAAAGCTGCTGCAAGCTGAGGTAGAGACTGCGGTTGAGATTGTCGCCGTCGCAGACGTCGGTCCAACTCGTCCCAAAGATGTTCGATGGAGTTTAAATCTGGTAATTTGGAGGGCCAGGGAAGAACGTTGATGTTGTGGTGTCTCAAGAAGACAGTGGTGAGTCGGGCTGTGTGAGTACGGGCGTTGTCATGTTGAAAAACGTCATTGACGTTCACCATGATGGGTTGCACATGAGGCCTAAGAATCTCGTCGACGGTTGCGTACGGTCTGATCGGAAATCCTACGCAGCCCTGGTATGGTTGAGGCAGTAGACGTCGCAGTGATGGTCCTATCCCGAAGGTGACGTAACCAGATGTACCGATCTTGTGCGGGCGTGGTCACACGAGGTCTGCCAGATCGTGGACGGTCACAAGTTGATCCATGTTGTTGGTGACGATTCCATAGCCTTGTGATGGTGCTTGGGTGGACATTCACAGCTCTGGCAACATCTGATCGAGATTCGCCTGCTTCCAAGCGACCAATGGCGTTGTTGCGTTGTGCTTCAGTCAGTCTTGGAGTAACTGTATTGCGTGTCGGTGGCTTAACACTGAGCTATGGAAACCGAGAACCCGTCACTTTTATAGGGATTTTGCACATGTTGCACTTGCAGAACATGCAGATCTCTCAAACAAATTTATTGGGCACGAATGCGTTTTGGTGAAAAATCCGATGTTTTCCTCCGTTTTCAAAGTGCACAACTTTTATTGTCATTTTGGTCTGACAATCAGTGCTTTAACACGTGTAACATCACATACTCTGAGCTTGTAACGTTATTACATATATTTCTCTTTAAAATAACAAAAATATCCCTTTTGCGTTTCTTTTTTTGAAGAGTATATTTTTGGATTGTACCAGCTCGAACAACAAACTCGCGGAAAGAAAATTCGATATTTATTTTGTATATAAGATATGTTCTAGAGACTTGTCAACAAAATGGCTTACCTTCAGTGTGTTTGAAATGTAGTAGTTTATACGGTTTTATAATACGTTTTCCCTGTCTTTGAAATAAGTACTTAGCCATTGTTCTTGTATGTAGGCCAAAAAACTTCGAAGTAAACTCGTGATAATTGTATCTTAAGTAACACTGGAGCACGTGGCTGTGTTCATACTCTGTAACAAAAGCACATAATTATATTATGAAGCCATTCTAATTTGTGTGTGCTCCAGATTTCTTCGCATACGTACTCCAGACAACTAGGTAGATAGATTTGATTCGTTGTCTAAAAAGTCCTTTTGTAACATATGTTACTTTTTAAAATGTAGTTTAATTTAACGTTTGTCAAAACATTGTTGCTCGGCAATTATTACGACGTATTTATCAACAACACAAGCTTAGAATTGTTGCTTGATTTTATTATAATATATATACAGGCACAGTAATTATCTAGATACATCTATAAATGCAGTAGGTCTAAAGTTAATACTTGGTGATAATTAAGTTATATCTATGCATAATATGGGCCCAGAATTGTTGTTTGACAGTGTTAGACTGCTATTGTAAGCAGTGACTTTACTGGATACAGTAAAAATCATAGTCTGAGACAATTATTTAAAGCTTTACGATCAGACGAAGCGCGCTAGTTCGAAGCGCCATCTTCCATATAACTTCACGATTTTGTAACCATTTTTTAAAACATTTTTTGTACCTTTTTCGCCTATGCAGCTAACTATATTTACTTCATACTGTAGAGACTTCCCAAATCAAACCATACAAGATTTGTGCATGTGTGAGAGACCTGTGGATCACGTAGAGCTCACAGGAAGCACAGGTACAATCCATCACCCTTAAGGTTTCAGAAAAAAACTTTAAAGTATCAGCCCTTATGTAGTGAATTTTATTATTGCTTCAAATATGAATAAATTAGTGTATACACAATCAGATATTAGTTGTGTAGTCTCTGATGAATCATGTACCATTAATTACATGTGTAAATGTGGCCTTATTTTAATTTCAATAATAATTTAGTGCACAAAACTAGCACTATGTGTCAGGCTAATGACAACTGCAACACCAATAATCAGTAGAGTAATTATAACTAATAATAGTGTTAAAAGTGCTATTTTCAGCGTTTTAATTTAGGTGTTAACTAGAAAGCGCATGAGGTTAACAACTAGATGAGTACATTAATTATGAATGAATAGTTAAAGTCAGAGTGCCAATCAAAGTAAAGTATTTAGTGAAGAGTTATTAAGTATTTGGTAAGAGTTGTCACGTCTATTCTGCTATTCAGTTACTTAGTGAATTATACATTTGTTTATCTGACTAAGCCAGTCAAATTAGGCTTGTCCTACAATTTACATTGAAACGTTGTATCTGAGGTTAGGCCTACATTAGTTGTGGAGTTAGTATTGAAACACTGTGTACTTATTCCTACTACTTGTGTCAGTAAATTTCTAGCCAGAGACCTCTGTAATGTAATTTGACATATGCATATAGAGGCAAACTTATAGAAATTTACTCGTGAAACATTAAACTGGGTAATATTCGGGGGAACTACTATTTAAAACAGATAATGGTGCAGGTAGGAACATTGCTGCAAAACATATTTACTTGTGAGCGAGTTTTTAAAGACTGTTTGGTACAAATAAGGTCGAGTCCAGATTATGACAACAAATTAGTTTCTTTCTTATTAGTTCCCTACTGGCTACTAGCACTTGTACACAGTTGTAGGCTTGAATTCATAATTTACGTAACTATTCACTAACTTTTCTGTACTATTGTTCACCCACTCTTAAAGTAACCGGAAATTTGAACTTCGAAGTTAATTAAATGTTAATATGCATCCAATTTATGATATTTGTCAACAAGATTGATACACAATATTTTCTTTTTAATACAAATATATTTTAATATACAAACGAAAAACGGTACAATTTGTTATAACGGTTATTGCAAACGATGGTATATATACAGGAGAATTATAAACTTACAGACAGCACTGAGTCTTATCTACCGAAGGAGATATCTAGTGTCCTCGTAGAAACACTAACGTCTGAAGTTGATTCACTGAAGGAGAACAGTTTGCAATGTTCAAATTCTATAAACGTTCCTGGTCAAACTTTGTTGTTTTCCAATTAATCGGCGTTAGTCACAATTATAGATTCCTAGGCATATAGCACACTGATTGTGACGAATATTCTTCTGTCTCGCTAGCTGCTTCTTATACGAATCACGAGACTCTAGGACTTTCAACATTTTTCTAACGCGTTTTCATAAACAAATATTTTTTATTTCTACTTTGAAGAACCTTCTACAAATTTCGAGAACAGGCAGGACTTGCACAATACACAGTCAAGAATATATGTCACATGCAAAAAAGAAAACTATACAGAAACAAGCATAGATACTAAAGTAAGTGTACAACACTTCTTAACCTGAAGATACCTAAAAAAAGTCGAAACATTGTTCTCTCCTTATCAGTAAAAGTGTTAATACCCATACCAGCCGTTCTGAGATACATAAGTGTACAACAGTAAATCTGTTACAGTATCATTGTTTCTCAGAGTTTCGGAAAGTCTCTCAATAATTACATCACCATTATCAGTAGCGTTCTCTGTCTAATAGATAAAATGACACATAGAAAATATATTTCATAAAATAAAATAGTAATTTCTCAAAACATAGGTTGGAAGACGTCCGTCCGCTTTCGAATCTGACATTGGTTATCAAGATATATCTATAAATAATATAGAGATAGAGTTGTACCTTAGTAGTTACGAATTTATATCTACAAATAACATAGGCCTAGAATGACGATTCAAAAGCCGAAAACTGACGAAGTACTGGAAACCTATAGACCGCCCAATTGTTACAGAATTATGTAAATTGCTATTTTTTCCCTATTACTCTTAATATGTTCGTTTCGGATTTCAAATAAGAAATGTCTAAAAATAATATTTGAGATATATCTTTCTGTCTCTCACAAGTCACTACCAGAACTTGTTAGCTGGGATGAACATATACGGTTTACAATTTTTTTTTATCACAGCAATTAGCTCTAGAGTTGTTGCTCGGTGATTCCGAACAGTTATTTACACACAAAGTAATTTTGTAATGATTGTTTGCATTTAATTAAACTAAGATATAATTTAAATAAATGTGCTCGATCTAATGATCAAAGTACTCGCGTTCAAGTCTTATAATGTTTCACTCAAGAGTCAGTGATGTGTGATCCGTTTGATGAATAGTAAGTGTAATATTACATCACAATAATATTAATTTATTCACACATTAGAGAAATTTCACACTGGGCAGAGCAGTGGGCTTCTTCCCTATAATTTATACAAGTGAATAGTCAAAGTCAGAGTGCCAGTCAAAGTGAGGTATTAATGAAAAGTTACTAAGTATTTGGTAAGAGTTAAAGCGTCTATTCTGCTATTCAGTTACATGGTGAGCTATATATTTGTTTATTTGACAAAGCTAGTTAAGTTAGACTTGTCCTACAATTATGTTGTACACGTTTGTCAGTACGCGATTCAGAAAAGGTCACGTTGTCCCTAAATCCAAACTAACGACCACAGGAAGACTTGTTTTTTTGTTTTTGTTTGTTTTAAATTTCGCATAAAGCTACTCGAGGGCTATCTGTGCTAGCCGTCCCTAATTTAGCAGTGTAAGACTAGAGGGAAGGCAGCTAGTCATCACCACCCACCGCCAACTCTTGGGCTACTCTTTTACCAACGAATAGTGGGATTGATCGTCACATTATAACGCCCCCACGGCTGAAAGGGCGAGCATGTTTGTGGGATGCGAACCCGCGACCCTCAGATTACGAGTCGCACGCCTTAACACGCTTGGCCATGCCGGGCCCACAGGAAGGCAACTAATGGCACCAACCAAATTTATTCTGTTGTTTTTAATTACTGTGTGATGTGTTTTAAATTATTTTTAACATAAGATTTCTAATACAAGTAAGACTATTTTAATTGTGTTTCTTGTACTACTGTTGCATATTTAAGTAGTTTCAAACGAGCTTTGGGACAGGTTATTCGCCTCTCCCTCCAATAATCTCCTCTGTGCTGTTCTAGCAATAAGGTCCAGTTGAATTTGACTTATGTAGCATTTGTCCTTTTCACATACTTTCATGATCAATTGCATAAGTTTGTTTCCTTGTACTTGAGCACATAGCTATACTATAGGTTATCTGTACTCTGTCCACTTCGGGTATCGAAACTTGGTTTCTCGCGTTGTAAATCTGCAGGCATACTGCTGTACCACTGGGGTGGGGCACTTGCAGATGTTCAATACGTAATGATAACCTTTTTAAATCACACCTGTCACTTGGTGTTTCAGCGTTATGGCTCTAAAAAGTAGGGTTCAATACCCTAAGTAGCCACAGCGCAGATAGTCAATTATGCAGCTTTTAGTTTGTAACAAACAAATAAAATTACTAAATAATTATTTACTAGCCAAATACGAGTTTCCGTTAACTCATAGAATGAGAAATAAGTATATATATATTTAACGATTCAACTATGGGGCGCAGAACGATTATTAACGTGGATAGCCGGTAGCATGTGTCGAATACACACCCATGGGGACCTGGGACTCCTCCCAAAAAGATTCTTTGAGGACTACAGAAATGATTAGAAAAAAATGCTCCGAGAATGTATGTGATGTGGATTTTGTACAGTGGTACAGTCTAGTGAGATAATGCATTACATGTCCCTGTGATTCATATAAAATTATACAATATACAATTATACAATACCTGTGATTTACACAATAAAATAGTACCAAGCTTATAACAACTTTCTTTTTTCTCTAATATTACGAAAGGAAAAGACAACATCATCGTGTTTATTTAGTCTTTGCCGTTAAGAAGAATGATAATAAAAACACAATTACACTTTAAAACTGTTCTGCGCTGTTGCTAAAGGAATTTTTCATTCGGGGTAACATTAATTTCGTCACGAACTTGTATTACAGGGAACAAATAAATTTTTTGTTGAATTTCACGAAAAGCTACTAGAGAGCTATCTGCACCAGCTTTAACTAATTTTGCAGTTATAGACTTAAAGGAAAGCAACTAGTCAACATCACCCACCGCCAACTCTTGGGCTGGTATTTTTTACCAACGAATAGTGGCATTGACTGTTACATTATAACACCTCATATTCGGTAACGGAGATTCGACCCCGTGATCCATGGATTGTGAGTCGAACGCTCCTAAACCACCAGGTTGGCTGTGCTAGGCCCTAATGCAATACGAAAACTTTATAAGAGGAATGCTTTTACAGAGGAAGAGAGTTTCATGGAATCATACAACATGAACGTTATCACTGGAACTTCCTGTTTGTTTGTTGTTGTTTTATTACTAACGTTTTCTCATGTAATACATACATACATTTTTTTTCTAATGGTAAGAAACAATTTAAGCGGAAATATGAAACACACAACTTTCAAAGCTCTAATCTCCTTGTTTGTTTGTTTGTTTCTGAATTTCGCTCAAAGCTACTCGAGGGCTATCTGCGCTAGCCGTCCCTAGTTTAGCAGTGTAAGACTAGAGGGAAGGCAGCTAGTCATCACCACCCATTGCCAACTCTTGGGTTACTCTTTTACCAAAGAATAGTGAAATTGATTGTCACATTATAACGCCCCAATGGCTGAAAAGGCGTACATGTTTGGTGCGACGGGGATTCGAACTCGCGATCCTCGGATTACGAGTCGAACGCCTTAACCCAACTGACTATGCAGGGCCTCTAATCTCCTTGAAAATATTCTCTGCTGGGACAGCGGTAAGTCTTCCGCTGGTTTACAATGGTAAAATCAGGGGTTCGATTCCACTGGGTGGACTCAGCAGGTGGTCCGATGTGGTTTTGCTGTAAAAAACACACACACGCTCCCTGAAGAAAAGTTAGAAAACGATATAAAGGAATTAGAAAAGTTAAATAAAAATACGTTTTAAGTCACAAGTTTCTAAACTATTTTAGAATGAGGATCTCTTGATGTCAAAAACGTTTGAGATCCCCAGCGTAGTGATTGAAAAACATCACTGTAGTAAAAATAATAACATCTCCTTTCGACGTACTGTATCATTTCACTAATGCAACATAATTTTTATCGGCTAATTATTTGTTTAGAATTAAAATTAATTCAGAATTTTTTTAGCGGTCCCCTAGAAAATGCTTCACGGCCTCAAGGGGCACCACAGATCACACCTTGCTAAACGCTGTTCTAGCAAAATCATAAAATACGAACACTTGAAATTTGGTATTTTGTTTTTGGTAATCAATATGTTTCAGGTGAATCCCAAATATTTCTGAAATTCTTTTACAAGGAACATGGTTCAAGTAGAAACTTTTGTTATTGCTGTTCTTTTTTGGAGTATGTATCTTCAAATGAATCATAGAAAAAATAAAGGAAAAAGATATTATTTAGTTTACTGGTTCTCAAACGTTTTTTTCCTCGAACCATCTAGAATTTTTATATTGGTGGACTACAGCATGACCTGTACACTATGTTACGGAGATCAATTTCCAGCGGTGGACACAGCAGAGAGGACAAACAATCCGTTTGGTAATTATGTAACATTTTCATGGACTACTTGAATGGAACCTACTGGCCACAGATTGAAAACCGTTGATCTAATGAACAGAACGTGCTAATAAATTTAAAAAATAAATTAATGACTGAGAGCCTTCTGGTGGCTCAGCAATGAATCTGAGGCCTTATAAAGAAAAAGAAGAGTTTTGATATTCAAAGTGGGCACAACACAGATAACTAGTTGTATAGCTTAATAACAACAGTAAACCGAAAGTAATTTTTAATGTAAAAAGTATACACGTTGTCTGTTCGTTTTTTTCTTTGTCTATTATTTGTACATGCAGCTTGGCAAGTATAAATTATAATTAACGATATAAGTATCAGATCATCCCATGAGTAATGTCCGAAAATTTAATATAGAAAGTGCATCATAATTTCTGTCTTTGTAGGTTTCAATAACTAAAATATGTAGTAGGATGTGTATAAAAATATTCAGACAAATAAAAGAAATTAACCCAACTCCATTTTTTTAGATCATTAATCAAATAAACCGTTATGAAGATGGATGTGTCTGGGGAGCACATTAGGCACATAATACCTTATGAGTTTAAAAAAGGCAATAGTGCGGCAGAAACTACGTGAAACATTCAAGGTGTTTATGGTGTGGAGTCTCTCAATGAAAGAAAATGTTGAAAGTGGTTTCAGAAGTTCAGATCAGGTGACTACAACTTAAGTGATGCGCCACCATTCAGGTCGTCCTGCTGAGTTTAATGATGACTTGCTGCTAGCTACACTTGATGAAGATTGTGTTGTAACAGTTAAAGAACTAGCACAGAAGGTTAATTCAACCCATTCAACAGTTCACCGTCATCTACAACAGCTTGGAAAAGTGTCAAAACTTGGAAAATGGGCCCTCCATGATTTGATAGAAGCCAACCTTAGAGCAAGAGTAAACATTTGCATTTCTTTGCACTCTCGTGAACATAACTCACCTTTTTCGGACAGGTTAGTGACAGAAGATGAAAAACTGCAGTTTGCCTGCAATGGCTCAGTGCAGGTAAACTGGCTAAAGCACAGCCAAAAATGGACTTCCATCTTAGGAAAGTTTTCTTAAGTGTTTGGTGGGATATTATTGTTGTGATCCACTCTGAGTTGCTGCTACTTATTGTAACGATTACATCAGACTTCTATTGTCAACAGTTAGAGCGCTTGAATTTTACACTGAAAAAAAGAGGCCTGCTTTGATCAATCGTAAAGGTGTTGTGTTACACCAGGATAATGTACAGCCCCATACAGCAAGGATCACATCTGCAAAGATTGAAGAGCAGGATTGGGAAAAACTTCCAAATCCTCCTTATTCTCCAGACCTTGCCTCATCTGATTGTCATCTATTCCAAATTTTGCAGAACTATTTTGATGGAAAAGATCTTGGAACACATGACGATGTCAAACTACCCTCTCTACATTCTTTTCCTACAAACCCCAAAAATTTTATAGAAGTGACATTCAGAAGCTTGTGAATCATTGACAGGAAGTAATTAATAATAATGGAACATACATTACTGATTAAATAACATTAAAAGCGTTTGAAATCCTTTCTCTTTTTCTGATCCTAAAATCGGACATTACTTAAGGGATGACCTGATACTTTCACTTATTTATTTTGTGCGAGAAAGGGATCCACAATTCCTACTTAATGTTTTGTGTTGATTATGTGTTAATTTTATCCTCGAAAGTCAACAAGTAATGCATATTTCTGATTTATTGGAGCTGATAGAAATAAAAAAGATGAACAAAGCTTGTGAATCGTTGGCAGGAAGTAATTTATAATAATGGAGTATACATTATTGATTACATAACATTAGAAGTGTTTGCAGTTCTTTCTCTTTTTTTGAACCTAAAATCGGACATTACTTAAGGGATGACCTGATATATATGTAAAGATGGTCATGTGTTTGTGAGTCTATACATATATATATAGAGAGAGAACACTATAAATAAAACAGCCAACATTTTCAATATAATCTAGTTATGAATTTTGAAGATAACTATAATTGTTGTGGATTTTCTTGTATTTCTGTTGTCTAAAATAACGGGTTTTTCATTCAAACGAAAAATAAAAGAAAAAGAATTTTTATTTTTCTGTGATCTATACTAATGTATATTTTAATGACTAAAGGTTTGTATAGATCAAAATAAGACACTCGTTTTTTGTCTCTTTGTCCCGCGTTCGTAGACTTAAGATAGTTGAGAAAACTCTAGAATTATTGTTATACTTATTTATAATGCTCTGTGCTACTTTTACAAACATCTTTAAAAGATATTTCCTTTCAAAACTAGTCTTTCTTAACATTTATCGTCATTTAAAGATATTTTATTTTGGAACAAAGAGCGATGTATAGTGATAAACATCTACTTTTGCTGACGATTAAGATGTTCACGTATATATAGAAACACTTTCTCTGAAACAGCACATTGGTAAAACAACAACAAAACACCAAAAAATCGTAATTTTCTAAACGAACCTAATTCCTGAAGTGAAGAACAATTGAAAGCAATTTCTTTCAGTTATCAGATAATATCAAAGATATAGGCCTATGTGAACATTAAAGTTACTCGCGTTATTTTGAAAGTAGGCCTATTATTCTGAACAGAGCTGAATTCTTGTATTGTATAACTTTTACAACAAAAACTTTTGAAATAATGACGGGCATTTAATGTACAAATATATTATGATGAAATCATTTTGTTATAAGTTTAGTTTAATTTCGTCTGGCTGGAATTACACTGGTTTAACAAATAAATATAACAAGAAAATAAATAAATGAATAAAATAACACTTGCGTTGAAACACGTAATTGTAAAACTAACCAGAATAGTTCCACTATCAGTGGATTTCTTACGAATAGAATGCTGATTTAAGAACTAGAAGATCTATGGCACGCAGAAACAATACTTTATTTATTTATTTTTGCCATGGACACGTGCAGATTTAAATGATCTTTAAAAAGAGATCATTTGAAAAAAACACTTCTAAGACAGGCTTCATTCCTTTACTTTATATTTGCATGTTGGCATTTAACTGAAACAATTCCAGAGAGTATATAAACGGCTTGTAAATCCTGGTAACAACAAGGCGAGTTTAGGGAGAAACTATTCCGAACAGAGCCTGGAAAGATGACTAAAACGGTTTGTTTGTTAAATTTTCGTCACATGTTCTATATTTGTTTATTATTTAAACATCTGAATCTATTCTGCTTAGTTCTAAGCTACATTTTAACGTTTCCTTTGCGGTTACCCTTACTTTGGTATTTTAATGTATTTTGCAGTGTTATTCTACAGTTTCTAAACACTTCGGCTTTTCCCTCTTATCTTTTGCTATTAAACATTCAATATTAAGAGATACACACTAATTGAGCTTTTTACAGGCATAGCTAAACAACATGTAAATAATCAACAGGATTCAGTGTAGGGTTTGTACACATTTGTCTAAGACTTCATGACGACAGTAAATTTAGTTTCCCGCATATTATATGGTGGTCGCCCACGGTCGGTAGACGTCGCTGCGAGAGTGAGTAAAGGTGTGTGCCGAACATTTCCGGGAACTTGGCAGAGGGTTTGTCCGTGTGATATCTAACACGAGGTGCCTCAAAATCGAAACACTGACTCTTATTGTTGTAATATGAGTTACTAATTTGATACAACTGACTTATCTCTTTTTTACATAGGCGATAACCAGTCACCGCTCAAATTACCGGCCAAATAGAGCTCTTATAACATTCTTTCTTAGCATCTGGATGGATAGATTCTGTATTGTTAAAGTGTAAAGTCGTTAAGGTTTCGTTGTGCAGAAAGTTTGTTTGTTTGTTTTTGAATTTCGCACAAAGCTACTCGAGGGCTATCTGTGCTAGCCGTCCCTAATTTAGCAGTGTAAGACTAGAGGGAAGGCAGCTAGTCATCACCACCCACCGCCAACTCTTGGGCTACTCTTTTACCAACGAATAGTGGGATTGACCGTCACATTATACGCCCCCACGGCTGGGAGGGCGAGCATGTTTAGCGCGACGCGGGCGCGAACCCGCGACCCTCGGATTACGAGTCGCACCCCTTACGCGCTTGGCCATGCCAGGCCGGGTGTGCAGAAAGAAATATTCACGCCTACATTTGGTTATGAAAGTTATTTTATAATTTGATAGCTGTGAGTGTACAGAGAATTGGATCATTTGTCTGAAGAAGGTCTCGTTCGGTGTCCTTTTGTCTTAATAGGGCTGCTAGTCAAATATTACGGCAGGATTTTTTGTTTTGAAATTCGCGCAAAGCTACTCGAGGGCTATCTGTGCTAGCCGTCCCTAATTTAGTAGTGTAAGACTAGAGAGAAGGCAGCTAGTAATCACCACCCACCGCCAACTCTTGAGCTACTCTTTTGCAAACGAATAGTGGGATTGACCTTCACAAGTTAACGCCCCCGCGGCTGAAAGGGCGATAGTGTTTGGTGCAACGGGGATTCGAACCTGCGATCCTCAGATTACGAGTTGAGTGTCTTAACCATTTGGCCATGCCGGGCCACATTATGGTAGGAAACTCATATATTAACCTTTTTTTTTTTCATTATTCCAGTAGTTAAATACTTTTAACGTCAATGCCTTTTACAGATCAGTAACACGATCTTACCTAACAAGCTTTATTATAAAATGTTGGTAATCCTGCTTATCCGACACGTTTCTTTCAATGACTGAAGATTTATCTTCGGTGTTTCATTCCCCTTCAAAATGTTATAATCACATTCTAGACATCATAACACAAGCAGAATAATAAAATAACAGTATTATAGATTCTGTATAAAAGACACCAGTCTTCTTATCGGGTTTATTTCAAGGCTATAAATAGAACATTCCGTTTTCTGTAAGTTACAAATACATTTCGTCATCTTTAAATGTATATTTATGTGTATTTTTGTTAGTATTTACCCTACTTGTTTTGCAACAAGATAGAATATTCATGACAAGGTAAAACTGTATTATTTCTTCTATGTATTGAAAAGTATTCTATGTATTCTGAGTATTGAAAAGGAATATTATTCTTGACGACGAGAAACTCACTTGAAATAAAAAATGTGTCTCCGAATGGCTGTTATAGGTATTAACACTTTTATTGATAAGCAGAGAACAACGTTTCGACATTCTTAGGTCATCTTCAGGTCGAAACGTTGTTCTCTGCTTATCAATAAAAGTGTTAATACCCATAACAGCCGTTCTGAGATACAAAATGAATATTATATTTGTCTCTTTATTACGTTCTGTTGGTCGTTTATGATACATACCCATATATGTTTCAGCTCACGTTCGTGTTGTTGTTGTTCGGCACTGGCGCGGTGATTGGCGCCACTGATGACTCCACCTCCTCAACTCCCGAAGAGGATCACCTGCAAGCAGAAGCTACTGGTTACGGTGGAGGTGTCTTTGGTGGTGGTGGTGGTGGTGCTGGTGGTGGTGGAGGACTCGGACGTCTCGTTGCTCTTCCTATTCAGGTAAGTATCCAAGGATTTATATAACATGTTATTAGGAACAGTTTATGTGCTGTAAAACACGAATTCTTCGATGGGACAGAGCTAAGTCTATAGACTTACAACGCACAGGTCCGAGGTTCCATTCCCCACGGTGGAAACAGCAGATAACTCAGTGTGGATTTGCTTCAGAAACCTCCGTTAAATACGATGTGAGGATATTTACGTGTTTGTTGTGTTTCATCTCTTAAAGACTTACACTTGTAGAAGAACTATTCTCTATGTCCACCTTTTTAAATTTAAGCTTTCCACACATCAAAAATTTGAGAATCGTTTGTAATCAGTTTGAGTAAGACAAAAAGAAGAAAGAGGACTCAATATGTGTTAGATGTTTTGTGTTGAATATGTGTTTGATATTTTGTATTGACTATGTGTTAGATATTTTGTGTTGAATATGTGTTAGATATTTTGTGTTGAATATTTGTTAGATGTTTTGTATTGAATATGTGTTAGGTATTTTGTATTTGCTAAGATTAACAATTATTTTCAGCTTTGTTAATTTTGAATTTGAAATGACTGTATGAAACCAGTAAGAAGTAGATTTATTTTTGCAATACTTGTGTTAGTGCTGCTAGATATTAACTACGATGTGTAACAAATTAATTATGAATATATTATTGAAAAAATAAACTGTTCTTATGAACATATATAGGCACAACCAGTACAAGTGAGTGTAATACCTGGAGGAAGCGGTTTGGGTGGAGGTGGTGGTTTTAGTGGCACTGGCTTGGGTGGAAGTTTCTACAGTGGTTACGGTGGCCTTGGAGGAGGATTCGGTGGTGCTGGTGGAGGAGGATTTGGTGGTGCTGGTGGTTTTAGCGGCACTGGCTTGGGTGGAAGCTTCTACAGTGGTTATGGTGGCCTTGGAGGAGGATTCGGTGGTGCTGGTGGAGGAGCAATTGACGGTTTCGGAAGAGGAGGACTTGGTAGATTTAGAGGTGGTGGTGTGACGGTTCTTGCTCTTCTCGCTGTACCTATTACTTTGCCAGTTACAGGAGTCAGTGGTGGAAGCATTGGAGGAGGTGGTTTAGGAGTTGGAGGATTGGGAGGAGGTAGTTTAGGAATTGGAGGATTGAGAGGAGGTGGTTTAGGAATTGGAGGATTGGGAGGAGGTGGTTTAGGAATTGGAGGATTGGGAGGAGGTGGTTTAGGAATTGGAGGATTGGGAGGAGGTGGTTTAGGAATAGGAGGATTGAAAAAAGGTGGTTTGGGAGGCAGTGGATTCGGAAAAGGTGGCTACGGTTGGGACTAAGTCACCTAAATATGCATAAGTAAATTCCACATCTTTAATGAAGTAACCAATCTTTTGAATCGTCTATTTGTGTGGAACATGTGTTAGAATGGTCTGTTCATTTGAAGGCTCTTATTAAATTGTAGTTTAGTGTTTACTTTAAAACAATAAAAATATTTGTTTTATGAATGTTCTGTCTTCTTAAACGACGTAATAGTTTGTAAAGTCTTTTTTGTTCTGTAAGGCAGATGTAAGATGTGTTCTGGCATGATGTTAATAAACTTTTATTGGTATTAGTGGAGTAAGGCTTTTACTGAGAATTAAAAAAAACACGAAACTTTCAGCACAAAATGGCTTCCTGAGAAAGCTGAGACAGAGATTCGTCTAACCACAAAATTTGGCTGAATAGTTACAATGATTTTTAGTTTTGTTTTTGAATGTTCACGCATTACTAGAAGGCTTTCTGCACCAGCCATACATAATTTTAAATTGATAGACTAGAGGTATGGCAGTAGCTGATTAATGGCATCCGTCACAAACTCATGGATTACTATTGTCTGATAAAATAGTGAGATTTTATAGTGAGCATCCCTTCTGTGAGACATACTGACTTGCCTTGTATTTAATGCCTGTTTTATGTTATATGTAATCCATTCTGCGATACACAAGTTAAATGATAAAACCAAACACTCCATTTTTCCACCACATTAACCCTAATTTTGAAATTTTGACCAGAGAAAGCGGGCTATCAGTCAATAGTACTCGATGCATACACATCTACACTAAATCGATTGCTTGAAAATTTATAACATGTCTAGTGGCCTATCATAGCTCAAACCTTGGACATTTCATACGCAGCCCAGCATGCTAATCATAATCACGTTAATTTTATGCTTGTAAGCTTTGCAGTTATAAAGTATTACTATAATGACTGTTAGAGAAGACTAGTTAGACTGTTAGAGTTATAATATGTAGAATAGATTTTTACAGATGTTGTAGGGGCCAGCGGTTTGTATTTCTCGCACATCCTCTAAGCTTTGATGAAGTTGTCTTTTCCACCACTATGTAGCACTTGTAAGTTTGTTGGATTATTTTAAGTTAGTTACATACTTTTAATTCTGATACTGAAAAAATAATACTATATTTGGATGATGTATAACACATTGGATTTGACGAATAATTTTGAGCTTCTAACTTCCTATCTGGCGAAAACCGATTTTATAATACTGGATCTAGAAGAATCTGGGCCCGGCATGGCCAAGTGGTTAAGGCGTTCAACTCGTAATCCGAGGGTCGCCGTTTTGAATTCCCGTCACACCAAACATGCTCGTCCTTTTAGCTGTGGGGGCGTTATAATGTGACTGTCAATCTCACTGTTTGTTGGTAAAAGAGTATCCCAAGAGTTGGCGATGGGTGGTGATGACTAGCTGCCTTCCCTCTAGTCTTACACTGCTAAATTAGGGACGGCTAGCACAGATAGCCCTCGAGTAGCTTTGTGCGAAATTCCAAAACAAACAAACAAACAAACAATTTCAGCAAAGTATGAAAGTCAGTAGAGTAAATCACCATTCACAAGAGTAGAGAAATCTACTGTGGTACTTTTGTGCTATTAAAAATCACCATTCACAAGAGTAGAGAAATCTACTGTGGTACTTTTGTGCTATTAAAAATCACCATTCACAAGAGTAGAGAAATCTACTGTGGTACTTTTGTGCTATTAAAAATCACCATTCAAAAGAGTAGAGAAATCTACTGTGGTACTTTTGTGCTATTAAAAATCACCATTCACAAGAGTAGAGAAATCTACCGTGGTACTTTTGTGCTATTAAAAACTCACTGAATTAGTTGTAGAAAACCACGTAGACACAACGTGCAACAACAAACTCGACAAATGATGAATAGTGTGCGTTGCAGTTTCCAATTAACGTACTATACGTTGGACAAATTATTTTTCCACTTTATGAACATTAGTAAAACACCGAATTTTTTCAATGGCGCAAAACTATGAATTTATAGAAATTCTTTATAGTGTATAAATGAAGCGCTTGAATTAATTTCAAAATATCGTATAACATACTCAATAATGTATTTATTACTACTGTCTAGGTTTCAGTAAAATATTTGTAGCCTTTTCTGGTTTGTAAAACTATAACCAATAATGATAAGGCTGGAGACAATGTTATAAATATATACATTGTTTACTTTTGTAAAATGAAGAGCTTATGGTGCTAGTGAAGAAGAACCTAAAACTTTTTAGGAAGCGAAACCCCAGCTTTCAAGCATTAACTTAAAAACAGCCCTACAACCTTTGCAGGAGGTTATTTAGTAGACGTGCACAGATTTTAGTGCAGTATACTTAGTCGTTCTTGTTATAGGCTTCGGTGCTTGAATGTCTTCCAAGAGAAATTTGATCAGTAGCGATGAATAGCTGATAAAACTTAAACAACTCTGCTATGACTTACATAGGAACTGATTTAATAGGTTTGTCCAGGTTTGAATAAAATATGTATAGCCATTTTTTCTGTAGAATTGTAAAACAAGAATAATATGTATAATAATATGAAGAATAGAGTGTAACATATACAATAATATTAAGAAATCACAGTATCATTGTGTAGCCAATAACACATTTTTTTTCCCAATTGATCCACGCCCATTGTGCAGTTTCGTGCTTAGTAAACACTAAACCAGCACAGAGTTGCCTAGTTTACGACACTGATCAACATATTTGGATCAGCGAGGAGAATGATATTCCAGATAATCCAATATG
The DNA here is from genome assembly GCF_004210375.1 of Tachypleus tridentatus. Classification (NCBI taxonomy): domain Eukaryota; kingdom Metazoa; phylum Arthropoda; class Merostomata; order Xiphosura; family Limulidae; genus Tachypleus; species Tachypleus tridentatus. The sequence continues at coordinate 10,035,101 of NC_134828.1, forward strand.
TGGTGATAGTTAAAAGAGAGAGAAATGTATTGAGTGACAAGAGTGTGTCGAACCTTAAACTTTCCCATCCGCAGTCCAGAACGCTAAACTGCGGCTCAAAAACTTGTACACACACACATTTACATATACAGATGGATAGTATAATCGAAACTCAGTACAACTGTCATTTGAACGATAGGTAGAAAAAAATATTTGAAATAGATTACATTTATAAAATCATAACCCAGCTCAATGTGATGCGTGTTCCTTTTATCCGTTAACATGTAACAGGTGTACTATTTGCTTAAGTAATGACCTAGATCATTAACACTTGTCACGTGCCGGTTTTATAAACATTACAAACTGTTTTGGTATCTTACTGCACATTCCAAAAATAAAACGTGCACTTCTGTACCACAGAGAAAATATCAAATACAAACTCGACAGTATTTTATTGTATACCCCTATGTAAAGTACAAACAAACCAGTATTTCAATGTATACCCCTATGTAAAGTACAAACACACCAGTATTTCAATGTATACCCCTATGTAAAGTACAAACAAACCAGTATTTCAGTGTATACTCCTATGTAAAGTACAAACAAACCAGTATTTCAGTGTATACTCCTATGTAAAGTACAAACAAACCAGTATTTCAATGTATACCCCTATGTAAAGTACAAACACACCAGTATTTCAATGTATACCCCTATGTAAAGTACAAACACACCAGTATTTCAATGTATACCCCTACGTAAAGTACAAACAAACCAGTATTTCAGTGTATACTCCTATGTAAAGTACAAACAAACCAGTATTTCAATGTATACCCCTATGTAAAGTACAAACACGCCAGTATTACAATGTATACCCCTATGTAAAGTACAAACAAACCAGTATTTCAGTGTATACTCCTATGTAAAGTACAAACAAACCAGTATTTCAATGTATACCCCTATGTAAAGTACAAACAAACCAGTATTTCAATGTATACCCCTATGTAAAGTACAAACAAACCAGTATTTCAATGTATACCCCTATGTAAAGTACAAACACGCCAGTGTTTCTTTGGTAAACTTTTATGTACTGTATTAATACATCAGTGTTTCAGACAGAGATTCATATGAAAAGCATCTATTGGTTTCATATACCACGTTTTCTCTGTGTTCTTTTATACACAACAGAATAGAGTACCACATAAGACTACATTTCGTTTTATTTTTACTACGTTGTGCATGAAGACAGCTAGTTTTTGTTGTTGTTTTCGATCAGAAAAAGGTGTTAGATAAATTAGATGCAGAAGGACAAAGTCAGATCAGCTCATTGTTGAGAATAAGCTGAGTGGTTATCTTCAATCCACTTCTTCTTGAGGAAGTCCACTATCACAGTACTTAAATGTTAAAAATATATTCTTCAAGAGGGGGTGAAGTAGAAGGCTTACACATGTATCAACACCTACACGAGGAAAGAGCTGTCTCGGTCTGCCAAGTGCGCTCCATACGTCAGACTAGCAGTATCAGAGTCGCTGATAACTCAATAGTCGATCAAGTGGCGCGTTTTTACCCACCTTTAGCCAGCGCTACATCTGACAAGCGCAATTATCTAGATAAACTCGTGTTATTCGGCCTCTCCTTAACGAAACCGCTATCATCACCACAATGGCGCTGGACAGAGAAACACAGAGTCTTCTGATAAATTATTTCATTTTGATTGTTCTGCTGGCTATTCTGTGGGTGTTATACTTCGGGGTAAGTAGTTATGTGTTTATTGATAACTCTATAAACAAATTCCACAACTTTCTGTGTTATGGCTTTGTTTGCTTCAGATATCGATGTAAATTATTTGTACCAGGGCCTTTCCTAACTTTAAATTAACAAACAAGAGGACCCACTGTCAGCTCTTGGGATACTCTAAATGCATAGAGGAATTTGACCGTCACTATTATAAAGCGCCTACGGCTCCAAAGTGTTGTGATTAGTGCATGATGCTTCTTTTGTTGTTTTGTTTTTGCGATAATGGGTCATGAAACCATGGATCAACAGTCCGAAACACTAATCACTTAGGAGACGTTGCTTCTCTCGATTTTGACACAAATCCTTTTCGGATATCGATTTTATTCGTGGTCACTTGAGGCAATATAACTACCAATTCTCTTAGTATGATACATTTAGAAATAAAGTGTTAGTGGATCAGTAGAGGTTTTGTGATGACGTAAATGAGTTTGATGAAAGTACACCCCCACTTTTAACAAACGTACATTATTAACACTCTGTTGAATAGAACAAAAAACATAACAATGAACAATGGAATGGCGTGTGATATATATATATGCATTCTGATTTTGTGTTTAAGATAAGTGGATTTAATTCTGAGAAAAGAAAGATAAAGAAAATGCTGTTATTGACTAGAGTGTATGTCACAGACTAATATCGAATCACTGAAAAACAAAGTGAAAAGGTTGAAGAATATTTCCTGATGATCAGTAAGGACTGGAAAGGAACAATGTTTCACAATGATCAACGAGGACTCAAAGGAATAGTATTTTATGATGACCAGCGAGGACTGTAAGAAAAAGTATTACACGATCACCAACGAAGACTGCAGAGAACAGTAGTTCACGATGATAAACGAGGACTGTAAGAAGCAGTATTACACGATGATTAACGAGGATTGAAAGGAACAATATTTCACGATGACAGACGAGGACTGTAAGAAACAGTAGTTTGTAATGACCAGCCAGGACGGTAAGAAACAGTATTTTATGATGGTCAGGGAGGACTGTAAGAAACAGTATTACACGATTACCAACGAAGACTGTAGAGAACAGTATTACACAATGATCAACGAGGACTGTAAGAATGGTATACATGTAAAAACGGCTGGTATGGAGAGAGAAAGCTGTATGTAGAGGAGCGAACAACGTTTCGACCTTCTTCGGTCATCGTCAGGTTCACAAAGAAAGAAAGACGTAACTGACGTTGTTCGCTCCTCTACATAGAGTTTTCTCTATCCATACCAGCTGTTTTTACATATATATATTTCTCTACAAGTGAGTTTTCTCGTCATCACGGATTATTGTAAGGAATGTTATTTTACAATGATCAACGAGGACTGAACAGGACAGTATTTCACGATAACGTCTTTATATAATAACGTGATAGTTACGTACAGTCTCAAGAAACACACACTATTTTTTAGCTGAGTGTTTTATCCAAAAACCTTTCTTTGTAATTTGGACTTGACTTTTCATACACAGATAATGCACATAATGTTTAAACATTTCGAACTTGTTAGGTGGTATAACACAAAAGTTATTTTTGATACATTTCACCAACTGCTTCGTTTGTTGTTTCTTGTCAATAAATACAGTTCACTTTATATGTAACTTTTTGTGTGTGTGCCAACAGACAATTGGGTAAGAGTTTATTTGTTAAAGTAGAATATATTATTATTTACACAAACTGCTACAGCGAACATTCCATACGTTAGTAACTAATATGATCCGAGGGTCTGTGGTTTATGTCTTGTTACCGCAAAATCACGTTTCGTACTTTGGAACCGTTACCACGATATAATAGTGCCAGTTCAATCTCTTTAATTAATTATTGTAACCCCAAAAAGATGGCGCTGGATGCTATTTCAGCCTTTCCTTAGTGTATCCTTCAAAATTATAGGCAGATAGCACGGGTAGTTTTGCACAAATATCCAAGACAAACAAATACAAACATAAAGAAGACGTTCCACGACAACCGTTTTGAATCACGCTCTCACACTAACAATGCTCGCCCTTTCACCGTGGGTGCGTTATAAGTGACGGTCAATCCCACTATTCGTTGTTAAAAGAGTAGCCCAAGAGTTGTCGGTGGGTGGTGATGACTAGCTGCCTTCCCTCTAGTATTACATTGCTAAATTAGGGACGGCTAGCGCAGATAGCCATCGTGTAGCTTTTTTGCGAAATTTAAAAAATAAACAAACCAATCACGCTGAGACGTATTTCGTTCTAGGAGAACGTTGTTTGAAAACTCAGAGTCTCACTCATTCGAGAACTACAAGAATGTGACCCTGAGCTCAGCAATGAAAATACGACCGTGGCCTGCGCAGCTGTTTCGCAACTGCGGGCATCACTTGAATGATTTTTACTAAAATCTCTTTTACTCAATCAACCAATCTAGTAAAATATCAGTGAAAAAGACGGGGTTCTTTCTAAACAATCGGTTACCTACCCTCACTTGTATCAACCAATCTAGTAAAGTATCAGTGAAAAATACGGGGTTCTTTCTAGACAATCAGTTACCTACCCTCACTTGTATCTCTAGACGGAAGTGTATACGTTTGAGAAACGAATAAATATCAAACATATGTTATACTCATGCTCCAAGCATTCGCTAAATAGACAAAAATATGACGTATATATACATATCGTAAGAACGAAGTAGGTAAACGTTGACATTCGAAGTTGAAGAACAAAATAAAAATGGTTTGGTTTCTTTCGAATTTCGCGCAAAGCTACACGAGAGCTATCTGCGTTACCCGTCCCTAATTTAGCAGTGTAAGACTAGAGGGAAGACAGCTAGTCATCACCACCCACCGCTAACTCTTGGGCTACTCTTTTACCAACGAATAGTGGGATTGACCATCACATTATAACGTACCCACGGCTGAAAGGGTGAGCATGTTTAGTGTGACGGAGATTCGAACCCGGGACCTTCAGATTACGAGTCGAGTGCCTGAATCACCTTGCCATGCCGGGTTTCACATTAACACATGTTGGATATAATGGGGCAGAAAAATCTTAATTGCCAATGGATCACGGAATACAATAAAAATGTTTTTTATTGGATTGGATTAAAATAAATGTTTAACTCTTAACGACATACATTCATTAGTCTTGAACGATGTTGGAACATAAGATTATAGTAGCTACAGGTTTTATAAGTTAAAAAATCACCGAGAGTTTTACTTAATCTTCAAAAATGTGAAATTTAAAGGGTTCTTGTATATGACGTCATGATGCCAAGATAAAGCTGGACCTCAGGCTTGAAAGACAGAATTTGAATATTTTCTTTTTTGATTGTGTTCAACTCCAGTTTACATAATGCATATTTCGATTCCTCTGTTCGAAACTTATTTCTTTAAAATTTCATTCCGAGAAAATATGAATATTTTCAGCTGTACAGAACCTGGAAAACATTCTGTAATTATTATTGTATCATTTTTGTTAAAGACATTTTTAAATAAAAGAAAGATATTTAGTTTTTTTTGTTTCTTTGGAAGGAATAATTTATTGAGCTATTTATAACACTGTAACAATGAAATGTCGAGAAAAAAGCAACAGTCTGGACTTACGTAGGATTTTTTCTATCGAAAGTATGTTTTCATTCTCCAAGAAAAGAAATACGCAAAATACCGTGTTGTACTATCAAAACTCACAGCAATATGATTCCCTACGCTTGTTTCAAGTGGCGCTGCTGTCTTGGTCATTATTTTAACATTACTTGTTGAGAGGGTATGACGTTCCCGTTTGATTAATTAGTTTAGGCTTACCATAGTAACGCGATAACTTGTAATTAATACTGGTTTCAATCGATACATCCTGTTTAAAGTAGAAGACTTAAATATTAGTATTGTTCAGCAACTATTTAAACAGGAATCATATTCGGGACCACATCAGAAACTGTGCCTTAACACAAGTTTGTTTTCTTATCAATGTTTATTTTTGTGTAGGCCTGATACGTAAGCTTATGGTAGGTGTTAGGGAAAAAATAAAGTTACATACACACATATACGACAAGGACTATTATTTGAAAATACAGCCAAATCTAAGCTACTTTTTAAAAGTTACAGTTTAAACGTCGAAACCTGGCGGAAACATATTACCCGCAAATGTTTATACTTCCACATATTTCCATTGCAGATTCAAAATCAGAGGAGTATACTATTAAATTGTTCTTGCACAAGTCACTGATCGAGAGGCCTTTTGTTATCAATTCCAGAACTCGTCTGTTAGGCCGTGGAATCTATAGATAAATATGCGGTAACAGAGATATTTTTTCCACGAATTTTAAGCTTTCTGGTTTGTAATGTTTAGTCGAGTTCTAAATGTCTTCTTGGTCCTTGACTCGTAAGATCGTAGAAGAAAATAGGTCTGTAGTTAACGTTATTTTAGCTCACATTTTAGGCTGCTGTTGGTTTTACGCTATTTTCAGAGGCGTATAAACAATCGATATGTGTGTGTGTGTGTATATATATATATATGTAGGCGTCGCTAGTGGCCAGTAATCACACCTTTCAAATAAACAGACAAATTAACGGAGCATAACAGATGGAGTAAACGTTCTTAATACATTACTGCTACTTTTATAACTTGTTTTTTTTTTTTTTTTTGTAGGGCTAAGACATAGAGGAAGTACTGTCTAGCTGGCACTGACATAGTTTATTCTTTTTCAGAACTGAGACATTCGAATAAAGGGATGATATACCCATCAATTATTTTTATTTAACCGCAAAGACATAAGAACCCTACTGTCTAATTCGTAGTCATAAATTATCTTAAAAAGGCCGTGATGTCTATTTGGTACATTTGTAAGTTATTTTCCTTAGAAGCGAAGTGGGAACAATAAAGTCACGGAAAATCCAGGAGTTTGTTTGGGTGATTTGAGGTATGTTTATTATGAAATAAAAAATGTAAACAGCACGTGCTTGAGGGACGTTATCTTTCCAACTTTACACTGAAGAGGGACACATTTTGAAGTCTTGAAATAGAAGGTGACTCTGAAGGCAAAAAGTTTATTAAAAGTTTTGGAAATGAACGGAAAAATTCAGTCCTCTGAAAGCGTATACTTAGCAGAAAACTTTCAGCGCGTGTAATCTAATAACATAATTTTAGAAGTATTCGTCAACTGACGTCATAAGAGTGAAAAAATATATAGAAATTCCTCCATGGAACGTAAGGTCGAACCTGTCCAAACCTTTCTCATTCCGAGATGACACATAGGACACGGTGCTGAATTTCGGCTCAATTAGCCCAACAAACCTTCTGTTCATGGGGCTGGTTATTTTACAGTAATCTCATTTTTTTTTTCGATTTCAATGTTCAAGTGTATAACTATATGTAATAGTTCAACACAACTAGAAAAAAATAAGAGACCTCTTTTTAGAAGGAAAGTGTATTGCGTCATTTCGTTACGTAACAGCTGAGGCTCTATATTGCTGTACACGTGCAGGTTAATGTCTTTCTCTGGCAGTTGTTTTGATGTAAAATTAATTAATTCGGAAGAAATAATTAGTCACCAAAGGTGTTCAAAAATTAAATAGTCTCTCTTTTCCCAACACGAGACTAAAGTTTATAGTTTTCTCATAGTTGTTGGAATACTCGAACTAATTGGGCAAGTTCTAATTGGGCTGTACATTTAAAAATATATATATGTACATAAAATCTTAAAGCTGGTAGGCACACATGACGGCGAAGTCGAGACAGGTTGCAAACTTCTATCAATAGAGCAACTATTGAAAGCTTCCATTGTGAATCGTGACGCTAAAAGCATTACGACACGGAAAATCGTAGATTAATGAAATTCACAATATTTTCTGTAATGTTTTGTCAGTTAGTCATGGGTATCTTTAAGAAATGTCTGTTATTAAATACATAGCTACAGAATGTGTCATTTGTACTGTGCCAATCACGGGTATCGAAACCCAATTTTTAATGTCGTAAGAATTAGCGACAACAATGTGAAGACCAGTAAGTTAATGTCACTAACACGGTTGTAGTTGCAAGACCATTCATAAACATTCAATCCGAAATAAAATCTAATGCATTTTTTTACTTACACTAAAACTGTCTAAAGACTTTGTCAGTAATAATTTACTATATTATCGTGTAACTTCAATTAAAACTTTCAGCAAAACAGAGTAATACAATGAAAAAAAAATGTTTATTAATAAAGTTCCTTTCTATGTACTTCAATTGTAACGGATTTCCTACAATTGTATATTTGTTTTAATATCTATGTTTGTTCCAGTTTAATATTTAGAAATCTACCTACCTAACTTATATCGTTAAATATATATTACGAAAGTCCTGCCTATTCTTTCGCCTATTCCAGCCTATGCTACAAATAATACACTATAAACCTCGGAAGCTTTAACTTTGATAAAGAGTTATTGTCCGGAAAACAACAGATATTTGACCAAGAATGTTTGTAGATTTCGAACATTATGAACCATTTAACTTCAGTGAATTAACTACGGGAACCAGTATTTGTACGGGGACACTATTTTCGTTGGTAAAAAAAAAGCACATGTGTGAACAAGCTAATTAGCTTTCTGTCAAGTATACTTGTGCATCACCATAGAATTAATTCGCTCCTCGTAAACCGTCGATAAAATATTCAGTTGCAGACCAGACAGAAGACACAGTATTGTTTGTAAGGTTGTAAAACTTTAGTATATAAATCATTATCTTTTAATAACCGTTATTATAAATTATATTACTGTTTGTATGTTGAAATATATTTGTGTTAAGAAAGAAAAATGTGTGTATCAATTTGTTGGCAAGTGTTTTAAGTTTGATACACATTGGATTCAATTAACTTTTAAACTCAAATGAAAATTCCCGGCTATTTGGAAACGTTACAATAAATTGGGAACTCGTCTGGGATAAATCGCGATACGTTTGTTTTTTGTTTGTTTTTGAATTTCGCACAAAGCTACTCGAGGGCTATCTGTGCTAGCCGTCCCTAATTTAGCGGTGTAAGACTAGAGGGAAGGCAGCTAGCCATCACCACCCACCGCGAACTCTTGGGCTACTCTTTTACCAACGAATAGTGGGATTGATCGTCACATTATAACGCCCCCACGGCTGAAAGGGCGAGCATGTTTGGCGAACCCGCGACCCTCAGATTACGAGTCGCACGCCTTAACACGCTTGGCCATGCCGGGCCTCGCAATACCTAACACATCTATATGGAAATTATAATACCTAAGGAAACTACATGTCCTAGTAACCATGTGGATATTAATGACAGAGGAAACTTATTGGTGTTTAATATTAATACGTTTGTATGATTTGATACAAGGCTTCTTGAAAAGAGAGAATATTCAGTGAAACGATTCGAACTCGCACCGTACAGATTGTGCCCTAACCACGCTGCCATTCTCAGATTGTGCCCTAACCATGCTGCCATTCTCAGTTTTTTAGTTAACTTATGTTGTTATAAATGCACAGTATGTGATTCATCATCATCATTCATCTACCACTCGATTCCGTCAAGGAACATAGGGCCGCAGTCACTTGCGGTTTCATGAACAGGTATTTAGGTGAATAGGTTGTTAGCCCACTGCACCGAGCCGTCCCTAAGCCCTAAGCCGTTAGCACTGTAAGACTAGAGGGAAGGCAGCTAGTCATCACCACCCACCAAGAGTAGCCAACTCTTAGGCTACTGTTGTACCAACGAAAAGTGGGATTGACCGTCACATTATAATGCCCCCACAGCTCGGAGGGCGAGCATGTTCGGCGCGACTCGGGCGCGAACCCGCGACCCTCAGGTTACGAAGCGCACGCTTTAACGTGCTAGGTCCTGCCGGGCCCCAGTATGTGATTACTGATATTATAAAATAAATTTTAAATGTTTTTTTAATATTTAAAGCTGGAAAAGCGCATGAAATTAAGATCTAGTAAATTCGATTATTACTGGTAAATTAGTTATAAATATGAGTAACCAGTGAGACAGGTATTTAATTAGAAGCTATTGAGTTCAGTAAATGATTCAGATCGGCGTTAGTAGTGAGACTCGTCACACGTGTTTAGCTACAGCGTCATCAGTGAGTTAGTTACGTATTTGTTTATCGCTCGGAGCGCCAAGTAGGTAAATTAAGCGTTAGTTTCGTAGTTTCTATTGCGAAATGAATTTGAAGGCTAATATTTATTCATGGGGAAAAAGTATTTAAACAAAAAGGATATCGAGAAGAACTAGAGAGAAAATAAGAATGAATCATAATATTTAATAACAAATTAAATAAAGATCCTGAGTGAAGACAAGTTCCTCGTAATTATTGGGTGCATACAGAAGGATTACAACAACACGTCTGAGTTTTACAGTTGGACACCAGCAAAATAAAGAAAAGTTGTGATGACAAAGTCAAAGAAATACAAAAAAAAAAAAAAAACAAACCATAGAGACAGCAATGACAGAATAAAACATCCGGAAAATGAATTGATGAATGCAAGTATTGAACACCACTTTTCATATCCGCCGAAGAATCCTATCATAAACACCATCTACTACAAAATATAGAGTAGGAGGAATTATTGTTCTACATCTGTTACCACCATTTCTGTGGCATCTTTTAATAGAGGACCTTCCTGAAATACTCCGAACAATTCATTAGGAAGTCTAGTTTCAAAATGTAACTTGACAATTAACGTCACCTAGTTCAAAAACCGACAGACAATGATGAAAGAGTGTCATAGGAGGCTTACCCGGCTTGAATCAAAATCATTTTCAGAGTAAACAAACGGGATAGTGAACATCAAGGTATTATTTTTGCTACCCATTTAAAAGGACCAACTTTAATGACATTAAGTACATTTTCAGAACATTGGCCTATCGAAGCATATGGTATGTTCCCTCAGAAATAAACCACTTCATTATGTTTATAAATCGTTGTTTACAAATTTATTAAAATGACACAAGTTTGAAACCAGTTATTCATTGAATCAAGAATAGAGCTAAATAACCTTTAAGGTGAAGAGTCGCTCCATATAGCCCAAAATACAGATGTATTGGGTATAGCATGATACATTGTGCTTACAAAAGGGCTTGTTATGTCAGAAATTGGGAGATACCAGTGGACAGAGACCAGGGGCGTAGATTTTTTACACCCGATGGGGTGATGATTTTTGCAACCACTTATGTGGACTGTTCAATTTGTAAATTGGTAATCTCTGATTACGTGAACCTGAAAGCTGTAAACATGCAGTCACAGAGTAATCTTATTGCCACGATACTTGCATGTATACTTAGGCCTACTGACTGACACTTACGAACTATCGCTTAGATCGAAAAGCTTAGAAGCACGCCTATATTAAAGATGTACATTTCGGCTACTAAAAAAGCCTACATCTAGGCCTAATTATGTAATTCGATTGGTAAGAACACGAGAATCACAAGAACAAACACAAAATTTGTAGGCCTGTGATGCAATAAAACAATTCAACAGACCAAACTGTAGGGGGGATAATTGTATGCACCATACCCCCCACCTAAAATGAAGGGGATGTATCCCCCATCCCCCAGGATCTACGCCCCTGTCAGACACTATGACTACATTTTACACTTTCCAAGTATCAACGTTTCGAAGTATTACATCATCTTTGCAATTTTCCACGGCTGGAGACAACTGGAGAGAATAACAGATCATTTAAATACCGAGGCCTTGTAAACAACTCATTTGAAACGTGTAAACAATTGATTTAAAACGTGTAAACAACTGATTCAGTACGTGTAAACAACTGATTTAAAACGTGTAAACAACTGATTCAATACGTGTAATCAACTGATTTAATACGTGTAAACAACTGATTTAATACGTGTAAACAACTGATTTAAAACGTGTAAACAACTGATTTAATATGTGTCAATTGTATCGTGTGCGAAAAGATTCATGAACAAAATAACAATAATAACTACAGTCGTATTGTGTTGGAGCACCACTTGAGGGAGTTGCTGTGAACATTCTTGGTTCTTCGTCACAAAGTAACAGAGGAATGTGCACACCATGATTGTGATAGACTGTTTCACCAAATGGCTAGAAGCAATCGCTGTTCTTAACCACGAAACAGAAACTCTGACAATTAAATTCGTCAACGAATTTGTTTCAAGATTTGGTGTGCCTATGAAATTTCACTTAGATAAAGGAACGGAACGTTAAAGTTCCTACTTTGTGAAAATATATCAGATTCTTGTAATCAAAAATACTAGAACGAGAGCACTCTGACGGCGTGGTTAAGAGATACAGCGAAAGATTTTGATTATATGTCTTCCAATGCTTTTCTAACATAAATGTAAACGGATATCTGAGTTAAAAGTGTGCCTTAGTGATGATGGTATGTTGCATGTATTTTTATGTTTGGGGGAGAATCGTGTCATTGGACATTCTGTGCTCATATCCAATAGAATAGTTTTCACCAGAGTCTTACATAAAACATGCAGTGGTACTAAAGAACACAACATAGGTCATACAAATTTAAGTACGTGTTTCGAAGGCTTGTATTTGTTTTAAAAGAATGATGTGGTTCACAGAATACGTGGAGACGATTCAAGCCAATAGTCATCTAACGTGATCATCTTTGGAAATACGTTAATGAGAGAATGGTCAACTGGGTAAATTCAGAGAAAAATCTGTCAACAGAAAGTGAACTTGTTGATTATTTTATGTGATTATTAAAAGAAAGATACTGATTAACATGAGATTTCTTTATGTTTTTATGTGGTGATTCCAGGTAAAAACCACAGATACAGATTAACATGAGATTTCTTTATGTTTGTGTGTGGTAATTTCGGTTACAGGCCACAGACACTGCTTAACATGAGATGTCGGCCCGGCATGGCCAAGCGTGTTAAGGCGTGCAACTCGTAATCTGAGGGTCGCGGGTTCGCCAAACATGCTCGCCCTTTCAGCCGTGGGGGCGTTATAATGTGACGGTCAATCCCACTATTCGTTGGCAAAAGAGTAGCCCAAGAGTTGGCGGTGGGTGGTGATGACTAGCTGACTAGATCTTACACTGCTAAATTAGGGACGGCTAGCGCAGATAGCCCTCGAGTAGCTTTGTACGAATTTCAAAAACAAACAAACAAACAACATGAGATGTCTTTATGTTTGTACTTAGTTATTGTGGATATTAAGCCAGAGATACTGATTAACATAAGATATCGTTATGTTCTTACGCATTAAATCTGGTTACTAAGATTGAAATACTGGTTAACATGAAATGTATTTGTGTGCGTAGGTGGTGATTCTGATTAGTAAACCAGAGATACCATTTAACATGAGATGTCTTAATGTCTGTATGCAGTGATTCTTGTTACCCAGCTGGTATTCTGCTGGTTAACATGTAATAAGCAGTTTATTTAGGACATGAAAATAACTAATTTTTTTGTGTTTCTGCTTGTTTGTTATCGTAAACAACTTTAATTCGTTCAGTGAGATACAAACTGTTTAAAATTAAAATGACTTTAATAGTTAATTTATTGTTTAACAAACTAGTCATAGTACAATATGGAAACTATTTCCACAATGCTTTTATTGATAAAACATTTAATGTTTAATTTCTTATTTTAACAAATTCCGTACATCTTGACTAAACTAAAAAAGTGTCCATATGGTTGTTCTATTACTCATTCTGAGAAATTTTCGACTTCAACATTATTATTATTTTGATATTTTAAAAACTAATAATATTTAGATAAATTTAGATTTATGTTCATAATTAGGTACGTGCTCTGAGGGTCAAATACGCATCAAGTAATAGGAATATACTTAAATATTTATTTTATGGTAATCATTACGTTACTTACATAAGCTGCTGACTGAAACCCTGCCATCTAGTATCATATTTTACAATTAATGAATTCCCTAATAAAGTTAGAAACTGTACAAGGAAAGCTGTTTCTGAGAGTTTTATGAAGAAATATTGTAAATCTAACACAAAAAAGCAAACGTAGATATGTTAAAATTTGTATTGTAAATTGGACTTTCGGAAACCTTTGACCCTCTCCCTCCAAAAAAAAAAAAAATACAGTAAATTAAATGAAGAAAGTTGGATATTTTAAATTTAGACAAATACAGAAGAATATATATATCTATATATATATATACAAAACGAACCTTACGTCTAGGTTATATATATATTATATATATCTTTGTAGAGACACTAAAAATGTGGGATTCATAAAAACAAACAAACATGAAATTTTACCTGATTATTCAAATGATTTATTTATCGTCACATTTTTCTGAATAGAAAAGTAGATTCTTGTGTCTTATACGTTGTAATAAATGTGCTTATGATGCTCGCATAATTCTAAAAGTTTCAAAACCTGTTTTGATCTTTTCATGTCTTTACCGTATGTTTGCATGGTGCTGCTATCTAGTGGTGACATATAAAATCAATGCTGTAGTTATTAGTATGCATGAAGACGTTTTGAATATGTTCCCAAACGTTCGGAAAAAAATACCGTGTTCGTGTGGGTTCGGAAGTGATTAAAACAAGCGAAATTATTAAGTAACATTGTTATTGTAGATTTTATACGGTACAACACAACGTTAATCTATAACGAAACGAAACGAACTGATAAATTATTAAGTTACATTTTTGTTGTATATTTTACATGGTACAACCCGACTTTAATCTGTAACTGAAGCAACTTAGAAATTATTAATAACTGATTCTACACAAACTAATCGATCCTATGTGACAAAGTCAATAAAACTACTAATCCTCATAAATTAATTTACGATAAAATAAAAACTTTTAAATATTGAAGTAACTCACGGAGACTTTCTTATATACTTATGAGTTATGTAAGACAAAATCCTGAAACTTATTAATAAAGAAAACACAAAAGTAATTACTGAAGATGACGCAACGTCTAATAAATGCGTGCAGTAAATAAATTCGTGATTCTTTGGATCACCTTTTCCGAAAAATAAATCGATTATTAATATCTCGAAGTTTATTTTAAATTTGAAGCTTCTCGAAATTAGAGCTACCCATATAGTAAAAGGGGGAAGAAATGAGAGACACACCTTTCAAAACTACATCAACTTGGCTAATACGAATCTAAGAGGTTATATATACAATAACAGAGACAGTGAAAGAGCGCTACATGTGACGCTACATATAATCAAGGCACATGGTAATGTATCATGGGGCCAAAACAAACTGCAGGACACATATTATGGCATTAATAGGGGAGATACTTTAGTGAAACTCCATTTTACATAGTTTGAGCTGTGATGATCTGAGCCATCACACGTTTTCAGTGGATGTGCCTTTGCTTCTTATAACAAATTTCAAGGTAATCCATTAAAAATATACGAGATATAAAACCTCCAATTTTGATTGAATTTCTTAATTTTTTAGTTTTTCTTTGCATTAAAAGTATCGAAACTTTATTTGAGAGAAAAAACATTTTTTGATTGGTTGGATTGGTGTTTTATGCGCAAAGCAACTAGGCTATCTGCGCCAACAAAGTTTGTATATATATTTTTTCAAATTTTGTGCATTAATAGGTATTTATAACGTACAGTGAGGTGTCAAATTTGTTCTGAATATAAACCACATGTTCAAAATTGTTTCCCACCAGTGGCATAGTCATATGTCTGCAGACTTATGCTAGTAGCAACCAGGTTTCGATACCCGTGGTGGGCAGAGCATTTATAGCCTTTTGGGCCTGGCATGGCCAGGTGGTTTAGGCACTCAACTTGTAATCCGAGGGTCACGGGTTCGAATCCCCATCACATCAAACATGCTCGTCCTTTCAGCCGTGGGGTCGTTATAATGTGTGGTCAATTCCACTATTCGTTATTATGAGCCCAAGAGTTGGCGGTGGGTGGTGAGGACTAGCTGCCTTCCCTCCAGTCTTACACTGCTAAATGATGGAAGGCTAGTGCAGATAGCCCTCGTGTAGCTTTGCGCGAAATTCAAAAGAAACAAACAAAAACAAGGTGATCCAACAAAACCGCTCTAATATGAACAAAATGTTTGCATGCACCTACGTAAAAGTAACATGAGCAATTGATCTAAAATTTTTAAAAGAGTTTCACCGCAGGATAAAATTTGACCATTTTAAGTTTTTATCATTAGGATTAAAGACGGTTGATTTGGAGCGGTTAAAGGAAGCGGAGATACGTAAATATCGGTTAGGCCAAGCCGACTATATTAGTAGATTCTTGATCAAGTTTTTCACAAGAAACATACAGGTGGACAATTATTATTCATTGCCAGCTTTTAACCACAGATTTGCTAAATTTTATGAAATTATCCTAACCAAAGAGCATTTAGCTTCAGGTAAGATTAGTTTTAGATTGTAAATATTGAAAAATGCTTGATCCGGCGGTACCTAGTCCATGTGGGTGATGACAAGAAACTGTTAAACTGATTCTATGCGTTATTATATAGGATGGTTTTGTTTTAATTTCGCTGAAAGCTACGCTAGGGCTATCTGCGCTACCCATCCCTAAGTTAGCAGTGTAAGACTAGAGGGAAGGCAGCTATTCATCACCACCCACCGCCAACTCTTGGGCTACTCTTTTACCAACTATTAGTGGGATTGATAGGCTATAAAGCCCCCACGACTGAAAGGCAAGCATGTTTGGTGTGATAGGGATTCGAACCCGCGACCCTCAAATTACGAGTCGAGTACCTTAACCACCTGACCATGCCAGGCCTATTATAAAGGAAGTTATTAACACTATTTTACAGTGGCAAAACTACCACCATATATTTCGAAGAATCTGGCTGCTTCTATAAATTATAGGTCTGTTTCAAATAATAGGGTTGCAATCTTAAAGTTAAATTTGATTACGATATGGTGTCACTTTCTTACATGTAGTTTGTTGAACGAAAAACGTGTGCTGCCTAACTAATGAATGGATATTTGTTGTAAAATTATTAACAGTTGCTATATAAATGTAGCTACCAGTTGTTATTTCATTCATTAATGTTGAACGTTAAATCATTTCTTGATCACATGTATTTATCACACCAAAGGTGTTTTTGGTTATGACTAAAACTATGATACTGACTTCATGAAAAGAAATAGTAGTTTATTAATGTCTTTAATGAATGACTCACATCACGTGTCAAACCTACTCAACTTTGTGGATTGTTGTAGTCCGAAGTAGTTTTAAATATAGGACCTAAGGGGCCGTATAAATATTTCATTCATCTTCTAGGCATTCAAAACTTTTTCATTTTTTTTAATGTCTATGCCTCGCCAGAGAGACAAGCAGTGAAACATAAATATTTCATTCACTTCTAGCTATTATGGTACGTACATAAGGCAGTTTTGGAGTCAGTCCAAGTCACGCCGTAACAACAATCTGGGACCTAAATCTGATAACTGCACCAATGCACACTTAAAAAAGAACGGAATGACTTTGTTAACAATGTCAACGTGGAGTGAAACTGAACATGTTGTCACTAGCATCTAAATGATGTATTAGTCACTAATTTGGAAAAGGTGATAATAAAAATATTGGTTTATCTTTTACTTGGACGTCCATGTTAATTAAATTATTAATTTAAGTGTTATAACTTATTGATGCTAATGTTATCTTATCAAAATTGAATAGCTTCCTTTGCAATATATTGATTCAAATACTAAAATACAGACGTACGATTATAACACACAAAACTGTCTCTCTCTATATATATACATTTATATACACATATGTATCTAAAGTGTATTTTAACTTAAAAAAATTAAAACTAGCCCTCATTCTAATTTATTACATACAATTATTTTTAAACATGCTTAACCCCCTTTGAATCTTGCAAACTTCGTCAGTATTTACCCAGAAACTGTGGTCTGTAAAATGCCGGTATCACTGAATACACTGTTACCGATTAATTAAAGTATTTGTGTACTTGTTTAAGGTGGTAGGACTCCGTTACCATAAACTGTGCAGTTTAATAACTTGCATACGTACGGCATGCAGTATTAATATATTGTTACTATGGGCTATATCCTTTCTTCAGAAATATTTGCATATACATACCACTGACTGTTAAAGTAATTACATCCTATTGTCACCTACGTTATATTCGTGTAACTTTTTATATCGTTTAGTTTTGTTTGTTTTTTTAATTTCGTACAAAGCTACTCGAGGGCTATCTGTGCTAGCCGTCCCTAATTTAGCAGTGTAAGACTAGAGGGAAGGCAGCTAGTCATCACCACCCACCGCCGATCTTGGGCTACTCTTTTACCAATGAATAGTGGGATTGACCGTCACATTATAACGCCCCCACGGCTGAAAGGGCGAGCATGTTTGGTGTGACGAGAATTCGAACCCGCGACCCTCAGATTACGAGTTGAACGCCTTAACACACTTGGCAATTCGTAATTAAAGGCGTCTATGTGCACAGAGCTCTTTTGTAACTCTGTGAAAAGTTCTGAAAACAATTAAAAATTACGTTATCTGTAATTTTCTGTTAATATTTATCCAAGGAGTTCAAAAGAACTCAAAAGGTTTGGTAAGTTATGTTAAAAAAAAAGAAGACAAAAACGTTTTCATAAACCCATGGGAATTTCGACAGGGGCAAGCTATGCTATTACAAGTAAAACAGCTAATAAAGGTATGAGATTTCTTCACGTTTGGGGTTCAAAAAACGTATTTCTTTAAAATTAAAACCCGATAAAACTAGGAACGAAACGAAAAGATGGCAGAATGTTGAAGAATGCATTGTTCAAGGTATTTGACTGAAGTCAAGGGTCTTATTGTAGTTTTGTTTTTTGTTACAATAGAAGACAGTTAGGTTATACACGGAACACCAGGAGTAATAAGATCACACATAAGATTATATCCAGGAATAAGTCTTCTCCTGGTGGTACTTTTTTTCGTTTTCTTTTAATGGCAAACGATAGCAGAGTGGAAAAACAGTGAGGTATTCCTTTAGATATATACAAGCTTTTAAAGGGAACTTACATCAGCTTCTGGCTTTAATAGAGACAGTAGCACAATTTTAGGCAGTCCAGGTTTAGCAAGGTAAACTATGATTGATCCAGAAGTTCAGAGTTTGGTGATGAATTATATCATCCTAATTGTTCTGTTGATTATCTTGTGGATTTTGTATACATCGGTAAGTTGACATTTCATAAAAAGCCTTTTAATTTGTAGATTGTTAAAATCATCTTTCTAATAATAATGGGATGATAACTTTACAATATCTGTCGTGGGAGGTCTTTGGGGTCACAATTTTAAAACATTTGTTGTACGAGATCCATGGAATAAATTTTAAAACATCTAATGCAGGAAATTTATGGAATTAATTTTAAAATGTCAGTTGTAGGAAGTATATGGAATTATATTTTTAAGACATTTGTTGTACAAGATATATGGAATCATAATTCTAAGATATCTATTAAATCATTATTTTAAAACGTCTGTTATAGGAGATCTATCTAATCATAATTTGTAAACATTTGTTGTACGATATTATAGAATAATAATTTTAAAACGTCTCTTGTTGTAAGTCCATGGAATTAATTTTAAAACGTCAATTATAGGAGTGTCCATGAAATTAATTTTACAACCTATGCTGTAGAAGATCCATATACTCAATTTTAAAATGTTTCTTGCAAGAAGTCTATGGAATCAATTTTAAAACATCTATTGTAGGAAAACCATAGAATCGTAATTTTATAGCATCTGTTGTAGTAAGTCTATGAAATAAATTCTAAAACGTCTGTCATAGGAGATCCATAGAATCAATTTTAATACGGTTGTTTAACAGGGAATCTATAGAATCAGAATTTTAAAATGTCTGTTGTTGTAAGATCATGGAATCAATTTTAAAACACCTGTTGTAGGAGGTTTTTAGTTTCTCGATTTCTTGTCGTAAGTTTATTCATTTTTGCAGACAAGATATATATATATTAGTTTAATTTTTTTTCCTGAAGGCTTAGAATAGTAAAACAAAATGACAGCATAAGTCACAGCTTGGAAAACTGTAAGATTTGCCTGAAACTTCAGCTGTTCAATTGGATATGGTTCGGTAAAACCACAAGGCTCAAAATAAAGGTGGCGCAACACGTCACACAGTGAAATCAATATTTCTCCACAAGAAAAAAATAAAAAAAGTCTAATGAAGAAAAAACAAGAACAATAATCATTTAATGAAATTTGATATTGTAAAAGGAAGTCAACATGGATAGATTACTTCTGCCTTACTAGTAAGTTAACTTTTTGAGGATGTTTTTCTGTGATTTGGACAGTGGAAAGGTGATGGATTGTTGTACATAAGTGTTGAAAATCTTATCTGTAAGATGCCACAGGAATGATTAACTAATATATTAACAGTGATGTGAGTTGGCAGAAGTTGAATGGCTTGAAGGATAGCCATGTAACACCAATCAAAACAATAAGAAAGAAGGATAGCCATGTAACACCAATCAAAACAATAAGAAAGAAGGATAGCCATGTAACACCAATCAAAACAATAAGAAAAAGGATAGCTATGTAACACCAATCAAAACAATAAGAAAAAAGGATAGCCATGTAACACCAATCAAAACAATAAGAAAGAAGGATAGCCATGTAATACCAATCAAAACAATAAGAAAAAAGGATAGCCATGTAATACCAATCAAAACAATAAGAAAAAGGGATAGCCATGTAACACCAATCAAAACAATAAGAAAAAAGGATAGCTATGTAACACCAATCAAAACAATAAAAAAAAAGGATAGCCATGTAACACCAATCGAAACAATAAGAAAAAAGGATAGCTATGTAACACCAATCAAAACAATAAAAAAAAAGGATAGCCATGTAATACCAATCAAAACAATAAGAAAGAAGGATAGCCATGTAACACCAATCGAAACAATAAGAAAGTTGTTCGTCAGGGAATTAATTGAATGGGATTTTTGTTACAAGTTATTTCTTTCTAGGATCCCTGTTTGGGATTTTATGTCCCTTATTTACATTGATTACATTCATTGGGTAATAATTAGTACATTATTAAAGTTTGATGATGACTTTAAACCCGTGGGTATTTCTATCAATGACGTTGACTCACAAAACGATGAGTTGGATCAATGGATCTGTTGTATAAGTTGTTATCAGATGACCTTTCATTAGACTAAGTGCTGGTAATGTAGTTGGGTTAAAATATTTTCTTTCTTTTCTTTAATATGGAAGGGAAAACACTCAATCGTTTGCTTAGAACAAAAAAGGATATTTTCTTACTGGTAAATAAATCATCAACGCCATCATCAAGGCTCCGTTATTGACAGTAAAGCTAATAGAACTTTGGGATATTTTTACATTAATTACGAAGGTTAGTGGTTAGTTTGATCGACTTTCAGTGTGCAAGTAGCGAGTTCGAATCTTGTCACTGAACGTTTTGTTTTTCCTACTGAGATGGCGTTATAACGTAACGATAAATCGCATTTTTAGTTGGTAAAAGGGTAACCCAAGATCTGGCAATAAACAGTGATGACTATTTGGCTTTAATTTAGCCTATCACTTCAAAATTAGGTTAGGTCATTGGGGATAGCTGTTGAGTAGCTTTGTGCAAAATTGAAAAACAAACAATGACAAGTCAAAAGTGAAACCTGTCTCTATGCACATCACTAGTCAAGCTTTACTTGAAATACTGTGTACAGTTTTGGTCTTATTATCTTAGAAAGAAAGCTGACGTATTGAAAAGGCTTGAGAGTCAAAGCAGGACTACTAAGATCACCCGAGAGCCGAAAGAGTTTTCTTACAAGGATGGAATAAAATCTCTGTACTTATTTTCTCGTGATAAAAGGAAGGCAAGAGGTGATCATACTGAATATTGTAAAGATAAAGGTCTTTGATTTCTTTGTATGTTGTAATGAAAATAATAGAAGAAGAAAAATACAAGCGTAACATTTCAAAAAGACAGGGTAGGTACCCGTTAGAACAGTATTACTTTACTAGTAGGGCAAATGAGTCACTGAATGAATTACCTTCGACAATAATTGAGACTGACATGTTATAAAAGTAAAAAAAAATAATTTAATGTTTAGTTTTCTTTTCTCTTTGAACGCGGGTGCAAAAGATTTGTTTGTTTTGAATATTGCGCAAATCTACATGAGGGCTATCTACGCTAGTCGTCCCTAATTTAGCAGTGTAAGACTAGAGAGAAGACAGCTAGTCATCACCACCCAACGCCGACTCTTGGGCTACTTTATTACCAACAAATAGTGGGGTTGACTGTCACATTATAACGCCCCACGGCTGAAAGGATGAGCATGTTTGGTGCGATTGGGATTCGAACCCGCGACTCTCGGGCTATGAGTCGAGTGCCTTAACCACCTGGCCATGCCAGGCCGCCAATATCTGGAGAAAAACGTATAACAAAACACAACATTCCAGTAAACACCAAATGCATTCAAAAACCAGGTAAAAAAAAATAAGTCCATACTATGTAAAAACTACACTGACAAATACAACACCAACATTATTTATAAAATACAATGCAACAATTTACACGACTTCTATATTGGAGAAACAAGCAGAAAAATGGAAACCAGATTCAAAGAAGAAAAAAAAACACTTTCACACGTTTTTGAACACTGCAAATCAAATAAACACAACATAACTACAGAAAACACTCAGGTACGATGTAGGGAAACAAATATAAAAACAAACGCAAAATCAAAGAAGCCCTGATTATACAGCAACTAAAACCAAAATTAAACCATTATAAAGGATCACTTTTACACCTATACTAATTAATAACATAACATCTGACGGCAACGCCACCTACAGTCCCGTACCCATTTACACTCTTGTGCCTGAGACGATCTATGCAAGAGTCAGTTGCAAACTCTCTCTTTTTTTTATACTGAAGAAGACGAAAGAAGGTTGAAACGTTGTTCTCTGGTTTATTAGTAAAAGTGTTAATACCAGTCGTCCTGAGATACATTTTTACTTCAAGTAGGTTTTTCGTCATCACGAGATAATAAGAATAGTTTATTTCATCAAAGTTTCTCTGGACTTTTACAAAAGGTAAACGATTATTTGGTAGATTAGGCCTAAATATGAAAAGCAGACGTTTATATCAAGTAGGCCTAAATACAAAAAAGGGACAGACGATGTTAGAAGTGTAGATACAACAGTGATAACTCGACTAAACTTAAGTGAGCTGTGCTCGGATAGTTTGATGGTATTAACAGAGAAAAATAGTTTGGTTTGTCAACTGAACTTCTAAAGAAATTGAATGTGCCTAAGTGGACTTTGAGAATAAGAAGAGAACTGTATAGTATTTATGATACCCCTGTGATCTTCTGTAGTGTAAAGAATTTTTTACCCATTTCCAAATATAAATATTATTTTGAAAATAAGTGAAATGAGTACCGTTCGTCTATTTCATTTCGAATTTACCACCAAAAAGTCACAGACATCTAGTGTACAACAATCCTAAGCCCAACAACAATTTATAATATTAAGAAGTATGAGTCAAAATTATTGAAAGTTGGTGAACATAACGTTTGACAGACTGTGATTAAATATAACTTTTATACAGCAACCATACTGAAAATGGAAGCTTATTTATCAGTATCATTACTGGAACTCTGACCCTCAATTCGCAGCCAGCTCGAAACCTTAACCATCAGGCCACTCTGATCTTCTGCAGTGATTGGACAATAATTTTTGTTTGTTACAAGAACACCATTACGTATGTAACTTATCAAGTACACTCATCCTAAAACTATATTTATTTTGCTACATAATATCGTTACATTTTATATTACTGACAGTTTAGGACTTTTCAAGCTGTATTATGGTTGAGTTGACTAACGAGATGTTATAACAGAAACTTGTCTTTTAGCTTATAGACGTTAAAACTAGTTTTCAGAGAAAGTGTTGAATCATTTTTGTTACCAAGACAAAAACAGTAAAAAAAACACTAGAAAATTAAAGAAGCGTTTGGACTTGACATGAGTCCATTCTTCAAAACGTAATGCCGCTGAACACGTTATAAAAGTGACAGTCAAAGCAGTGAAGTTGTAAAATGAGCCGGATAAAAGTATCACTTCTGCGAGTGCTGTTGATTGGCTAATTTCCCTTTGGTCAGTAGTTTAAATCAGTCTCTGACCTGGTCACTTAATTCATGTGCGCATTAGATGTCGTTGAGGTGCAAAATTTCATTTCTACTAAATAACCCTAAAATCAAGAGAATGATAAGTAGTTTTATCATATCTTTAAAAACATAACACATAACTGTTTACAGAAGCAAGATGTTATATCCACTGATGAAGTCCTGTTGTTCTAAACTGTTTAATACAAACATATAAATTACACATATATATAGCCATGAGTATTGCATCTTCTTCCAACTGAGCTATATTTAAACTGCTAGCTTTTGACCTGATGTTTGCTCTTCACTGGAATTAGTAAATCATTAAAAATTTTCTTTAAAGGGGCCATCCTTATATAATAAAACTGTACGTGCTGGCTAAGATTTAACAAGAAAGTGATAAAGTAATTATTTAACTGTGTGTGTGAAGTTCAGTTCGACACTACGTTTCCCCTTATTATTTTGTTACTAAATCATCGAAGTAAAATTTCCGTCTTAAATATCCTATGTGCGTTACATACGGAGGTGTTCACCTTTTGTCTCCATTGGATAAGTTCGCTAGAAACTGACTAATGAGAGCTCACATTAGCAAAAATATTTTTCATTCGGTGGAGGGGATAATATTAGGCTCTGGAATGGAAGAAGCTGAAATGTACTGTCGTTTGTTTTTTTGGTTTTTTTTTCTCTGTTTTTGGCGGCATAAACTTTTGCCGCGAGGTTTACAATTAAAACCTGAACGCGGCTGCTCATTGTTGGTGTCTGTTGCATAAGGTGGACCTGAGAAGAACGTTTTGATCACTATCCACATTAGGCCTAATAGTCATCATGATAGACAAAGAAGCTCAGAGCTTAGTGATGAATTACGTAATACTCATCATTTTACTATTGATTCTGTGGCTTCTTTACACAGGGGTGAGCTAATTCTTTTTTTTATGAATATATTTTCTTTAATTAATGATAGAGTGATCTCACGTCAAATTTCGTGAAAGCCTAAGCATTTTAAAGAACTTTATTCATTACAAATACACCCACACAAAATCTCCCAAAGGAGTTTGAAAATATTAACCTAAGATCGTAACATATCAAAGATGTCTTTTTCCCCCCAGAATAGTTTTTATGTTCGTTGAGAACAACAATTGAAATGCAAAACAAAGTCTCAGTTTTTGTTTAAACTTGAAAAAGTCTCCTAAGTGACGTTCTCAGTTCATAGTTAATATTTGGCTCTACATGACAAAAATATTTAATGGATTTCAAACTTTTTTGCGTTGTTTAGAACAACAGATGCTGTAAACTAGCTGTTTCTCTGAAACTATCAGTTGTTTAGCTTTTAAGAATATTCGAAACATAAAAATACAGCTAGCACTGTAACGTGTATGTTTAAGCAATTTCCTAATAGAACAAGCGTGTCAAGCGTACCACGTGTGTTGTATACCAGAAGGTTCGAAAATCCCTGGTATAAAGCGAAATGTCTAGTCAGCATCAGATATATAATAGATAAGAGTGTGTTTGACATGTCGTATAATTGCTTTTCCTTTCAGTTATTCGCAATGCAGACTAAACTACTCAATAATTCTATGTCACTAATCATACGCTCTATTTGGTTATTATAAAATTCATTGTTTACTTGCAATAATTAGAACAACGAAAACTTTTAAAACTTATAGCAAGAAGTGTTTGACTTTTTCAGCTATTTATCTCTTAACTAAAATTTATTATTTCTGTGTATTTGTTTGTTCTAAAGTACGCATTAAGCTATCTGCACTGTGCTGAATGTGACGATCGAACCCTGATGTTCAGCGATTTGAGATTACCGCTGAGCTGTGAGGGTTGGGTGTACACGTTCTGTGAACTTCAAACAAGTTAGAGGTTATTTTTGTTTGGACAAAAGCTTTACTTATGTTCTTTTGCGTGTTTTACAATTATTACATTGTTTACTGATAAACGTTTTAATACGTTGTTTAGTCTTTTAAACTCTAATGTTCGTCAGATTTCCGTTGAGATGTCAAAGGTCACTAAATGTTTTGGTGTTCCAGAGTGAACATTTCACACATTAGATATAACAGTGTATACTCTTCCACTGATGTTTATTGTAGTTTTGAAACAGCTTGCAAATAGTTTGCTCTTGGGAACCTACTAAATCTTAAAGAAAATTCATAAATTTATAATTAGACAGAGAAAACATGAAAAACGACTGTTAGCTGGTAAGTGTGTAGACTTTTAATGTAGTTTATTGTAGTATTTAAGCAGCTTACAGATACAATTATTTAGTCCCATAGTCACGTTTATTGTATTATATAAGCAGCTTATAGGTACGAGTAATTAGTGTTTTAATAGTGTTTATTATAGTCGTTAAGCAACTTATAGGTTAGTAATTAGACCATTAATCATGTTTATTGTACTGTTTAACTAACTTATAGATATAACTACTTTGTCTCTCAGTTTATACAACTTACAGATACAAATATCTGGTCCTAATCATGTCTATTGTTGTTTTTCTTACAGATATCAGTAATTTGTCTTTTCGTGACATTTATTGTTGTGTTTAAGTAGATTATAGATCCAAATATTTTGTTGTTATAACTTGTAACAGTTTTAGAAGCAAAAATAGTTACTTTTAATTATAGGTAATCACAATATTTAAACAATTTAGAAATAAGAGGTTTTATCGTTTAACTTATTTTTATTGTAGTGTCAAATCGCTTGGAGATAAACTTTTATTCTCATAATCATGTTAATTGTTAATGTGTTGTTAATATAATAACCTATTTATAGCATAGTCTCTTTGTTTGATGTTGTTGTTGTTTTTTAAATAAAATACTTAAAGATCATAAAACTCCGATGTTCTAGACTACAGTATCATTATACCAAGAGACTTAAGTTTTGAAGCGCAAACTCAGCAGAGCTCGATTTAGTTTCTCTACTCTTATATCTAAATTTAACTTTTCAAAAGTGGCTTTTAAATGTGTTTCTTTTCTCGCCCTTTCGGGCCCGGCATGGCCAGGTGGGTTAAGGCATTCGACTTGTAATCCTAAGGTCGCGGGTTCGAATCCCCGTCTCACCAATCATGCTCGCCTTTTCAGCCGTGGCAACGTTATAATGTGACAGTCAATCTCACTATTCAGTGTAAAAGAGTAGCCCAAGAGTTGGCGGTGGGTGGTGATGACTAGCTGCCTTCCCTCGAGTCTTACGGTGCAAAATTAAGAACGGCTAGCGCAGATAGCCCTCGTGTAGCTTTGCGCGAAATTCAGAAACAATTCTCTCCCTTCTATCTCTATTTTTTTATTCCCTAGTGGTCATATTTTCCATTTTTGTTTCAGCATCTTGGGCTGCATAACATAGTGACGTTTTATTTTATTTTATAGTTTTTGTTTTTTGGCAACAGAAATTTACAGGAAACCAAAACCAAAACAAACAAATTATATTTGCTTTTGATTACTTGCGTCCTCATAATCAGCTCATAGAAACTTGAGTGTACAGACCAGACGTGCGTTGCTATTATTAGATTTGCATGTGTGTGTATTAGAGCATTTAATAAAATATTGTTTGCACGATAATTTACATTCTTCTTATGGATTTCTTGGTACAGTGTAGCAGATGGCGCTTTATCTAAATTAAACGTATAATAAATTGTTTATAAGTTAAAGGTTTAAAAACACTCAGTAACGATACTGGTGCATTCTTCACAAATAAATCAGGCTGGCTATATTATATAATTTACATACTTAAATGTATAATTATTTTATTTATTAATTTTGTCTCTGTCTTTAAAGGAATAGAAAATTTAAGAATATCAAAATAAATGATACCTTATATATATCCAGAAGGTGGCAGTAGTATAGTTTAAAGTGATCAAGACCGGCTTACAGTGTTTTGTGTGAGCTCTATTTATCACTTCGGCGATACGCAACACGTTCTCAGGAGAAAGTAAAGCTTCTGACAAGGAGAGTAGAATAGAAACCAAGGAAATCCAATACTGTTAGGAACACGTAAAGGTTCTAAAAGCGTGTATAGGAAAGTGGTAATATAAAGGGAATCTTACGTTGTCAGGGGCATATAATATTTCTGAAACCTTTCATTTGAGAGATATAAAAAACTAGAGAAAACCCTCACACTGTCAGGAAAGGGACGGAACAAACTCCACGAGCAATGAATTACAACGGAATCACGTGCTGCTTACCAGGGTCCTGTTTGATTATCAGAAACCTTTTCATCATGTAATAACTCTGTGAGGCTCGGCATGGTCAGGTGGGTATAGCGCTCGACTCGCAAATCTGAGAATCGCGGGCTCGAATCCCTGTCACACCAAACATGCTCGCCCTTTCAGCCGTGGGGGTGTTATAATGTAACGGTCAATCCCACTACTCGTTGGTAAAAGAAAAGCCCAAGAGTTGGCGGTGGGATGTGATGACTAGCTGTCTTCCCTCTAGTCTTACACTGCTAAATTGGGAATAGCTAGAACAGATAGCCGTCGTGTAGCTTTAAGCGAAATTAAAAAACAACAACAACAAACAAAACTAACTCTGTATCAGAGGTTCTGTATTCCAAGAAGGTTGCTTTGAATATATTCTACAAAAAAAGTAACATTATCAGATATAAACAGAAGAACCGTGAAGGAAATTATTTCATTGTTTAACACACAATTAAAATTCACGTTTACATTACAACCAATTTTTTGCACTCACAAATCCATCGATTTACTCATAATGAAACGTAGACAAAATTATTACTTACTTGGAAACAAGTTTAACTGTTGTATTCCACGATGTGTTTTGAGATATTCGTTTTCTAACAGGTCCTGGTGTTATTCAGAGGTTAGCATGTTAGGACAATGAATCGTGGCCGAGTGACACAAAAACGCGATTCGCACAACGTATTTGGGGGTGCACTAAAAGAGTAACTGTCATATCCCTCATGAGAGTGGTTTGGCCGAAGTATTTAATACGGAGCTGTTTTCCATTTTCAGCGATTGTAATCATTTCTTTGTACTTAAAACTGATCTTTGTGTAGATGTAATACCTGTATAAATGTCTGTTGTTAAGCTCAGAACTCTACAATGGGGCTATCTTGTAACCACTACTAACTCAGAAATCTGGTTTTTAACGTTATAAGCCTTCTGACTTAACCTTAGCCACTGGGGACATAAATATATATATATATGAACTAACCTGTAATTACTAGTTTTTTTTAAGCTGGTGTTTAGTTAGGCCACCTTTACCATTAATAGCTGTCGTTGTTTATTATTAAACACAAAGCTACACAAAGAGCTATCTGTGTTCTAGCCATCACGGGTGTTGAAATTCGGTTTCTAGAGGAATAAGTCCGAAAACACTTTGTCATTAGGGGCCAACATCAATAACATCTTGAGAACTTTGTGGTATTGTATTTACTTGTTAATAAAAACTCGAGAAAAACAGAATAAAGTTATATCAGAGACTATGAGAAAACACATAAACACAATAGTTTTGTCAAGCGTAAAGTCCAGTAAACCACATATTGCCCCTTCCCCCACCAACAGCGGTATGTATGCGGACTTATATCACTTTAAACCGACTTTCGATACCCCCAAGTGGGCAGAGCACTGATAGTTTTTTGTGTAACTTTGTGCTTAATAACTCAATCCCATATATGTTGCACAAGGTTAATAAGATTTGGTGACTATTCCTTTCGCTGGACATATCGTGATCTTTTCTTCTCTGCTGAATTAACTCAATAAATCGTGAAAGTGGTCATTATTGTCGTGGCATATGAAACTTTATTCAGTTGACGTCTTTACAAATGATATAGCATGATGAACTAATATACAGTGGTAATTATACCGTTATGTGTTTTTATTAAATTTATGAAGATGTTAAACATCATTTGTATATATTGTACCCCAAACTACACGAACTTTTTTGTATGTTTGACCAATGGCACAAGGTACTCCTTCTACAATATCTCTTTGAACTTCAACTTGGAACCAGACATCTCGATTATAGACTTCTCTGCCAAAAATTCATTCCACCACAGTTTCATATCCCAGGATACATGTTCCGAAGCTGACAAAGCACGATTTTAATTACATTTGTCATAAGACATCAGCATTAGGCTTATCAGTTTTTAAACATTACATTTTTCCTCTAATACCTTGGAATTAGAAAAGTGCTGTCCAACCAAAGCTAGTCTCCTTGATTTATTGACTTCAAGCAGTACTGTTCAACCAAAGCTGGTCTCCTTGATTTATTGACTTCAAGCAGTACTGTTCAACCAAAGCTAGTCTCCTTGATTTATTGACTTCAAGCAGTACTGTTCAACCAAAGCTAGTCTCCTTGCTTTATTGACTTCAAGCAGAACTGTTCAACCAAAGCTAGTCTCCTTGATTTATTGACTTCAAGCAGTTCTGTTCAACCAAAGCTAGTCTCCTTGATTTATTGACTTCAAGCAGTACTCTTCAACCAAAGCTAGTCTCCTTGATTTATTGACTTCAAGCAGTACTGTTCAACCAAAGCTAGTCTCCTTGCTTTATTGACTTCAAGCAGTACTGTTCAACCAAAGCTAGTCTCCTTGATTTATTGATTTCAAGCAGTACTGTTCAAGCAAAGCTGGTCTCCTTGCTTTATTGACTTCAAGCAGTACTGTTCAACCAAAGCTGGTCTCCTTGCTTTATTGACTTCAAGCAGTACTGTTCAACCAAAGCTGGTCTCCTTGCTTTATTGACTTTAAGCAGTACTGTTCAACCAAAGCTAGTCTCCTCGCTTTATTGACTTCAAGCAGTACTGTTCAACCAAAGCTAGTCTTTTTGCTTTATTGACTTCAAGCAGTACTGTTCAACCAAAGCTAGTCTCCTTTCTTTATTGACTTCAAGCAGTACTGTTCAACCAAAGCTGGTCTCCTTGCTTTATTGACTTCAAGCGGTACTGTTCAACCAAAGCTGGTCTCCTTGCTTTATTGACTTTAAGCAGTACTGTTCAACCAAAGCTAGTCTCCTTGCTTTATTGACTTCAAGCAGTACTGTTCAACCAAAGCTAGTCTCCTTGATTTGTTGACTTCACGCAGTACTGTTCAACCAAAGCTAGTCTCCTTGCTTTATTGACTTCAAGCAGTACTGTTCAACCAAAGCTGGTCTCCTTGCTTTATTGACTTCAAGCAGTACTGTTCAACCAAAGCTGGTCTCCTTGCTTTATTGACTTCAAGCAGTACTGTTCAACCAAAGCTGGTCTCCTTGCTTTATTGACTTCAAGCAGTAATATTTTTTTCTGTTTCCAAAGACCATATTTTTGCAGCGTTTTTAAAACTGTTTTTAGATGACTTTTTAAAGTCATTAGAAAGGATTTAAAATTTGTCTGCGAGTTGATTTTTAGATATCTAACATCTGTTTCAATGTACCATTATCGCCGCCACTTGGCTTTTTTGATCTTATAGATGTGTGTTTTCTTGTACGTGTCCAATGTGTGTCTCTATCTCCATCTACTGTCTTGTCTGATGCTATAGATGTGATTTTGTACTTATTCAATGTGTATCTTTATCTTCATCTACTGTTTTATCTGGTATTATAGATGTGGGCTTTCTTGTACCTGTTCAGTGTGTACCTCTGTCTCCATCTACTGTCTTGTCTGATGATATAGATGTGATTTTATACTTATTCAATGTGTATCTTTATCTTCATCTACTGTTTTATCTGGTATTATAGATGTGGGCTTTCTTGTACCTGTTCAGTGTGTACCTCTGTCTCCATCTACTGTCTTGTCTGATGCTATAGATGTGGATTTTGTACCTATTCATAGTGTATCTTTATCTTCATCTACTGTTTTATCTGGTATTATAGATGTGGGCTTTCTTGCACCTGTTCAGTGTGTACCTCTGTCTCCATCTACTGTCTTGTCTGATGCTATAGATGTGGATTTTGTACCTATTCATAGTGTATCTTTATCTTCATCTACTGTTTTATCTGGTATTATAGATGTGGGCTTTCTTGTACCTGTTCAGTGTGTACCTCTGTCTCCATCTACTGTCTTGTCTGATGCTATAGATGTGGATTTTGTACTTATTCAATGTGTATCTTTATCTTCATCTACTGTTTTATCTGGTATTATAGATGTGGGCTTTCTTGTACCTGTTCAGTGTGTACCTCTGTCTCCATCCACTGTCTTGTATGATGCTATAGATGTGGATTTTGTACTTATTCAATGTGTATCTTTATCTTCATCTACTGTTTTATCTGGTATTATAGATGTGGGCTTTCTTGTACCTATTCAGTGTGTACCTGTGTCTCCATCTACTGTCTTGTTTGATGCTATAGATGTGGATTTTGTACTTATTCAATGTGTATCTTTATCTTCATCTACTGTTTTATCTGGTATTATAGATGTGGGCTTTCTTGTACCTGTTCAGTGTGTACCTCTGTCTCAATCCACTGTCTTGTTTGATGCTATAGATGTGGATTTTGTACTTATTCAATGTGTATCTTTATCTTCATCTACTGTTTTATCTGGTATTATAGATGTGGGCTTTCTTGTATCTGTTCAGTGTGTACCTATGTCTCCATCTACTGTCTTGTCTGATGCTATAAATGTGGATTTTGTACCTATTCATAGTGTATCTTTATCTTCATCTACTGTTTTATCTGGTATTATAGATGTGGGCTTTCTTGTACCTGTTCAGTGTGTACCTCTGTCTCCATCTACTGTCTTGTCTGATGATATAGATGTGATTTTGTACTTATTCAATGTGTATCTTTATCTTCATCTACTGTTTTATCTGGTATTATAGATGTGGGCTTTCTTGTACCTGTTCAGTGTGTACCTCTGTCTCCATCTACTGTCTTGTCTGATGCTATAGATGTGGATTTTGTACCTATTCATAGTGTATCTTTATCTTCATCTACTGTTTTATCTGGTATTATAGATGTGGGCTTTCTTGCACCTGTTCAGTGTGTACCTCTGTCTCCATCTACTGTCTTGTCTGATGCTATAGATGTTGATTTTGTACCTATTCATAGTGTATCTTTATCTTCATCTACTGTTTTATCTGGTATTATAGATGTGGGCTTTCTTGTACCTGTTCAGTGTGTACCTCTGTCTCCATCTACTGTCTTGTCTGATGCTATAGATGTGGATTTTGTACTTATTCAATGTGTATCTTTATCTTCATCTACTGTTTTATCTGGTATTATAGATGTGGGCTTTCTTGTACCTGTTCAGTGTGTACCTCTGTCTCCATCCACTGTCTTGTCTGATGCTATAAATGTGGATTTTGTACCTATTCATAGTGTATCTTTATCTTCACCTACTGTTTTATCTGGTATTATAGATGTGGGCTTTCTTGTACCTGTTCAGTGTGTACCTCTGTCTCCATCCACTGTCTTGTATGATGCTATAGATGTGGATTTTGTACTTATTCAATGTGTATCTTTATCTTCATCTACTGTTTTATCTGGTATTATAGATGTGGGCTTTCTTGTACCTGTTCAGTGTGTACCTCTGTTTCCATCTACTGTCTTGTCTGATGCTATAGATGTGGATTTTGTACTTATTCAATGTGTATCTTTATCTTCATCTACTGTTTTATCTGGTATTATAGATGTGGGCTTTCTTGTACCTGTTCAGTGTGTACCTCTGTCTCCATCCACTGTCTTGTATGATGCTATAGATGTGATTTTGTACTTATTCAATGTGTATCTTTATCTTCATCTACTGTTTTATCTGGTATTATAGATGTGGGCTTTCTTGTACCTGTTCAGTGTGTACCTCTGTCTCCATCCACTGTCTTGTCTGATGCTATAAATGTGGATTTTGTACCTATTCATAGTGTATCTTTATCTTCATCTACTGTTTTATCTGGTATTATAGATGTGGGCTTTCTTGTACCTATTCAGTGTGTACCTGTGTCTCCATCTACTGTCTTGTTTGATGCTGTAGATGTGGATTTTGTACTTATTCAATGTGTATCTTTATCTTCATCTACTGTTTTATCTGGTATTATAGATGTGGGCTTTCTTGTACCTGTTCAGTGTGTACCTCTGTCTCAATCCACTGTCTTGTTTGATGCTATAGATGTGGATTTTGTACTTATTCAATGTGTATCTTTATCTTCATCTACTGTTTTATCTGGTATTATAGATGTGGGCTTTCTTGTATCTGTTCAGTGTGTACCTATGTCTCCATCTACTGTCTTGTCTGATGCTATAAATGTGGATTTTGTACCTATTCATAGTGTATCTTTATCTTCATCTACTGTTTTATCTGGTATTATAGATGTGGGCTTTCTTGTACCTGTTCAGTGTGTACCTCTGTCTCCATCTACTGTCTTGTCTGATGCTATAGATGTGGATTTTGTACTTATTCAATGTGTATCTTTATCTTCATCTACTGTTTTATCTGGTATTATAGATGTGGACTTTCTTGTACCTGTTCAGTGTGTACCTCTGTCTCCATCTACTGTCTTGTCTGATGCTATAAATGTGGATTTTGTACCTATTCATAGTGTATCTTTATCTTCATCTACTGTTTTATCTGGTATTATAGATGTGGGCTTTCTTGTACCTATTCAGTGTGTACCTCTGTCTCCATCTACTGTCTTGTTTGATGCTATAGATGTGGATTTTGTACTTATTCAATGTGTATCTTTATCTTCATCTACTGTTTTATCTGGTATTATAGATGTGGGCTTTCTTGTACCTGTACAGTGTGTACCTCTGTCTCCATCCACTGTCTTGTATGATGCTATAGATGTGGATTTTGTACTTATTCAATGTGTATCTTTATCTTCATCTACTGTTTTATCTGGTATTATAGATGTGGGCTTTCTTGTACCTGTTCAGTGTGTACCTCTGTCTCCATCTACTGTCTTGTCTGATGCTATAGATGTGGATTTTGTACTTATTCAATGTGTATCTTTATCTTCATCTACTGTTTTATCTGGTATTATAGATGTGGGCTTTCTTGTACCTGTTCAGTGTGTACCTCTGTCTCCATCCACTGTCTTGTATGATGCTATAGATGTGATTTTGTACTTATTCAATGTGTATCTTTATCTTCATCTACTGTTTTATCTGGTATTATAGATGTGGGCTTTCTTGTACCTGTTCAGTGTGTACCTCTGTCTCCATCCACTGTCTTGTCTGATGCTATAAATGTGGATTTTGTACCTATTCATAGTGTATCTTTATCTTCACCTACTGTTTTATCTGGTATTATAGATGTGGGCTTTCTTGTACCTGTTCAGTGTGTACCTCTGTCTCCATCCACTGTCTTGTATGATGCTATAGATGTGGATTTTGTACTTATTCAATGTGTATCTTTATCTTCATCTACTGTTTTATCTGGTATTATAGATGTGGGCTTTCTTGTACCTGTTCAGTGTGTACCTCTGTTTCCATCTACTGTCTTGTCTGATGCTATAGATGTGGATTTTGTACTTATTCAATGTGTATCTTTATCTTCATCTACTGTTTTATCTCGTATTATAGATGTGGGCTTTCTTGTACCTGTTCAGTGTGTACCTCTGTCTCCATCCACTGTCTTGTATGATGCTATAGATGTGATTTTGTACTTATTCAATGTGTATCTTTATCTTCATCTACTGTTTTATCTGGTATTATAGATGTGGGCTTTCTTGTACCTGTTCAGTGTGTACCTCTGTCTCCATCCACTGTCTTGTCTGATGCTATAAATGTGGATTTTGTACCTATTCATAGTGTATCTTTATCTTCATCTACTGTTTTATCTGGTATTATAGATGTGGGCTTTCTTGTACCTATTCAGTGTGTACCTGTGTCTCCATCTACTGTCTTGTTTGATGCTGTAGATGTGGATTTTGTACTTATTCAATGTGTATCTTTATCTTCATCTACTGTTTTATCTGGTATTATAGATGTGGGCTTTCTTGTACCTGTTCAGTGTGTACCTCTGTCTCAATCCACTGTCTTGTTTGATGCTATAGATGTGGATTTTGTACTTATTCAATGTGTATCTTTATCTTCATCTACTGTTTTATCTGGTATTATAGATGTGGGCTTTCTTGTATCTGTTCAGTGTGTACCTATGTCTCCATCTACTGTCTTGTCTGATGCTATAAATGTGGATTTTGTACCTATTCATAGTGTATCTTTATCTTCATCTACTGTTTTATCTGGTATTATAGATGTGGGCTTTCTTGTACCTGTTCAGTGTGTACCTCTGTCTCCATCTACTGTCTTGTCTGATGCTATAGATGTGGATTTTGTACTTATTCAATGTGTATCTTTATCTTCATCTACTGTTTTATCTGGTATTATAGATGTGGACTTTCTTGTACCTGTTCAGTGTGTACCTCTGTCTCCATCTACTGTCTTGTCTGATGCTATAAATGTGGATTTTGTACCTATTCATAGTGTATCTTTATCTTCATCTACTGTTTTATCTGGTATTATAGATGTGGGCTTTCTTGTACCTATTCAGTGTGTACCTCTGTCTCCATCTACTGTCTTGTTTGATGCTATAGATGTGGATTTTGTACTTATTCAATGTGTATCTTTATCTTCATCTACTGTTTTATCTGGTATTATAGATGTGGGCTTTCTTGTACCTGTACAGTGTGTACCTCTGTCTCCATCCACTGTCTTGTATGATGCTATAGATGTGGATTTTGTACTTATTCAATGTGTATCTTTATCTTCATCTACTGTTTTATCTGGTATTATAGATGTGGGCTTTCTTGTACCTGTTCAGTGTGTACCTCTGTCTCCATCTACTGTCTTGTCTGATGCTATAGATGTGGATTTTGTACTTATTCAATGTGTATCTTTATCTTCATCTACTGTTTTATCTGGTATTATAGATGTGGGCTTTCTTGTACCTGTTCAGTGTGTACCTCTGTCTCCATCCACTGTCTTGTATGATGCTATAGATGTGATTTTGTACTTATTCAATGTGTATCTTTATCTTCATCTACTGTTTTATCTGGTATTATAGATGTGGGCTTTCTTGTACCTGTTCAGTGTGTACCTCTGTCTCCATCCACTGTCTTGTCTGATGCTATAAATGTGGATTTTGTACCTATTCATAGTGTATCTTTATCTTCACCTACTGTTTTATCTGGTATTATAGATGTGGGCTTTCTTGTACCTGTTCAGTGTGTACCTCTGTCTCCATCCACTGTCTTGTATGATGCTATAGATGTGGATTTTGTACTTATTCAATGTGTATCTTTATCTTCATCTACTGTTTTATCTGGTATTATAGATGTGGGCTTTCTTGTACCTGTTCAGTGTGTACCTCTGTTTCCATCTACTGTCTTGTCTGATGCTATAGATGTGGATTTTGTACTTATTCAATGTGTATCTTTATCTTCATCTACTGTTTTATCTCGTATTATAGATGTGGGCTTTCTTGTACCTGTTCAGTGTGTACCTCTGTCTCCATCCACTGTCTTGTATGATGCTATAGATGTGATTTTGTACTTATTCAATGTGTATCTTTATCTTCATCTACTGTTTTATCTGGTATTATAGATGTGGGCTTTCTTGTACCTGTTCAGTGTGTACCTCTGTCTCCATCCACTGTCTTGTCTGATGCTATAAATGTGGATTTTGTACCTATTCATAGTGTATCTTTATCTTCATCTACTGTTTTATCTGGTATTATAGATGTGGGCTTTCTTGTACCTATTCAGTGTGTACCTGTGTCTCCATCTACTGTCTTGTTTGATGCTGTAGATGTGGATTTTGTACTTATTCAATGTGTATCTTTATCTTCATCTACTGTTTTATCTGGTATTATAGATGTGGGCTTTCTTGTACCTGTTCAGTGTGTACCTCTGTCTCAATCCACTGTCTTGTTTGATGCTATAGATGTGGATTTTGTACTTATTCAATGTGTATCTTTATCTTCATCTACTGTTTTATCTGGTATTATAGATGTGGGCTTTCTTGTATCTGTTCAGTGTGTACCTATGTCTCCATCTACTGTCTTGTCTGATGCTATAAATGTGGATTTTGTACCTATTCATAGTGTATCTTTATCTTCATCTACTGTTTTATCTGGTATTATAGATGTGGGCTTTCTTGCACCTGTTCAGTGTGTACCTCTGTCTCCATCTACTGTCTTGTCTGATGCTATAGATGTGGATTTTGTACCTATTCATAGTGTATCTTTATCTTCATCTACTGTTTTATCTGGTATTATAGATGTGGGCTTTCTTGTACCTGTTCAGTGTGTACCTCTGTCTCCATCTACTGTCTCGTCTGATGCTATAGATGTGGATTTTGTACTTATTCAATGTGTATCTTTATCTTCATCTACTGTTTTATCTGGTATTATAGATGTGGGCTTTCTTGTACCTGTTCAGTGTGTACCTCTGTCTCCATCCACTGTCTTGTATGATGCTATAGATGTGATTTTGTACTTATTCAATGTGTATCTTTATCTTCATCTACTGTTTTATCTGGTATTATAGATGTGGGCTTTCTTGTACCTGTTCAGTGTGTACCTCTGTCTCCATCCACTGTCTTGTCTGATGCTATAAATGTGGATTTTGTACCTATTCATAGTGTATCTTTATCTTCACCTACTGTTTTATCTGGTATTATAGATGTGGGCTTTCTTGTACCTGTTCAGTGTGTACCTCTGTCTCCATCCACTGTCTTGTTTGATGCTATAGATGTGGATTTTGTACTTATTCAATGTGTATCTTTATCTTCATCTACTGTTTTATCTGGTATTATAGATGTGGGCTTTCTTGTACCTGTTCAGTGTGTACCTCTGTCTCCATCTACTGTCTTGTCTGATGCTATAGATGTGGATTTTGTACTTATTCAATGTGTATCTTTATCTTCATCTACTGTTTTATCTGGTATTATAGATGTGGGCTTTCTTGTACCTGTTCAGTGTGTACCTCTGTCTCCATCCACTGTCTTGTATGATGCTATAGATGTGATTTTGTACTTATTCAATGTGTATCTTTATCTTCATCTACTGTTTTATCTGGTATTATAGATGTGGGCTTTCTTGTACCTGTTCAGTGTGTACCTCTGTCTCCATCCACTGTCTTGTCTGATGCTATAAATGTGGATTTTGTACCTATTCATAGTGTATCTTTATCTTCATCTACTGTTTTATCTGGTATTATAGATGTGGGCTTTCTTGTATCTATTCAGTGTGTACCTGTGTCTCCATCTACTGTCTTGTTTGATGCTATAGATGTGGATTTTGTACTTATTCAATGTGTATCTTTATCTTCATCTACTGTTTTATCTGGTATTATAGATGTGGGCTTTCTTGTACCTGTTCAGTGTGTACCTCTGTCTCCATCCACTGTCTTGTTTGATGCTATAGATGTGGATTTTGTACTTATTCAATGTGTATCTTTATCTTCATCTACTGTTTTATCTGGTATTATAGATGTAGGCTTTCTTGTACCTGTTCAGTGTGTACCTCTGTCTCCATCTACTGTCTTGTTTGATGCTATAGATGTGGATTTTGTACCTATTCATAGTGTATCTTTATCTTCATCTAATGTTTTATCTGGTATTATAGATGTGGGCTTTTTTGTACCTGTTCAGTGTGTACCTCTGTCTCCATCTACTGTCTTGTTTGATGCTATAGATGTGGATTTTGTACCTATTCATAGTGTATCTTTATCTTCATCTACTGTTTTATCTGGTATTATAGATGTGGGCTTTCTTGCACCTGTTCAGTGTGTACCTCTGTCTCCATCTACTGTCTTGTATGATGCTATAGATGTGGATTTTGTACCTATTAATAGTGTATCTTTATCTTCATCTATTGCTTTGTCTGATGTTACAGATGTGGGTTTTTTTCTTGTACCTGTCCAACTCGTACCTCCATCTCTATCCACTGTCTTGTCTGATGTTATACATGTGGGTTCTCTTCTACCTGTCCAATGTGTAAAACGCAGTACTTGGTGAATAGCCGAGGTCTTTTTAAGTTTTCCCTAAACACCAACGAGTATGGTATAAATGTTCTGAATTTAATGGTATAAAATCTCTCTGTTTAGACATTTCACTGGCAACACCTCATTGTAGTAGGTGTACTCAAAGATGTTTATGGAAAAAGAATCGCCCCTTGTATGCATTATGAAAAACTTAGAATCTAAGGATTTCAAGCTTTTGGTAGTGATGACTAGTACAGAATCTAAGACAGTCATCGTGGCAGTGCTGTATTAGGTTGGAAAGACAATAACATCGTTTTTTATTCAAAAACGTTGTTACTGGTTTTGAGGAAAAGAACTTTCAAATTTATGCCTGTTTTCGATGTCAATGTATTAATTAACCTTACCTCTTATTTAAGAATAATTGATAGAAATTTGGAACAAAACTTTAACCTATAAAGATATAAGAAACGATTACAAACGAGATACACATACGACACTGTAAGATATATGAATTTTAATTGGTTCAAAAGCATCAGAGGCTACAAGAAACATATGTACAGTTTATGGAGAAATTGTATTGAACATCAGGAAGTGTCAACGATGGTTCACGAGACTCCGGTCGGGAGAATTTGATCTCATTGATTCTGGACAGCCAAGATCAATCGATAAAGACGTCCTACAAGCCATAGTTGAAGCAAATCCAAAGTTGACCATACAAAAAAAAAGACTCAACAGCTCCATATACGATCATTACCCACATCCACGAGCATGAAAAAGTTTCGAAACTTCGACAATAGGTTCCACATGATTTGATGGATAATCAATGTTCTCAGAAGGTCACCTCTTGTTCGTCTTTGAGATATGCTAATGAACCATGCGATGAAATGTGGGATCTTTATGAGCATAATTAACGTAAGAGAAAGTAGTTGAATTCCTGTTAGACACCTGCTCCAACGCCAAAGAGTGGCTTACACCCGAAAAAAAACGTTTTGCTTTGTGTTTGGTGGGATCTGGGAGGTGTAGCCCGTCATAAAATTTTGGATCCAAATGAATCAGTCATGGCTGAAAGATATTCTCGTCAGTTGGAGTGCTTACACCAAGCACTGATAAGAAAACGAGCTGCATTAGTCAGTCAAAAAGGAGAAAAGATTTGGCATCACATTGTAAGACCGTACACTGCATAAATGATCCAAGAAAAACTTCAAGCCTTAAAATCCTTCCTTTTCCTTCATCCATCCTTTTCACCAGATCTTGTACTTACAGCATTACTTAGATACAAAAAGTATCCAAGAAGCAAAACACTCAACACTGACTTAAGATTGTTTTTTGAATTCAAAGCAAAGGAATTTTCTTCACGAGGAATTCGTTACATACTTAAAAGATGTAATTATGTCATAGAAAATGAGGACAAACGTTATCCTGATCAAATTTGAAATTAAATACTTTTTTTCAGTTTTTCTTAAATTATTAAAAGAACGACAATATCGTATTGTCAGTCTGATATTTAGATTAGGTATTTTGAGCAATTTTAAAAATGTCTACTGATTTTAATCATTTATGGCTATGTGTTGGTTTTCCTCTTTTAAAAACTTAGAAACATTATAGTGTAAGTGGTGTATTGAATACATGGAAGAAGTGAGGAAATCAATCATTTGTTTATTTAGATGCTCTTCAGAAGATTTTTAAACTACAATAACCTTATTTTATACGGACAGCAAATAACGAGTCATTCTAATAAATGTTCATACTGACGTATAAGTTTGGTTTGTTTTGAATTTCGCGCAAAGCTATACGAGGGCTATCTGCGCTAGCCATCCATAATTTAGCAGTGTAGGACTAGAGGGAAGGCAGCTAGTCATCACCACCCACCGTCAACTCTTGGGCTACTCTTTTATCAACGAATAGTGGAATTGACAGTCACATTATAACGTCCCCACGACTGAAAGGGCGAGTATATTTGGTGTGATGGGGATTCGAATCCGCCACCCTCAGATTACGAGTCAAGTGTATTAACCACCTGGCCATGCTGAGGCCCTGACGTATAAGAGAAATACCTTTTGATTATATTTATGTGAAACAAACGCCTTTAAAAATTGTGAACAACAGGGTGTAATCGACAATTATCTTTTCAAGAAGAATCTTTGATAGCCCACGAAACATTTGTCCCCTTAACAACAAATTACGATAACCCACGAAACAACTTTCCTTTTAATAACATGCCATGACAGCTGAAGAAACAATTGCGTCCCTAACAAGCAGCTACGGCATCCCATAAAACAACTGTCCTCTTAACATGAAACTACAACAATCCCATAACACAATTGTCCTTTTAGTAACAGACTACGAAAGCTCGTGAGTTTGATCATATTGATTAATTTACGTCTTTCCAACTAATTTATTTACATGATATGTTTGTAGTTGCGTGTTAGTAAATAGTTTGATTGAATTGTTGCCAGTAATTCAAAGGAACAGTTGTGTTATATTATTTTAATCTAGCAATTCATATGTTGTTACAGGACTAATAGAATCACGAAAATATTATGCATTCAAACACTGCTTGTATATACCTTTATTTCAAAATTTAAAAAAACAACTGAATAATCACTATATTTTCATGGCTATTAAGAAATCTGCCTTAGGGTTTGTCATTTCAAATTAAACCTAAGATGGCTGTATAAGCACTGTTTTTGGTGGCTGTTATAAAAAAAAAAAAAAGGCTATTCATTCTATGATGACTGCGGGGATCAAGTCCCGAATTCAAGTTGAACGTCGATTCACGATATGACGTGTAGAACATAAGCACGTCCAATTATTATCAAAGCAGTGAATCAGTGGCTTACAATATCGCGTGCTTGTAGGCTCTCATAGTGAAAGACAGGGTTTGGGCTGTCCATTTTTACAATCTACAGCTTCGCATGACTGTTTATTTCGAGTAAGTACTCCACAAGAGGCCATAATAACTTTGCAGTGATTACAGGTTCTGCTAAATCGACCATTCTGGTTAATAGATACTTGGATGCGAGTCAAACTACTTACACCTTTTTAGATATGATGTAAACAACGGGGAAGGGGGTAACACATTTCTGATAACGAGGACCTTTGTTCGAGTCGGTCAGGCAATCTTCATCAGTACTTACTGTGCTACTTCGTAACCCTGCTGAAACCTGTCTTTCTACTTAGTAAACCATGCTAGCGGAAATGGAGACCCACAGTTTGATAGTGAACTACGTCATTCTAATTATCCTGTTACTAATCTTGTGGTTGTTATACCTCGGTGTAAGTTTCAAACATTTATTTCTTCCTCATCGTGTAGCGTTTAGACGTAGTTGTGGCTGTTAACTCACGATTAAACTTAAATGTCTTCTGTAGTTTAAACATTCCAAAACTAATGTCAATATGGCCGGTTCTCTTTAGGTTAAAATCTTCAAGTCTTTTCTTATTATATATATATATTTTTTTCAAACTGTACCTACTGGCCAATAAAACGAAGTTTATTTTATTTGTTCACAAATTTGCTTTTAGTGTATAAGTAATGCAGATCTCAGTTAAACCTACGGAGCTAAAATATATGTTTAATTTGAGAAATTATGTTACATAACTGTTCATGTTGATTCTATTACACTGTGGAAACAAATGTGAAGTGACCGTTCATACTTATCTTGTTCTACCAATTTTCCTTTAAATAGCGATCTGTTATTTTAACATATGGACGTTACTCGAAACTTTGTAAATAGTAATATCTAATCAAATTCAGATGTATACAATTCGCTTTAAAAATTGTTTTTCGTGCCATTCCAGGTTTCTCGTTTGAAACTTTTTAGTTCGTAGCTCTACCTAGTGGCACATATTGACATGACCCCTTTTAATTTATGATTTTGACATCTGTTGGGAAATAAGAAGATAAGCATGATACTTCATCTATGTTCTCGCTTTAGAGATGAAGTGTTATTGAATTGATTTCCACACTAAATAACCCTAGGTTTCAGTTTGCTCTACAAAACCAGTGCTATTGTAGTTAGGAAAATACAGACCACATGTTTCAGTACACACTTATACTGACTCGTGAGCTGTTCTCATGAAGCGGTAATTTAGAAACATCGGTTTACAGAAAACTTTTTCCCTGATGAAGTTGTAATAATTAAACATCGATTCTTATA
Organism: Tachypleus tridentatus; assembly: GCF_004210375.1. Taxonomy (NCBI): domain Eukaryota; kingdom Metazoa; phylum Arthropoda; class Merostomata; order Xiphosura; family Limulidae; genus Tachypleus; species Tachypleus tridentatus. Next base: position 10,078,926 of record NC_134828.1, read on the forward strand.
AAAAATTTTTGTCCCGATAAAAACTGCTTTACCTAAATATCAGGGGCCCGCCATGGCCCCATGGTTAAAACTCTCGACTCATACTGCGAGGTTCGCGGGTTCGAATCCCGTCATACCATACATGATCGCTCTTTTAGTCATTGGCGCGTTATAATGTGGCGGCTAACCCACTATTCGTTGGTGAAAGAGTAGCCTAAGAGTTGGCGGTGAGTGATGATGACTAGCTGCCTTCCCTCTAGTCTTATACTGCTAAATTAGGGACGGCCAGCACAGATAGCCCTCGTGTAGCTTTGCGCAAATTTCAAAGAAACAAACCTAAATATCGCTTTTTCCGTCCTGGTGCATTTATAATATCAGTAAATAAACGTTTTTGGATAATAGTTTATACATTTTAGTCAGTACATCACAATCTAAACAAATATCCAAATCAACCAGCAGATACAAGCCTGTGCCAGCGTTTATGTTTATACAAGTTAATTAAAGTTTTCAAACTTCAGAAAAACATTCAAAACCTTAGTTTAGAATCGAGTCTTTCAAACAGTAAAGTGATAAATTAGGAGATGTTAACTCTTGGGTGCATGTACAGGTGACGCTCCTGAAGGAGGATTAAAAAAAAAGCTGTTTCTATTAAAGGTGACTTTTTCTTTCTGAAGTGTGAGGGCGTTTAGGATTTGTGAGAAACTTCTCTCAAGTTTCACATTTGAGTCAATAAACAAATAAAAAGAATATTCGAGGATTATGGGCGGTGTTGCCCTTCCACCAACAGCTAATCAGGTTTCATTCTAGAGATGCATTTACCAAGTTCAGTGTGTTTTGTCTGTCCCTATTGGCGGATTCCTCATTAGCGTACACCTAATGAACTGTTAGAAGAAAGTGGCTGACATTCTTAAAAAAACTGTTATTTTGTCGGAGTTTGGAAACAGAGTAATTTTACTACTGAGACGAGAATATAGATAAGTAAAATATCTGGTACTCTGGTGAACGAAGGGCGGACAGTACATATTAAATAAGGAATACTCCAAGATGGTGGGAGACAAGGAAACTCAGAGTTTGTTTGTGAATTACATCATTCTTATCCTTCTATTGCTCATCTTGTGGATTTTATACAACGGGGTAAGGGATGATATGATGTTACTTACCTATTTCATGTAATCCTAACTTTGCTCCATGGTTATCATTTCTTTGTTTGGAGCTACAAAGCTAAACAATGGGCTATATGTGGTATGTTATCCACGGGTACTGAAACTCAGTTTCTAGCGTTGCAAGTCTGCAGACATGCCGCTGTGCCACTGGGGAGGGGGGCATGTTTATAAGAAAATCTTGTATTTGTAAGTATTTCCTTCCGTAATATACTTCTATATAAATATATACACATAAGCCACACATAAATCATTCCTCTTTAAATATCCAACAAGACATCCACACATACAACATTCCTTTTTAAATATCCAACAAGACACCCACACGTAAAAGCTAAACATTCCTCTTTTAAAAAATTTAACGAAGCAAGGACATAGAAACATTCCTTCTTAAATATTCAACAAGACTGCCAAACAGAAAACATTCCTCCTTAAATATTCAACAAGACCGCCAAACAGAAAACATTCCTTTTTAAATATCCAACAAGACCGCCAAACAGAAAACATTTCTTCTTAAATATCCAACAAGACCGCCAAACAGAAAACATTCCTTCTTAAATATCCAACAAGACCGCCAAACATAAAACATTCCTCCTTAAATATCCAACAAGGCCGCCAAACATAAAACATTCCTCCTTAAATATCCAACAAGACCGCTAGACAGAAAACATTCCTTTTTAAATATCCAACAAGACCGCCAAACAGAAAACATTTCTTCTTAAATATCCAACAAGACAGCCGAACAGAAAACATTCTTCCTTTAGTATCCAACAAGACAGCCACACAGAAAACATTCCTCCTTAACTATCCAGTAAGACACCCGAACAGAAAACATTCTTCCTTTAGTATCCAACAAGACAGCCACACAGAAAACATTCCTCCTTAACTATCCAGTAAGACACCCGAACAGAAAACATTCTTCCTTTAGTATCCAACAAGACAGCCGAACAGAAAACATTCCACCTTAAATATCCAACAGTCAAACAGAAAACATTCTTCCTTAAGTATTCAGTAAGACCGCCAAACAGAAAACATTCCTCCTTTAGTATCGAACAAGACAGCCAAACAGAAAACATTCCTCCTTAAAGATCCAACAAGACAGCCAAACAGAAAACATTCTTCCTTAAGTATCCAGTGAGACAGCCAAACAGAAAACATTCCTCCTTTAGTATCCAACAAGACAGCCAAACAGAAAACATTCCTTCTTTAGTATCGAACAAGACAGCCGAACAGAAAACATTCCTCCTTAAATATTCAACAAGACCGCCAAACAGAAAACATTCCTTTTTAAATATCCAACAAGACCGCCAAACAGAAAACATTTCTTCTTAAATATCCAACAAGACCGCCAAACATAAAACATTCCTCCTTAAATATCCAACAAGGCCGCCAAACATAAAACATTCCTCCTTAAATATCCAACAAGACCGCTAGACAGAAAACATTCCTTTTTAAATATCCAACAAGACCGCCAAACAGAAAACATTTCTTCTTAAATATCCAACAAGACAGCCGAACAGAAAACATTCTTCCTTTAGTATCCAACAAGACAGCCACACAGAAAACATTCCTCCTTAACTATCCAGTAAGACACCCGAACAGAAAACATTCTTCCTTTAGTATCCAACAAGACAGTCAAACAGAAAACATTCTTCCTTTAGTATTCAGTAAGACCGCCAAACAGAAAACATTCCTCCTTTAGTATCGAACAAGACAGCCAAACAGAAAACATTCCTCCTTAAATATCCAACAAGACAGCCAAACAGAAAACATTCTTCCTTAAGTATCCAGTAAGACAGCCAAACAGAAAACATTCCTCCTTTAGTATCCAACAAGACAGCCAAACAGAAAACATTCCTTCTTTAGTATCGAACAAGACAGCCAAACAGAAAACATTCCTCCTTAAATATCCAACAAGACAGCCAAACAGAAAACATTCTTCCTTAAGTATCCAGTAAGACAGCCAAACAGAAAACATTCCTCCTTTAGTATCCAACAAGACAGCCAAACAGAAAACATTCCTTCTTTAGTATCGAACAAGACAGCCGAACAGAAAACATTCCTCCTTAAGTATCCAACAAGACAGCCGAACAGAAAACATTCCTCCTTAAATATCCAACAAGACTACCAAACAGAAAACATTTCTCCTTAAAAGTGCAGCAAAGCAACCACAGAAAATATTTCTCCTGAAAGATCCAGCATAACAAATATATATATAAAACATTCCTCTTTAAATATCCAAAAAAAAACAACCAAACAGAAAGCATTCCTTATTAAATATCCAGCAAAGCAATTATACAAACAACATTCTTTTTAAATAACTAGCAAACCTACAAGAATCGATTTCCATATGTCAACATAATATGACTTAATATGATTGTTTTGTTTTACAAGTCGTCATCTCAGTAAGAATCTCACAGATCTGTGACAATTATTTTACCATTATAAATACACTAAGGCTAATCACTTTGTTGTAAACCTCACCCTACCAGAGGTTACCTATGAGATTGAACTGCGTGTTGTAGAACTTATGCTACCAGTATGAATGTAGTGAGACTAAACTGTGTATGGTAAATCTTATTCTTCCAGTATGTTTATACCGAGAACAAACTTAGTGTGTGGTAAATATAAAATGATCTAAGGGCGATAGTACCAGAAATAATTTAAAGAAGAATATAAGGATGATACAGATATATATATATACATAGATTAACCCTAAATTAAGTTCAACATTAAAATTTAATGTTATATTGTAAAAAGCATGAGTACAAAGTGGTTAATTCGACCGATCTCGTAGCGAGAGTCTGTAATAATCAATACATGTTTGACTCACTTAGTTTTCATTGTAGGCCATTGGGCTCTTAGTTATACTGCATTGATGCTTAACTTGACATGACTGCGGAATTACGATAAACTAGCTGCATACCAGCAGCAAGGAATATATAACTTCCAATTACAGTAATATTAGTCATGCAAGGATGATCTATGTATAGCAATCTCATTTTGTTTTCATTATTTTGGGTACTACCATACCTACATCAGTACACATTTATGACATATTTTTCATTATTTGTTTTGTGATGCTTTTCCCTCTGTCTTAAAGTTATTGTATTCTATGAACATGTGCGATAAACGTTAATAATGTACATATTGATATATTTTTCTCCACTTCCCAGGTAATATAATGGTTAGGTTCATAAAGACAGCGATTGTTTAGCGTAAAAAGCTTTCAGTATTCTACATGTTATGGTCATTTAATGTTTATCTATTATTGGCTGGTAATTCCTATTTCACTTTGTATTTAAGATTTTTAATGGAACAACAGATTTCTTTTAAAAAACACACTAACTGCTAGGCGTAATTATAGCATCGTTCATTCTGGAATTATCAGTTTTTAAAATGTGAACTGCCCAGAAACACATAGAATGGGTTTAGTAACATAGTGGCTGTAGAATTACAAAAAGAGAGATGAACAATATGGTAGATTGGCTACTTTCTGGTTTGGTATCTCAGCGATGGTTTCTTGCCTTATTTTGAGACTTGTTGGGTAGAGAAATAAATAAACCTGAGTGACTATCATATTTTAAAGTAAAACTCTCTGTCAATGCTGTTTTTTTTTGTCGTAACTATTTGTATTATACCTACTGAGTACCTTGGCCACCTCTGTATGTAGTCTGTTAGGACTAATAACCTTTTTCTAACACTATCGAAATGGATCTTTGAAACAAAGACAAATAAATGGCAAAATTATACAATTGTATAGACGTCTGTCATAGGGCATACAACTGACATACAACTGTCGATTCCAAAATATGTTAAGTTATTTCTTGTAGAAAATGTTCATTACTACTACACTGTAATTATCTTTATCCTGGAGAGATGCTCCTAAGAATGGGAACACCCGTGGAAATAATGAATACACAGTCATTTTTTGTTGTTCAGCGATCTTTACTTGTTTTCTTGAGTTTTGCACAGAAATAGTACAGGGTTTTGTGTTCTAGCTGTTCCTAATTTAGAAGTGACAGACTAGCGGGAAAACAGCTAGTCAAAACTACTCTCCGCCAACTTTTGAGCTACTCTTTACCATTGAAAAATAGAATTAAGGTCAAATTACAATCCTTCACGGCTGAAAGGGCGAGGATGTTTGGTGACAGGATTCGAACTCGCGCCCAACGAAGAAGTCTACCAAAACAACTTCTATTGCTTGCAATATAATAGGGTGCCTACTGTTATAATGTTGTTGTTTTTATTGGACAATCAATCCTGTCTATTGATCTTTTAACCAGTATTATATCTTATATGACTCTCCAGAACAAAGAAGCATCTTTGTTTGTAATATATTTCTACCTCAGTACTACTGGAAAGGTACTACTACTCTTTAACTTGAAAATCTATTTATTTACTGTTTTGCTTTGTTTCACTTTTATATAATAAAAATCGTCTGTGTAGTTTAAATATTACACATTTAAATTATTGTGTGAAAGAATCTTTCTACTATCAAGTAATAATGCAACTAGTAACAATAATTGGCATCAGGAGAAATGCATTGCGTCATACCTCTTCAACGCAGGTGTTTTTATTGGCGGTTTTAATCAGTCTCTCTCGTGTGCCACAGGTTCGAGTCCCGTCACCGACCACGTTCGAACTTTCGGTTATACTGTCGTTACATTGTGAAAATCAATCCCACTATTCGTTGGTAATGAGTAGCACTTGAACAGGCGGTGAGTGCTGTTTTCTGGTTACCTTCCCTTTAACCCCTCGTGAAATTCAACAGAACAACTAAATATTTCTGAGTTATTCTGAGTTACTATCACTATTCTCGAATGTTGCTACCGAAACAATGAGTTATAATACTAGTAACGAACAACCTTATAACACGAGTTATAATACTAGTAACGAACAACCTTATAACACGAGTTATAATATTAGTAACGAACAACCTTATAAAACGAGTTATAATATTAGTAACGGACAACCTTATAACACGAATTATAATACTAGTAACAAACAACCTTATAACACGAGTTTAATACTAGTTACGAACAGCCTTATAACACGAGTTATAATACTAGTAACGAACAACCTTATAACATCAAATTCAGGTCCGGCATGGCCAAGCGTGTTAAGGCGTTCGACTCGTAATCCGAGAGTCGCGGGTTCAAATCCCGGTCGCACCAAATATGCTCGCCCTTTCGGCCGTGGGGGCGTTATAATGTGACGGTCAATCCCATTATTCGTTAGTAAAAGAGTAGCCCAAGAGTTGATAGTGGGTGGTGATGACTAGGTGCCTTCCCTCTAGTCTTACACTGCTAAATTAGGGACGGCTAGCACAGATAGCCCTCGTGTAGCTTTGCGCGAAATTCAAAACAAACACCAAATGTGTTATTTTTCTTTAATAGTACACAAAACTTTGTGTTATATAACACCTCTTAAAAATTTACACGTGTTAAACGTGTGCTTTGTTAGTTCAAACATGTAACATATGTAGTTATAACATCAAATTTGTTATTTTTCTTTAACTGAACACAAAACTGCTTGTGGTATATAAAACTTCCTAAAATTTTACGCATGTTAAACGTGTGCTTTGTTAGACAATTCAGACATGCAACATACGCAGTTGGTTTGTACGTATGTGGTAAGAAAATATAAATAATTCATAGTTTAGTTTTGCCAGCTTATTGGTAATTATATATTTTTTCGGGGATACTTGAAAGAGACTGACAATAAGTCACGCGTAACTTGGTAACTTTGTTTTTTCTGTATAAAAAATAAAATCGTTACAAGACAAAATTCCATAATAATAACTCTAATGTAAGATTGATAATACCTCCGTTTACATTTCTGTTGGCTGTTCTTTTCTAACATTATTATTAATATTTGTATTGGCTGTTCTTTTATAACATTATTATTAACATTTGTATTGGCTGTTCTTTTATAACATTATTATTAACATTTCTATTGGCTGTTCTTTTATAACATTATTATTAACATTTGTATTGGCTGTTCTTTTATAACATTATTATTAACATTTCTATTGGCTGTTCTTTTATAACATTATTATTAACATTTGTATTGGCTGTTCTTTTATAACATTATTATTAACATTTCTATTGGCTGTTCTTTTATAACATTATTATTAACATTTGTATTGGTTGTTCTTTTATAACATTATTATTAACATTTGTATTGACTGTTCTTTTCTAACATTATTATTAACATTTGTATTGACTGTTCTTTTATAACATTATTATTAACATTTGTATTGGCTGTTCTTTTATAACATTATTATTAACATTTCTGTTGGCTGTTCTTTTATAACATTATTATTAACATTTGTATTGGCTGTTCTTTTCTAACATTATTATTAACATTTGTATTGGCTGTTCTTTTCTAACATTATTATTAACATTTGTATTGGCTGTTCTTTTATAACATTATTATTAACATTTCTATTGGCTGTTCTTTTATAACATTATTATTAACATTTCTGTTGGCTGTTCTTTCCTAACATTATTATTAACATTTCTGTTGGCTGTTCTTTTCTAACATTATTATTAACATTTCTGTTGGCTGTTCTTTTCTAACATTATTATTAACATTTGTATTGACTGTTCTTTTCTAACATTATTATTAACATTTGTATTGGCTGTTCTTTTCTAACATTATTATTAACATTTCTATTGGCTGTTCTTTTCTAACATTATTATTAACATTTGTATTGGCTGTTCTTTTATAACATTATTATTAACATTTGTATTGGCTGTTCTTTTCTAACATTATTATTAACATTTCTATTGGCTGTTCTTTTCTAACATTATTATTAACATTTCTGTTGGCTGTTCTTTTCTAACATTATTATTAACATTTGTATTGACTGTTCTTTTCTAACATTATTATTAACATTTCTATTGGCTGTTCTTTTCTAACATTATTATTAACATTTGTATTGACTGTTCTTTTCTAACATTATTATTAACATTTGTATTGACTGTTCTTTTCTAACATTATTATTAACATTTGTATTGACTGTTCTTTTCTAACATTATTATTAACATTTGTATTGGCTGTTCTTTTATAACATTATTATTAACATTTGTATTGGCTGTTCTTTTCTAACATTATTATTAACATTTCTATTGGCTGTTCTTTTATAACATTATTATTAACATTTCTATTGGCTGTTCTTTTCTAACATTATTATTAACATTTCTATTGGCTGTTCTTTTCTAACATTATTATTAACATTTGTATTGACTGTTCTTTTCTAACATTATTATTAACATTTGTATTGACTGTTCTTTTATAACATTATTATTAACATTTCTGTTGGCTGTTCTTTTATAACATTATTATTAACATTTCTGTTGGCTGTTCTTTTCTAACATTATTATTAACATTTGTATTGACTGTTCTTTTCTAACATTATTATTAACATTTGTATTGGCTGTTCTTTTCTAACATTATTATTAACATTTCTGTTGGCTGTTCTTTTCTAACATTATTATTAACATTTGTATTGACTGTTCTTTTCTAACATTATTATTAACATTTGTATTGACTGTTCTTTTCTAACATTATTATTAACATTTCTGTTGGCTGTTCTTTTCTAACATTATTATTAACATTTGTATTGACTGTTCTTTTCTAACATTGTTATTAACATTTGTATTGACTGTTCTTTTCTAACATTATTATTAACATTTGTATTGACTGTTCTTTTCTAACATTATTATTAACATTTGTATTGACTGTTCTTTTCTAACATTATTATTAACATTTCTGTTGGCTGTTCTTTTCTAACATTATTATTAACATTTCTGTTGGCTGTTCTTTTCTAACATTATTATTAACATTTGTATTGACTGATCTTTTATAACATTATTATTAACATTTCTATTGGCTGTTCTTTTATAACATTATTATTAACATTTCTATTGGCTGTTCTTTTCTAACATTATTATTAACATTTCTGTTGGCTGTTCTTTTCTAACATTATTATTAACATTTCTATTGGCTGTTCTTTTCTAACATTATTATTAACATTTGTATTGGCTGTTCTTTTCTAACATTATTATTAACATTTCTATTGGCTGTTCTTTTCTAACATTATTATTAACATTTCTATTGGCTGTTCTTTTCTAACATTATTATTAACATTTCTGTTGGCTGTTCTTTTTTAACATTATTATTAACATTTCTGTTGGCTGTTCTTTTCTAACATTATTATTAACATTTCTATTGGCTGTTCTTTTATAACATTATTATTAACATTTCTATTGGCTGTTCTTTTATAACATTATTATTAACATTTCTGTTGGCTGTTCTTTTCTAACATTATTATTAACATTTCTGTTGGCTGTTCTTTTCTGACATTATTATTAACATTTCTGTTGGCTGTTCTTTTCTAACATTATTATTAACATTTCTATTGGCTGTTCTTTTCTAACATTATTATTAACATTTCTGTTGGCTGTTCTTTTCTAACATTATTATTAACATTTCTATTGAACGTTTCTTTTATAACATTATTATTAACATTTCTATTGGCTGTTCTTTTATAACATTATTATTAACATTTGTATTGGCTGTTCTTTTATAACATTATTATTAACATTTGTATTGGCTGTTCTTTTATAACATTATTATTAACATTTCTGTTGGCTGTTCTTTTCTAACATTATTATTAACATTTGTATTGACTGTTCTTTTCTAACATTATTATTAACATTTCTATTGGCTGTTCTTTTCTAACATTATTATTAACATTTGTATTGGCTGTTCTTTTCTAACATTATTATTAACATTTGTATTCGCTGTTCTTTTCTAACATTATTATTAACATTTATATTGGCTGTTCTTTTCTAACATTATTATTAACATTTCTATTGGCTGTTCTTTTCTAACATTATTATTAACATTTCTATTGGCTGTTCTTTTCTAACATTATTATTAACATTTCTATTGGCTGTTCTTTTCTATGACCACCAATAACGTTTCTGTTGGCGAAAATCGCTGGTAACCTTTCTACTGTCTGTTCATCAACGGTAGTTGATGTCTGCAAGGGAGAAATCTATTTATATTCAAAAACAGTTGTGTCAAACATTTTAATTAAAGTTATTCTCTAACTGGTCCGTGAACGGCATGTGACTGACGTAAATCACATACATACTCGTGATATTCGTAGGAAAACAAAAATCTGCCATGTGCTTTAATATAGAAAAAAGATGTCGCTAGTTCGTTTAAACTTTTATTTATGAGCACGTGCGTGCGCCAAACATATGAACATTAAGGTTATTTATATCACGAGTCAGTCTGGAACAAAGTTTTGTAACGAAACCTACACCCATCTGTGAATCGGAAGTTTAAAAATCTTTTTTTGTCAGAGCGGTTTACGTTACGAAAATCCCACTAACCTATTTCTAGTAATAAAACTATAAATCTTTACTTATGGGTTAAGGCGTTCGACTCGTAATCTGAGGGGCACTGGTTCGAATTCAAACATGCTCGCCCTTTCAGCCGTGGGGGCGTTATAATGTGACGGTCGATCCCACTGTTCGTTGGTAAAAGAGTAGCCCAAGAGTTGGTGATGGGTGGTAAAGACTAGCTACCTTCCCTCAAGTCTATCACTGCTAAACTAGGGACGGTTAGCGCAGATATCCCTCCTGTAGCTTTGCGCGAAATTCAAAATAAACAGTAAATCCTTACAACAAGTGATTGTGATTAGCTTGCTATGATTTGTTTGTTTAAAGTTAGAATGAAGCTACAAAATTGGTTATCTGCATTTTGCTCACCATGGGTAGCGAAACCCGATTTCTCACGGTCCTTGATTGTTTTCTCTTGTTTCTTTTTGAAATGGCTATTTTTATAATTTTATATGTGTTTTTACCACACAATTTAAACTATTTATTTTTAGTGATTAGTTATGTTTCTTATCGTTTCCATTTTAACTACTTATTTTTACTGTGTAGTTGTGTTTCTTATCATTTCCGTCTTAACTACTTATTTTTACTGTTTAGTTGTGTTTTTTATCGTTTTCATTTTAACTACTTATTTTTACTGTTTAGTTGTGTTTTTTAATATGTCCATTATAGCTGCTGGTTCACTGGTGAGTTAGCGAGAAGCTTATTTACGTAAAACCTTAAAATACAGAATTCGTTTCCCTGCAGTGGACAGAACACAGATGGTCCACTGTGTAGATAAAATAAAACAAACAATATAACTATTTTATTAAATATTACAGCACATTATGGGTTATTTAAAGTGATTTTTATACAAATATGTTTAAGTTGAAACGTCTTCTTTCCTACGAATGAAATTGTATACACGTTTAATGTGTCTTAGTCTTGGTAAATATATATATGCCTAAAAGTATAGAAATGGATAAGTTATTCAACATTCTATCATTTGTAATTACTGAGATACGACCTTTTATGTCTGTACAATTACGCTTGCAATCGGGGAGTTACCATGGAAACCACCCATTATTTGTTTGGTTGTGTGTAGTTTGATAATACAAAACCAACAAAGAACATCCGTGATCTTCCAGTTCAAGGTCACTTCAGATTTACACTTGACCAGTAGCTTCTTTGATTATTTCTTTTGCTTATAAGTTTCACACATTTTAATTTTACCACGTGGTCATGTTCCTGCACGTGAACGGCTATATTTTGTAGTACAGATTTTGATGTGTTGCTAATGCTATTTTGAATCTTTCCTACAACTGGTGTGAGAGACAGTGAACTGCTTATTCCTTACATTGAGTCTTATAAACCAAGTTCTTTCTGAGAGGATTTCGTAATATTATCACATAGTGTGGAAGATTTGTGAAGAAAGCACGAAGGTTTTACTTCAGGCCTGATACATAAAGAAAAAATACTTTTTGTTTCTCTTGTGATTGCCATGTTGTGGTTCACTAGTAGTTAAGATAGGCTGACTGTATAACTTTTAGGGTATCGTTTTCTAGTAATTAAGGTGAGTTGACTGTATAGCATACGGTGTATGATTTTTAGTAGTTAATATAAGTTGACATATAACTTACAATGTATTATTTTCTAGTAGTTAATATAAATTGACATATCACTTATAGTGTATTGTTTTCTAGTAGTTAATATAAGTTGACATATCACTTATAGTGTATTGTTTTCTAGTAGTTAATATAAATTGACATATCACTTATAGTGTATTGTTTTCTAGTAGTTAATATAAGTTGACATATCACTTATAGTGTATTGTTTTCTAGTAGTTAATATAAGTTGACATATCACTTATAGTGTATTGTCTTCTAGTAGTTAATATAAGTTGACATCACTTATAGTGTATTGTTTTCTAGTCACTTACAGTGTATTGTTTTCTAGTAGTTAATATAAGTTGACATATAACTTACAATGTATTGTTTTCTAGTAGTTAATATAAGTTGACATATAACTTACAATGTATTGTTTTCTAGTAGTTAATACAACATATTTCTATACAACATATAACATGTTTCATACAACACATAATATGTTTTTATAACATATAGCATGTTTTATACAACACATAACGTTTTATATAACATATAACATCTTTTATACAACACATAACATTTTATATAACATGTTTTATGCAACACATAACGTTTTATATAACATGTTTTATACAACACATAACGTTTTATATAACACATAGCGTTTTACACAATATATAACATGCTCTATACAACATATAACGTATTTTATATAACATATCGTTTCATGTAACATATAAAGTTTTTACATAACATATAACATGTTTTATATAACATGAACGCAAGTTTGCACATTTATTTGTTTGACTTTCTTTTCGATAAACTGTAGTGGTCAAGGTTTCTAAACTTGTAGAAATGGAAGAGAGTTATGGACTTTAAGATCTAAGGAAATTATCATGTTGTCAAAGTTGCTGTTCACATGAGTTTGGAGTTCTTCATGTATCAAGAAAACAAACTTATTTTACCCAATTCGTTGTTGATGAAGATATAAGGTTAAAATGGCGTGTTCAAAGTGCTACCGTCTAACATTCTGCAGACTGATCATTCCAGTCATATAACTTATATCGAGACAAATATCCAACAAGTACATGACGTTGATGGATGGTCCTGTTAGAAGTGAAATGTTGTCACTCAACCTTTGGATAGTATGTTTATTTTCATGGTATTCTTGGCAAGTGTCGTGATAAGTAAAACTATGACCAGATTAGCCATATTATGTAGTCAAACTACGACCAGATTAGCCATATTATGTAGTAAAACTACGACCAGAATAGCCATAGTCTGTAGTAAAACTATGACCAGATTAGCCATATTATGTAGTAAAACTATGACCAGATTAGCCATATTATGTAGTAAATCTATAACCAGATTAGCCATATTATGTAGTAAAACTATGACCAGATTAGACATAGTATGTAGTAAAACTACGACCAGATTAGCCATAGCATGTAGTAAAACTACGACCAGATTAGCCATAGTATGTAGTAAAACTATGACCAGATTAGCTATATTATGTAGTAAAACTATGACCAGATTAGCCATATTATGTAGTAAAACTATGACCAGATTAGCCATAGTATGTAGTAAAACTACGACCAGATTAGCCATATTAAGTAGTAAAACTATGACCAGATTAGCCATATTATGTAGTAAAACTACGACCAGGTTAGCCATATTATGTAGTAAAACTATGACCAGATTAGCCATATTATGTAGTAAAACTATGACCAGATTAGCCATAGTATGTAGTAAAACTATGACCACATTAGCCATATTATGTAGTAAATCTACGACCAGGTTAGCCATATTATGTAGTAAAACTATGACCAGATTAGCCATAGTATGTAGTACAACTAGGACCAGATTAGCCATATTATGTAGTAAAACTACGACCAGATTAGCCATATTATGTAGTAAAACTACGACCAGGTTAGCCATATTATGTAGTAAAACTATGACCAGATTAGCCATATTATGTAGTAAAACTATGACCAGATTAGCCATAGTATGTAGTAAAACTATGACCACATTAGCCATATTATGTAGTAAATCTACGACCAGGTTAGCCATATTATGTAGTAAAACTATGACCAGATTAGCCATAGTATGTAGTACAACTAGGACCAGATTAGCCATATTATGTAGTAAAACTATGACCAGATTAGCCATATTATGTAGTAAAACTATGACCAGATTAGCCATATTATGTAGTAAAACTACGACCAGATTAGCCATATTATGTAGTAAAACTATGACCAGATTAGCCATATTATGTAGTAAAACCTTGAGCTACAAGTTTGTGTCACTTTTTTTTTACCTAGATGAAAAATTTAAAATTTCGAGGAGATTTTCAATAATATTGGTTATCCGAAGAAAACGTTACAAATAACCATAAAACGGTAAAAAAACAAAACACAACATGTTTTCCTTAAACGCCAGGCGTCGGGTAAAACTTTGACAAATAATTAAGGAACTTTACATTACGCAAATCCTACAACGCTGCGTGTAATCTTGCGAAGTAAAATCCAGTTCCCAGCCCTCTCAGAAAGAACTCGTTTTATAAGACAGTGTAGGGAGTTAAACCCAAGAAAGACACAATGCTTGTTGTAGTTTAGATTCAAACTAACATTAGCATCACATTAAAAATTGTAATACAAACACGTAGGCTGTAACATTTCACGTTCACTATAATAACCATGTAAAAAAATTAAAATGTGTAAAAATAATAGGAAAAAAAGAAGTTATTTTCATCCATACACAAGACCACCAGTAGGTATTAATAGCAACAAAAATCACACAGTAATGTGTGAGCACCGCTTAAAAAAGATATCGTTTGTTGTGATAGAAACGCTAAGTTAAACCTCTGGTTTTATTTTGTGCTTTACTTAAGATCAATAATTATGTAAGCTATTATTTAAAGTCAGACCATTTTATTTTTCTATACAATATCTATAATAATATTTTTTTTCAAGGACCTGTTTGATTTTGGTCATATTTTAACAACAGAATGCATCAGACATTTGTATCTTAAAACAGCTACAAGTAGCAACGTTTTGGTTCCTCACTTTGTGTAAAAGATCAAACCTTTGTCTCTTAATTCTGTACGTGTCATAAAATATAATTCGTGCCTTCCAGTGTGACAGCGCTTCGATTCTCGTTGTTGGACACAGAAAATGGTACAATTTGGCTTTGCTATATGAAAATAAACATATATACACTGTTGGACAAAATCTTAAGGCCAATGAGCATAAAGAAAAAATATGCATTTTGCGTTGTTACACTCAACCACTTATTTGAGTAGAGCTTCGAAAGATGAAAAAAAACCTTTTTTAGAATTTAATAGGGAAAATGTAAACACTATGAAATTAGCCTAAAACAATCGGTAAACACGTAACGAAATTT
Organism: Tachypleus tridentatus; assembly: GCF_004210375.1. Classification (NCBI taxonomy): domain Eukaryota; kingdom Metazoa; phylum Arthropoda; class Merostomata; order Xiphosura; family Limulidae; genus Tachypleus; species Tachypleus tridentatus. The sequence goes on from NC_134828.1 coordinate 10,094,472, forward strand.
AGTCATTTGTGTTCAAGCATTAGCGTTGTCAACATCTCCCACTGACATCTCCTGTGTTACATTGGGTAAAGACATGGCAAAGGCTAAAAAGTTGACAGAGTTTGAACGTGGCAGAATTGTCGCGCTGCAAAAGCAAGGTCTCTCTCAACATGTCATCACTGGTGAGATTTGGCGTAGTAAAACTGCTGTTGTAAATTTCTTAAAAGACCCTGAGAGACAAGGAACGAGAATTTAAAGTGGTCGGTCCAATAAAATTTCGCAGGCGTTGAGAAGGAGGATTCGACAGGTTGTCCGGAAAGACACCAGCCGATCGTCGAACCAGATTAAGGCCCTTACGGATGCAGAATGCAACTCAAGAACAATAAGACGGCATCTACGAGAGAAAGGCTTTAAAAACCGTAAACGTCTTCAAAGGGCACCCCTCCTTCCACACCACGAAACAGTTCGGTTAAACTTTGCTGAGAAGCACCACACATGTGACGTAAAAAAGTGGACAAAGGTTTTGTTCTCTAATGAGAAAAAAAAATTAACCTGGATGGTCCAGATGGCTTTCAACGTTACTGGCACGATAAAGATATCCCACCGGAGACATTTTCTACACGATACAGTGGAGGAGGTTCCATCATGACCTGGAGTGCTTTTTCCTTTCATGGAGCAATGGAGCTTCATGTTATACAGAGGCGTAAACAGCAGCTGGCTACATTGGCATGTTAGAGAGCATCCTTATTGACTGAAGGCCCCCGCTAGTGTGGAAATGACTGGATCTTTCAGCAGAACGACGCTGCAATCCACAATGCCCGCAGGACAAAGGACTTTTTCACGGCGAATTACGTGATTCTTTTGGACCATCCAGCGTGTTCGCCCGAACTGAACCCCATTGAAAATGTTTGGTGGTGGATGGCAAGGTGGATGAAAGTCTATAGAAATGGACGTAAATTACTAACAGTGCACGATCTTCGTGAAGCCGTCTTCACCACTTGGAATAACATTCCAGCCAGCCTTCTGCAAACGCTTATATCGACCATGCCAAAGCGAATGTTTGAAGTTATTCGCAATGACGACCGTGCAACTCACTCTTGAGACCTCTTGTTGGGCATTTCCAACCCTATTTAGGACTTCTTTTTGGTATGATCTTAAACTTTTGACCAGCTAGTATTTAGGCTAATTTCATAGTGTTCACATTTTCCCTATTAAAAGCTAAAAAACTTTTTTATTTTTATTTTCCCTTTTCTTATTTTTATCTTTCGAAGCTCTACTCAAATAAATGGTTGAGTCTAACAACGCAAAATGCATATTTTTTTCTTTATGTTCATTTGCCTTAAGAATTTGGCCAGCAGTGTACATATACGTTTTAGTATTTTCTACTTACAACTTTGATACTAGATGTCAGGTATTGTTAGGATTGTTATTTAGATAGCTGCCTTTAAATAGTGCTTAACAAGTTTGTATCTACAGGTGTTGTTAAGATTGTTGCTCAGTTACCTACCTTTAAAAAGTGTTACAACAATTTCTTATCATTCAATATAGGTATTTTAGAATCGTTGCTTGGATATCTGCCTTTAAAAATAGTTTCAACAGGTTTGCATTGTTCAGTACTGGTATTGTTGCTTAGCTACCTGCCTTTAAAAAGTGTTATAACAAGTTTGTATTATTGAGTACACTGTTGCCTGATAATGGCTCTTAATAGTGGTCTTAAAGCTCGCAATTAAAAAGTATCTAACATTAGAAAATTGGCTGCATATTCTAAACATAACTTAATTAGGTAAAACAGTTTGATAAGGAATACAACTGTTTTAACTTCTCGTTTTAACACTTATTATTTTTTTTTATTTCCATGTAACTAATGATTATTAATGTTTAATTGTATTTCTGATCACACTCTGTTTTGACTACAAGGTTTTATTGTGTAGTATTATTTCTTATTGTTTCTCTTTTTCATTACTGACTATCAGTGTTTAGTTTTATCATTTTTCAATTTAACTTGTGTTTTGTTCAGTTGTGTTTCTTATTACACTCAATTTTATTTACTAGCTATTGCTGTTTCATACTGTATGTTATTTCACTACGTTTTAATTAGTGATTTTTACTGTTTAGTTTTACTTACAACTCTCAGTGTTAACTACTGTTTTACTTAAAACACAAAACAGGTAACAACGTTTCGATCTCCTTAGGTTATCACTAGACGTTAGTATTTATAGCTTCACAAATACAGTGTCGGTCGATTTGACTGAGCACGTAAACACAGAATTAATGATATAGAAAAAAAGAAGAAATGTGGACCAACTTGGAGTTTCAGGTCCATGCAGGAAGTGACGTACAAAAATACGATGATCTAAGGAGGTCGAATCGTTGTTACTTGTTTTGCATTTGAACTAAAAGTTTTTAACACCCATATAAGTTGTTTTACCACATACAAGTAACAAAACATTTTGAAAGAAAAGGATGGTGCAGGAATAGCAATGACAAAAAGTAAAGAAACAAGGTAGGGATTAATACACAAAACCATACAAAACTCACCACATAAGTTGCCAAATATTTCAAAGAATAACATTAATCTACACCTAACTGTTGAATATTTTTATTTGCATAAATCCAGGTTAAATAAAAGCATTTAAACTGAATAATGCTATAAGTCTCACTGACTAATTCCCATAATGTTGTAACATTGACTCAGTGGTTATTTATGTGGTGATTTATGTATGGTTTTATGTATTCATCTCTAGCATGTTTTATATTTCTTGGCATTCTCATCCCTACATTACACTTATTTTTTCATGTTTTTTATTACTTGTTCATCTTTTCTTTTAAACAACACCACTAAATGATAATCGCTATGGTGACAACAGTTATATCCTGGTGTGATAAGCGTTATCATTATGTGTTGAAGTCAATAAAACACTGCTCTGCTTCTGTACCCCCCGAAGTTAAAATGCAACATTTTGTTTGTATGTACATCATCACAACTTCTTCAAGTATTGGTGAGCTAGCCCTTGTAACATCAGAATCAGAATATTCAAAAGAACATTTAGATATTACTCTGGTTCTCTACTTAAATTTTTTTTTGGCTGAACTGAAGGTTTTAACAGTTTCTGGAAACCTCGAAAACCAAAGTTAGGCCTTTATAACAGTTTATAACATTGTTATAAGAGATATTTGAGACTATGATGAGCAATACCTAATATGTAACGATCATCTTTCTTCCGGCCCATTCCTACTTTGTACTCTTTAACTGTGTAAATTTATTGTTTCATTACACACCATGTATTGCACTTTGATCTTCCTCCTTTGTTTACTGTTTTTGAGATGCATTAACAAACGTCACACACTTCTCAATTCACATATAACCCACACCTAACGAAGAGCTTATGACCTTAGCATGGGTGTTACGTAAGGAATACAGCTTTACGGGATGTACTATCTCAGTCCCACAATCCCCGGTGCCATCTACATCACGTTGACTTTAATTACACTTTTTCCTGTACAAGAGATGTACAATAGTGCTTGTAGGTTCATTACTTTGTCGGTTAAAAGGTTCCTAATAATTCATGAACCTGTCGGTTACAGGGCCTCTAATAAATCCTGATCTTTAGATAGCAATTAATAAAAATTTAAAAAACTTTAAAACATGAATAAGTCTTAACATACTGCCAAGCAATTTGCTGGAAACGTTAACAATCCTTTCGCGTTGCTTTGAATAAAAAGTTGTTTTTTTTTAATTTCGTCCAAAGCTACACAAAGGCTAAATGCTCTAGCTGTCCCTAATTTAGCAGTGTAAAACTAGAGTGAAGGCAGCTAGTCATCACCCTCACTGTCAACTCTTTTATGAACAAATAGTGGAATTGACTGTAACATTATAATCCCCCCACAGCTAAAAGAGCGAGCATGTTTGGTGGAGAGGATTTGAACCCGCGACCCTCAAATTTCAGATTGAGAGTCGAGTATCTTAACCACCTCGCCATGCCAGGCCGAGATATAGTGCTACAATGTAGACTTTAAATAAATATACATCTTACAGACATGCTTCTGCAACATAAATTTTAAACATACGTTTAATAGATTGGCTGCTGTAATGTATGTTTTAAAAATATTGTATTTCAGTATTTGTGGATACAAGTAGATTTTAAATACATTTTACAAATACGCTACTACAACGTACAATTTCAATAAACATACATCTCGGAGATATTCTGTTACAACGTAGACTGTAAATAAATACATCTCAGAGATATGTTGCTGTAGCTTTGACTTGGTTCAAAGAACGTCGTGTTAAGTTTTTGTTACGTCATATATTAATTAAATTACACATAATATTTATATTGAATAATAATTTAAGATACAAGGTCCTTTACATTTAATGTCTTGTTTTTCCCTCTCTCTAGATGTAAGAAGACCAAGATATTAGAACCTCTTCAGGTGAGAGTGAATATTCAAGTTATTGATATTAAACAAGACCGATATTTACCATGGTAAAGTTACAATCCAAGAATTGTAAATAGTTATTTAACAGTTTCCTTCTTTATTTCTTTTTAACACTATAAATATTAAATATTTTTATATATATTAATAAAGTTATCGAATTTTGTTGAGATGTTTATAAGTTTAGATTCTCTGAACGTTTTTCTAACCGATATTGTAGTTTAACCGGCACACTTTTTTCAATTGTTTTGGTGTTCAAAAAAGTCTTTTACACATTATTCCTTACTCAGAATTATTTCTGTAGTTATAGAAACATTGTTACTATTAAACTGCACTGTATAAACCATTTTACTTTGCCATTTTTTAAATATTTAATATTTTATTGAAATCACGTCGAACCTGTTTTTGTATATAGATGAAATGATGAGAAATCCACAACTTCAAGCACAAAAAAATAATTAGGGAAAAGTTAAGGTTTAACATGCATTAACCCTCTTTTCTTCTACCATATCTTTTCTATCTCATGTCTTCTCTCATCTTTGTCTGAGTCACTAACCATCTCTTGATTGGACCACTTCTACCATCAATCTTTTATACCTTCCTCTGTTTAACTCGACTTTTTTTTCTTGCAATTTCTCATCTAACTCGTATTTTCTTATACTTCAATTTGTTTAACTCAAGTTTATCTCTTATCATCTTTAGTATAAACCAGTTTCTCTCTTATCGTCTTTAGTATAAACCAGTCTCTCTCATCACATTTAGTATAAAACGTTTTCTCTCTTATCGTCTTTAGTATAAACAAGTTTCTCTCATCATACTTAGTATAAACCTTTTTTTCTCTCTTATCGTCTTTAGTATATACCAGTTTATCTATTTTTATCCTTCGTATAAACTAGTTTCTCTTTTATCATTTTTAATATAAACCAGTTTTTCTGTTATCGTCCTCAGTATAAACCAGTTTCTCTTATAATTTTTAATATAAACCAGTTTTTCTGTTATCATCCTTCGTATAAACCAGCTTCTCTTTTCATTCTTAATATAAACCAGATTTTCTGTTACATCCTTCGTATAAACTAGCTTCTCTTTTCATTCTTAATATAAACCAGTTTTTCTGTTATCGTCCTTACTATAAACTAGCTTCTCTTTTCATTCTTAATATAAACCAAATAAACCAGTTTCTCTTATATCATTTTCCTTAGTATAAACCAATATAAACCAGTTTTTCTGTTATCATCCTTAGTATAAACTAGCTTCTCTTTTCATTCTTAATATAAACCAGTTTTTCTGTTATCGTCCTTAGTATAAACCAGCTTCTCTTTTCATTCTTAATATAAACCAGTTTTTCTGTTATCGTCCTCAGTATAAACCAGTTTCTCTTATAATTTTAATATAAACCAGTTTTTCTGTTATCATCCTTCGTATAAACCAGCTTCTCTTTTCATTCTTAATATAAACCAGTTTTTCTGTTATCGTCCTTAGTATAAACCAGTTTCTCTCTTATCATCCTTAGAGTAAACCAGTTTCTCTTATAATCCTTAATACAAACCACTTTCTCTCTTAGCATCCACAGTACAAACTAGTTTATCTCTTATCATCCTTAGTATAAACCAGTTTCTCTCTTACCACACTCAGTATAAATATTTTTCTCTCTTATTATCAGTGGTATAAACCAGTTTCTCTCTTATCGTCCGTGGTATAAATCAGTTTCTCTCTCTTATCATTCTTAGTATAAACCAGTTTTTCTCTTACCATATTTAGTAGAACCCACTAAATGTACTCACTGTTGTAAGATACATTTAGGCTTATATTAATGTGAAAGAAAATCTTACATGTTTGAGAAACTCAAACGTTTTGGATACAGTGACATATTATCTTCCATACCATGTTGTGCCTCTCTGAAAGTACATTCCTTAGAAGTTAATATGTTAACATCCATACCAGGGTGTGCTTGTCTGAAAGTACATACCTTAGAAGTTAATATATTACCTTACATATCATCACGTGCTTGTTTGAAAAGTACACATTAAAATAGCTATATATTATCTGAAACATCGTCGTGTGATTTTCTGAAGGAAAAAGAACATTGGAACAGATAATGGCCTGTTAGCCCTTGTATAAGAAAATCCACTTCTGTTTTCTCTAAAGAGTCACGCACAGCGTTCTACTCAAGCATAAGATGTTGATAACACGCCAAGTTGTCGACTATCTATCTAATTCTGGCTCGTCTTGGTCGCAAGCTTTGAATTCCATAGCGTTTTTCCAACGGTTGGGTTGAAATACCGGGTACGTCTAGGCAACATGCAGAATGAAATGCACGTCATTAAAACAGAAAAAAACAAACAAACAGAGAACAGATACATCGAGACCCAAGCTCGTTTTTTAATACATTCAAACACGTATTCGCTTTTTTGAATGACCGAGACACACAGTCTCTCTTTTCTTTTTGTAAACAGTTTCGACGTGTATTAGCATTTTTAGATATATTTACAGTTACATGGGGCTCTTTTTGTCACGAGTCCAGTCTAAAAAAAATTAGCTATTCGTGTGTATCTTTTTACTTCTTAAGTTCTTTTATCGTAATATAACTATGAAGTTTAAAATCTGTGGTCGTAGTAAGTGTAGAGTAAGAATGAGGAAAACTTGATACAAACAAGAAACAAAATAACGCCCTAGTTTTATTGAGTTACAGAAACCTGATTTGTTCTCTCGAGAAGTTAATGAATCTATTTCCGTTATTTGGTTTTACACAATTCAATGTTAGTGTTAAAGATAGCGATATTACACCTGTAACGGTAAGGTTATACATGTGTTTAGTTACTTCTTCAGAAAATCTGTTTTAAGCCTTTCACCACTTGGTGTCCATTTCTTAAGTTCTAAATAGCTATAGAACCAGCCTCATTGACAACTGAACCGGATTAAACACTGCTGAACTTGGCTGTATTTTTTTTTTTTTATCCAGACACCACAACAATGTACGTCTGGATGGAAGTCATGGCTCAAAAACAGAGAACCTTGTTTGTGACATCACATTTGTGAAAAATATTTGAAAGAAATAATAAAGATGGAGTAATAAAAAGTATTCCAAAATTAATTATACATATTTCATATTTTTGTAACAGATATATAGATCTATAAACGCGAACACTGATATTAAACTCCTTGCTTTTCCGAAAACGAAATATGGTAACCTAATTCATTCACTAAGCCTACATTAACCTTATGTAGGCTTAAGGCTGAAACCTAAAGTACGTAGAGAGGTTGAATTCTTAGCGCCCACACTTTCTGAAAGTGAAAGTTTTTCAGGCTGTTATTTGACATATTTGTCAAAGTACAAAAAGTAAAACAAATTGTGCACACATTAGCAGATAACTGCAGTGTTGTTAATAAGGAAAAACATTCACTTACGTATTATTTAAAAATATACTTTAGGGACGAGCCATTTTTATAACTTCATATTAGAAAGAGAAGAATGCCTTATTATGAATTTGCTCGAATACAAGCTAAAACGCACATACTCTAGTAAGTTTACGTTGCTATTTTTTTTTCGCCTTGGATTTGGAATTAATACACTACGGATCTTCATCGAAGTGAGTATTATTGTCCATTATGCATATATTAATACTCTACATAAGGCTTCTTAATTATAATTGTGAATTATATCTCTGTAGTTGCGTTTATGATGCATTAAAACTTTAATCAGAGATTTTACTCATGCGGTACCATTTTCGAACATCTGCACAGTTTAATTTACAGAGGTTTGTTTTTCAACAGATAATTATTTACCATGTACTCAAAGTGAAATAAAGCAACACTTGTGTGTAAGCAATCAAATTTTACCGTTTGAAATTATTACAAACGCTTACATTTTTATATTCAACAGTTTGGTAATTATTATAATAAAGTATAATTTATTAAACAACTTATACATGCCATAAAAAGTACTTATTTTATTTTAACTCAGTTAAACAAACTAGCATATAAATAAGTATATAAGCTATATTATTGTCAGCTTAATCAAAAACAAAGCAAATGATACACAGACCAAAATTATAATTCTACTGTATACTAAAACCATTTCCAACGTACTTGTGACCCACATTTATATTTCTACTCTGGCTGCGTTCCTGGTGTATTTGTTTCAAAGTTTAAACTTATTTACTTTGTTTTATTATTAGTTTTGTCTCGATACTGAATTCGACGGTTAAGACTTTTTTTTTTGAGACGTAAAACGCAACTTCTAATCATTAGCCGATTTTTACAATCGATTAAACAGACGACCAATACCGTCATTGCATAGTTTAATGGTTTAGAAGTCTGAGGGACTATAACAATAAAAATCAAGTATGTATATCTGTGATGAGCACAGCACAAATATCTCACCGTGTAGCTTTGTGCTTAACCAAAAACAAAAAATTGGATTCCTCAAATTAGTTCAACCTGTCACGTATTCCTAAAATACAAGCAAGCGATATCGTTTTGTTAAAGTTTTACCTACTTGAAATATAAACTCGTTTCAGTCTTTGGTGTTATATTTTTTTATTATTACTTATTTACTTAAGGCTTACGTTTTCCTCACGTAACGTTGATCATATCGTGCTTCAATGATCCACTTAATACGTATTGTTAATAGCATTTTGATCATAAACATTCGTGGTAGTCAGTAATTAACCGTTGGTTCTGTAGTCTCTCTCAGACTCCAGTACAACATTTGTTTTCAAGGAAACCATTAAACCTGATTTACTACACCATATATAGCTGGGAACGCGCTTCAGTTCGGAGGAAGATCACGTGACGACATATTCAGGAGTGCGGGCACCTCCAATCTCTTACACCACTGAAAATAACTGTCTATAAATATCTCAGCCTACACAGAAGTACACCTATCCTAAGTTTTCCTTTATAACAAAGATACAGCTAGTATCGACTTTCAGTATCAGAAATGGTTGTATTGGTGAAGTTCTAAATGTGTTTATCATACGTTCATAGATGTAGTGGTTTTCTATTTTAAATGTCAAAATATTACTTTATTCAATTTTAACGATACATAAAATGGAGGATTTATACACTGCCCTCTGTAGGATGATAAGATAGGCAATATTATATTATTTGATAGTTTTTGTTCTTATTTTAAACAGCCTTCGAGTTGGTCAATGTCCATATTGAAAGGGTAAACAATGCTACTTTTGTGACTAAAGTATAATTCTAGATTTATTACAAATAAAGTATAGGAATATTTTAATAGATATCAGAATAACATTAAGTGTAGCATTATCATATCTTAAGAGAAAACATTATTTCGTGGCAATGGCGTCTGTTTTGTTTCTTGTTGAGCACAAAGCTACACAATGAGCTATCCATGCTATGTATATTACGGGTATCGAAATCCGATTTTTAGCGTTATAGGCCTACTAACTTAACTGATTCACTACGAAGGTCAGATAGCAGTAAAGGTGTTAAAATACTAATAATGATCAAATTCTAAAAGGTAAAATACTTTCTTAATAATGCACTTTGTTATTTTTGCCTCCACATCAATGATGTTTGATTTTTATTTTTTTCGCTTTCAAGTCAAGAGAAGCCCATCATGCCACCTGGAGGAAGTAACTAGTAACTTTTTGTGACAGAAGATAGAATTTGTTGTAGAAAGATATGCAAGAAAATCTGAGAAGAACCGCTGTCTGTATCAAATTAAAAATAGTAAAACCATAGCACTATAATTGCTTAACACAAAATTTGGGTTCCTCTGAAAGTCAAAGCTAGTAGGTTGGCTTGAGTGCCTCTCTACGCAAAAATAACCAGCAGCCCGAGAAACTACAAATGTTTGTTTTTATATTGTTCATTTAAGTGGTTTCTATACATGTTTAAAGAAGGTGAACGAATAGTGAGTAACAAAAGATGTAGTTGGTACAGATTTTAAAAATATAGAAATTTGCATCAGTGTTTCTACAAACACTTGCCATACCATAAAATATTTGTTCTATTTTATATTAAATCAAGATCAAAAGGAAAACCTGATTTATAACCTAAAATAATAATAAACTGTATGTAATGTAACCTGTACAGCTAAAGGAAAACCTGAATTAAGATAACCAAGAACCGTGGTTTGATGGGTTTCTTGCAGATAAAGGTTTCTAAAGCAGCGTTGTTACCACATGAAAATTGTTCTGTACATATATATCGACGTTGGCCTTTGTGATTTAAAAATAAAATTGTGTAGTTATTTTCCTATGTGATTGTTGTATTTTATCTTTAATATTTGGTTTGCTAAAGTTAGTCGTAGGTTCGTCAGCATGAACGGTTTTCATATATTTACAAAATGAATATTAAATTTTTGAGGTTCTTTCACGCCTATGTATTAGAAGTCTTTTTGTTACTGTAATAACTATTCTTCCAAACTAATTACATCTCTTATTTACGTGTAAATTTCCCAAAAACTTAGAGTTTTTATTTGATTATTTTCATCAGTATCTATCCACTTCATGTAATCACTGTCATGTTCCTATTAATAGGAAAAAATAAAACTTGTAAGACAGGGAGAGGTTTTATCACCGTTGTGAGAAACATATAATAAAGTTTTATTATGAACTTTAACAGTTTCTGCTCATTCATTTTAACCAGACACAAACAACAATGTATCATAATTTGTTTGTATGAAGCTAAACGGATGTTTATAAACATTTAACCATTCTACGTTGCAGGTAAACACATTTACTCAAATTGATTTTTATGCAACATGATACAATAAAAGTACTGCGAGGTATTACCAACAAATATTGAATTGGCTGTTGTACCTTGTAACAGGATTACTTCTACAAAATAACTATTGTCTATAGTTGCATAAAGACCTGTTTATATTAATTTATAATTATATGTAATGTATCTTCAAAAGAGTCGGGTATTTTTTATGCAAATAATTTTAACACAAACCTGTCAAAGTTTTTTGAATCTGGTTTCAAATTTTGAAAATTATTATGCATATAGAAGCAGTTGCCACGAAATACACAAATAATCACACAAGACAGTTCAAGTTGGGTATTTAATAAACAAAAGTACATAGGTAGAAAGACCTTCACCTATTATTTTTTTATTATACCTAATATTGATGGTCTGCACAGATCAGTCAGTTCAATGAAGCTTCAAGTTACAGTTAATAAAATACGAGTATTCGTTCTTCTACCTTAGTGTAGGGCTTTGTATTCCTCAAGTTAAAAAGTTCCAGTTATCCAATATTATAATGTAAACAAAATAATGAAACTTAATATTTAACCCTACACACCCTTGACAAGTAAAGCCTACTTTCCCAATTTATTTTTGCTTACGATGCAATGGTCATTAATAAATCAACAAGTATCCTTAAAACTAATCAACATTTCTGCTTCATTCACATCAAACATTTGTTTTCAACTTGTATAGTTTAGTACACCCTACTTGTTTTCAAACTAAAATCAACTAGTTCAAAAAATCCAAAATGAGTCAATTCCTGTGCATGAGTAGAATGGAATGTTGTATTTTGAATTTTTTTGAGTAAACAAATACAGTGCCATTCTATATTTAGGGGGGTTACAGAAGAAAGGGAATGATAGCCTTTCTTCTCTGAGGGTAGTCTTTAAATTCTTTCATGTAATTACGATGTTTCTGTAGAGCCCAGACAGACATCTGGTAAAAACCAGCAAGAGTGAAAATTCCAACTAAAAGAAAATTCAAACAAAACTGCTGTTTAAAAGTTCATGTAATGTTAAACATACTTAAAAAGGCTTACAACTGTTGAGAATATATCTGAACATATACACTAGTTGATTCATTGTAAAAATCAGTTTTTGTATTAGAGTTTTTTCATCCAAATAGTAATTATTATTGATTTTATTATCAAGATACTGATCACTGAGTGATCAATATAAAATGTGTCATTCGTCAAAAGGTAAAGGACAATTTTGTCCTCGAATACTTTCTTCAAATACCTATGACAAAAAATGGACTATAATCTTGTTTAAAAAATCAGTTTCCACATATATTTAACAGATTTCATATTACAGAAATGCTAAAAGTAAAACCAGTATAATGTAGAGCTTCCCAGTAATCATACTTACATTTATTTACATTATGAAAAACATACTCAAAGTAAAATATGGTCTCTTAAATTCCTGAAATATAATCAGGACTCACTAGTGTCAAACCAAACGTGAAACACGCACTAGAGGTTCAGAGTTCTTGTTTCAGAGCAACCTTTTCATTTCAGTCAAGAAATATACATCACAGTACTCTGGTAGGCTTAGTCTTTTGTATGTATCAGAGTATACTGGTAGGCTTAGTCTTTTGTATGTATCAGAGTATACTGGTAGGCTTAGTCTTTTGTATGTATCACAGTACACTGGTAGGCTTAGTCTTTTGTATGTGTCAGAGTATACTGGTAGGCTTAGTCTTTTGTATGTGTCAGAGTATACTGGTAGGCTTAGTCTTTTGTATGTGTCAGAGTATACTGGTAGGCTTAGTCTTTTGTATGTATCACAGTACACTGGTAGGCTTAGTCTTTTGTATGTATCACAGTATACAGGTAGGCTTAGTCTTTTGTATATATTACAGTACACTGGTAGGCTTAGTCTTTTGTATATATCACAGTACACTGGTAGGCTTAGTCTCATACAGTTAAAATAACCATTTCTATTCTAATGCTTTAACCAAGGTTGAGATATTAGCTCTTCATTGGCAAGTTTATTCTTTGGTTTACTCTTTTCAAATTACAATTATAATGTTCATGCACATACAGCCACAACTGTTCCTACATACCTGGTAAGCACTGAGTCATGATTGTAAAACACACCCAAGACATCACCTCATACGTGTAGTTGGGACAGGAAACAAAATAAAACAGATGAGTGAAGGGGTTTGATGTGGGAACAGGAACCTTCCGAACTTTGGTGCCTGAATAATGTGGAAAACATGTCACCAATACAGTTTAACACACCTGTTTGTTACTATTATTAAAAACAACAACTTACAATATAAGTGACAGGACAAATTTCATAATACCTCTACCAAGACACAGTTAAAACTGAGCAGCTCACATGATTAAGTCATTTTATAAAAAGAGATAATAATAAATATTTTACCCAAGCAACATAAAATCAAGAGACAGTTAACTAAGGGTGAGTTACAAGGTATTTGGAGAAAAAAAAAAAGGTAATTTCTGTAACTTGGGTCTTTAAAACTAATTCATTTAATGTAAAGTAGAAAAACAGAGAAAACAAGCTTAATAAATAGTAATGTTCTCTACTTCACATTTAAATGCCATACATGTCAACATAGTAAGTAGTTGTTTACAACGTAACTTTTCAAGCAATCTATGGTTTGACATTTATATATTGGGTTGAGGAATAATTCGTGAGCGTTTTTTCAAGTTAAAAAAGTATATTCATAAATGAAACGCTTTCTCAAAATATTTCATGTCATTTGGTAGATAATTTTTGCTCTAATAGATGGTGTGTTTGATTTTCATATGTCTTTAATTTTTGCTTTCATTTTCAGCTCATTAAATGGAATGTCAAGTGGACAAAATCGAGCATTTTTGACACCATCTGCTTTTCGCATTTAATTTCTTGCAATTTCGTTTAAAACAATGCATACTATATACCTAGGTATTACATGAAATAAAGTATCATAATAAATGTTTTGGGTGTAATGTGTTCATGCATTGAAGTATTGTATAGTCTTGCATGTAATGCTTGAATGAAATTATTTAAAAACGCTCACGAATTATTCCTCAACCTAATATATATATTTTAATGTACATTTTCTAGCACCAGTAACAAATCATTAAGAACTGGCCACACTATAAATAAAATCATAAACTGTAGTTAACTTTTAACACACACAAAAATTGAGAAGCAAATACCTTTCTCCACCATAATATATATTTTTTATTACAAAAGTTTAGAAAACAGTTGGAACTTACCTCAGAAACAGAAGATACTGAAAAGAATACTTTGTTAACAGTTAACCAACAATAATAAATTTAGAGAAGAAATTGACTGTTACAAGTACATTATAAGAGTGTGGAAAATACCATCTACATTGAAATGATAGCCTATGGGATATATCCTGTTTAAAAATTAATGCAACATTCACCATCTATAAGTGATAAGGGGTGTGTGTGACTCAAGTTTTCTGATAATACAGGATAGAAATGAAACTTGTAAATCTAAGTATGAAGAAATATAACTCTATTCATTTTACTACACTATCAACAAATGGCACTATTTATCACAGGGCCGTGATAAATGCATCCCTCACTATTTAAATAGGGCAGGAATAGGATATTAAGTACATAATTGAGGAAAAGAAACACAATTATACATTTCACAAATACATCATTTATTCACAACCATGGTTTCACCAGTAAAGGTGCAATGCATTTGGGAAATATACAATTTGTTTTTTAATTCTATAATTATGCAGAGTACCAACAGTTTCAAGTAATAGCTACAGTTACACTTTTCATCACACACAATTAAAAGTTAAAGTTTGTTTAGAAATTTGATATCACTCCACAGTAACAGATTTTATAATACACTTTGATAAACACTCACCAGGTGGCCTCAAGTTTTTTAGTGCAAGATGAATACTGAAGTTTCCGAGTTCATTTTTCTGGGAGGAAAAAAAAACAACAACAAATTATACCTGGACAACCAACATTAAAATACTGAAATACATATAACACACTTTTTCCCAACACAACTAGCACAAAGTCTTGACCAAAAATGATCCAAATGAGTGAATAAAAACAGGTTAATGACAACAAGTAAGTATTAACAAATATATCAATTATAAACATAATGATAGAAGAAATTTTAAAATGTACACATAAAGCAAGTGTATATATGAATGTAGGAATTTTGATAATGGATGTTCAAGTTTTAAATCAACATAACAAACACAACCTAAAGTTATTACTCACATTCTCTCTGTGAATTTAGTATATGCTAAATAAATAATTACACCATGGAACCCAAGGAACCTGGACTTTACTCAAGGTTTGTAGGATTTAGAAAATTACTTTTAACCATACTATTAATTAATGACAAAGAAAAGCTTTTCTATAGAAGCAGACCAGTTTGTTTCAATTTTGAAATCAAAGGATTAAATTTCCAAAACACTTAATATTAGAAAGACTTTTTCCGTAAAATATATTAAATTACTTCGAGAGAAATAAAAAGTAAATTTATCATAACACAAAGGGTGTGGAACTACCAAAATTTTGACAGCAAAGACTATTTTTCCAATCTTTTCTAGACCCTAATTATAATTAATAATTATTAATTAATAATGATAACTATCATGGTGAAAAACATGATTTTTACTTCAAATGACACAAATCTAAATACATGTGTTACAAATCACTTCTTACAAATATATTAATAAAAAAAATCCCTTTTATAAAGAACTTTGGATTCCAACATCATGTACATGTGCTAGAAGTCTGAAATGTCTGTCAGACCACAGTAACTATACCAAGTCAGTGTCATCTTACGATCAAACCTTTGTGTTTATTTTACTAATGTAAAACTTTCACCCAGTCTAACACTTCACACCTATATATATAATGAAGTAGGCAGAATGAAGCCTCCAAAGAAGAAGCGTTACTAAATATAAAAACATTTGACGGCATTTTCCAACTACTTTACAAAACATTACAAATTTAACACATATTAATAGCTTTTACTTAACCTACCAGCATGGCTCATAGGTCAAAGGTCATATCATTGCATTTGTTGACTTGTATTCAAAAGTTTATTGACCTATTATTTTACAAAGTGAATAATTTTCCTATGAAATTATAGATAATTTCAATTTTAATATTATACATTAGCTAATTCTTTAATTTAAAAGTAAATATTTTAAAAAATTCCAAAGTTTGTCTTTCGTGTGTGTTGAATGCAGCATTGGTTCAAATTAGATGTTTGTGAAATCAAAATACAAAGTTATAATTTCCTATGAATCAGATACTCAAATTACCAATATTGAAAAGCTAGTACATAAAATAACCCCATAGCTTTTCTATTAGCTGATACATTGCTACATTTACTAAACCAAACACAGTGGCCCTGCCTACATCTTCAATTTTTGAAAATACCTGCTTGTACACACCTACAAGTGTATAACCACTCAAAAGCTCATAATATCCCACCAGTAGTTTTCTTAACCTCTGCAAAGTATTTCCATGGCAAACTCTTTCTTTTCATGCTAAATTTCAAACATTTAGTTTTTTCAACACAGGCTTGGTTGCTGGGACTGACTTCACAATTTTGCACTTGTTAGTTTTCGTGCTATAACTTCTGAACTAATGTGCATATCTTCACAAGTTAACTTTACATGGCACATGGCTTTCATATAGAAAATATATTATTTTGTTATTAATCTTAAGTTTTCTCAAATAATGTTTCTCGTGCCTTTTTGATTGACTATCCAACCTGAAATGTAATTTTCATTTTAAGATTAAAAATGCTTTTATGAAATCAAAAATTAAAAATTTTCCATGCAAAATACTTATAATGTCAAGATAGTTAAACATTTCTTAAGAAAACAATTTATATTTTATGTTATTTTTAACTAACGAAACTCTGTACAGGTTCATTCAATTTGACCGACCCTGTAACCACCACAAAAAAATTAGGAAATGAATATAAATTATGCCTTTTTCATTCTAGAATGACTACAAGATCATAACATAAAACATAAAAGTTTAGTATAAATAGCTTAAATGTCATAACATTATACATTTAAATATATTTATTATTTTTATTATATTGACATTTTAGAAGTTGCAATGACAAGGCACATGTGAACTCACGTTACTGTATCCAATAATATAAAACTGACTTTAGTCTTTACAAAGTGACCTGTCTTGGATGTGTTTTAGTAGACTAGTATCTTGTAAAATACTTGTATTTCAGTCACAGTACATTACACACGTACATAGGTTATTATAATATACAGATACGTTTTTAAAATTGTTTCTTCAAACATAGAACAACAGATGAAAAACCAAAGCAAACAATTATGTTATAGTTGTGAACTTTATAGTTTTTTTTACTGCTTTTTATAGGTTGCTAAGCCTTATCAAATGTTGCACATGGAGGATGTGAAACAATACAAAATGTTTAGGTTTTATATATACATTTTGAAATAACCAAAAATCATAATTACTAAATCAAAACCACAGAATTCTACTTATAGTTCAAACTTAGTAACTAAGCTAAGTTTGAATATTAAAAAAAAAATTCAAGCTGGGGTTCAAAGGCCATGTCATCTCGTTTGTTGACTTGTATTCAAAATTTTATTGAACTACTACATGATGAATTTATGTCAATACGTTTGGGATCAAACCTTAATATTATATACAAGTTATGTTTTTAATTTAAAAGTAAATATTAAAATAACACATTTAAGTGTAGATTTTAGTTCATCACATGGTATGTTGTATGCACCACTGTTTAAAAATTAAATGTTTGTGACATCGTAATACTAAATCAATAATTTTATTCAAATTAGGAAGTTATTAATATTGACAAGTTAGAATACAAAATATGAACCTAATATCTTTTTATTTTGCTGAAATATGGCTTATGTACTGAATCAAACATGGTGGTCCCATTAAACACTTTTTTTTTTTTTTTTAAATCGTCCCATAACTACTCTTACTACAGTATATGACATGTGAATAACCAATCAACAGCTCAGAATTTCCCCACAGTGGTTTTCTCAGCCATTTTAATGTTTAAAGAAGCTACTGTATTCTTTCAATCCAAGTTCTCAAGCAGACTCAAGATCTTCTCAAATATTTTTTAAAAATTTAAATAAATATTAGTTACTAAGTTTAATAAATTATAGTGGAATGCTATGGTATCAGTGTAGTTACTTATGATATTTTTGGTTATTGGACTGTAAGTTTAAAACCTAAAAAAACTGTTTGATAACCTCCACAAACAAAATTTTAAAAGGCTTTACAACCTATGTCCAGCAACAACCAAGTACAAAGGTCATAGTGTAAAGAGATAGTTACTTGCTTTACTTCTTTATCGTTCTATATTTTAAGAAAAATAAGTTTAATAACTTATTTTTAAATAATAATAATCTATATACATATATATACAAAGTATAATCATTTAAATATGACTGTATATCACAAAATACTAGTTCACTAAAACACATCCAAGATAGGGAAGATTAAAGGTCAGTTTTATATTACTGGATATGTGGACGCAAGTGCACGCACACCAAGTAAATGCATGTTATGTAATGTTAGGTAGGCATGACTGGAAAGTCAATATAATAAAAAGTAATAAATACACATGATAAAACCTTGTAGAATGGACACTCTGCCTAAACAATCTATCAAAGAATAAATATACATGTTCACATATAATGTTATGACACTTAAGTTACTTAGGCTAAACATTAGTATTTTCTTATGTCATTCATTATGCATGAAAAATGCATAACTTATATTTCCTGATTTTTTATGATAGTTACGAGGTTGGTTAAGTGGTATACTCCACATATTTATAGTACATAAAATTACAAAACATAATGTCTCACCGAAAACAAACGTTTAAAATGTATTTAGTATGTTTTAGATTATGCATATAATTTGTGATTTTTGGAACAAAGAATATTTTTTTTTAATCATAACATGAAAATCACTTTACATTCAAACTAGTAATGAAACAATTTTTACAAACAAATCTTTAATAAAAATATTTAATTAAAAAATGATTTTTTTTGTATACAAAATACTCATAATCTTTCTTAAAAGTTTACCAAATTTTGAGAAGATGCACACGCTGTATCAAAAGTTATCGTGCAAATACTTAACTTGTGCATGTGTAGATGAACATTGTGTGCATTATACTAAGCCCGAAGTGAAAGCAACTTCTGTAATGCTAGTTAGACATGGCTGAAAGGTCCATATAATAAAAATAATAAACATAGAGAAATGTACGTTATGATACGTAAGCTATTTAAAATAAAAATTTATAGTTTAGTGTTATAATCTGCAGTAATTATAGAAAGAAGAAAAGTGTTAACTCATCTGTTTCCTAAAGTTTTACATTGGTTATGAAGTCGATCACATTGACCAAAGCCAGACAGAGATAAAATTGTGACAAGAAAAGATATAAAAGTTGTTTCTAGAAAAATCAAAGAACACAGAAATGGTTGATAATTATCTGGTGGTTACAGAGATTTTTCATGGGCAATTGTGCAATTTTCTGATGCATTAAAGCATTTTTAATCTGAAAATCAAAATTACATCATATGTTGGATGGTCAACATTGAAAATGAAATGATTAATTAAAAATTATATTTTATGTACAAAAACCTTGTAATGTCTGCTGATGATGTGCACAACTTTGTGAAGATATGTACATCTTAATAAGTGACCGTATGACTGTTTTATGGTTACTTTGGAGGATAGAGCTGGATGGAATTCACTCACCCATAGTTTTTAAAAGGGGTTAAAGTGAAGTTGATTTACTTACAGACTTTTATAAGATACTAAAATATATCTATGTGTATCAAGTACGCTAAACAGAGAAAAACTGAATCATTTCTAAGCATTTGTTGTGTGTGGAGTTTACAACTAATTCTTACACTATAAAATACCATGGTATAGACTCACAATAAAACCAGCAAGTCCAAGATACATCTGAAGATCTCCAAACACTATGAAAAAAAAAGTAAAAACAAAACTAAGTAGAATTTACTACATAACAAGTTTCAAAATATTTCATATATAACAGTAACTCAGGAACGTTTATCAATTTATCTGACAGACTTCAGGTTGGACCAAGTGTCTAAAAATTCATCAAAACAGTATTGTACATAATTTTGATTTTCATTAAAGGAAGAATTAGGTTCTGACACTTTAAACGCACACATACACTTATTCAGTGAGATATACAAATTAACAGTACACAGAGAATATATTATCCACCGTTAAGAAAACTATACATTAGACATTCTGAAATATGTACACAAAGAGAAACCACTCTTTTCAAATCTCATAAAACACAATGTTAACTTCTCTCATAACATGTGTTAAATTACCCTAAGTATTCAATATTATTCAAGTGGATCTGTCTATACTTATTCACTGTAAGTCATAACAAAAATAAAGTGTTAAATTTAAAATATAGACCAAACATTTAAGAAAATTAGAATAATTATAAAAATACTTCAAGGTACTATAACAACAACAACAAAATACAAAACAGAGCAGCAGTAGGAATAACATTAAAGATGATTTTATATTTCTCATTATGAAACAATAAATTAAGCAAATTCAAAGGCTTAATATATTTGTATACAAGAATTAACTTTAAAAGAATAAAAACCAGAAATTAGGACCTAAAAATATCAAATCAGGAATAAATAACATAAGAGGTTCCAAGTCCTTGTTTCACTACTGCCTCTTCACTTCAACACAAGGTGGAAAAAATAATTTTATATGCTTATATAAAATAAGCCTCGAAATAATTTTACGCCCATTGTATAAGATCATCCCATAAGTAATGTCCGAAAATTTAATACAAAAAGTGCATCATCATTTCTTTCTTTGTAGAAGGCTTTAATAACTAAAATATGTAGTAGGACGTGTATACAAATGTTAAGACAAATCAACTCCACTTTATCAGATCATTAATCAAATAAACTCTTATGAAGATGGATGTGTCCGAGGACCATATTAGGCATACAATACTTTACGAGTTTAAAAAGGTAATAATGCAGTAGAAACTACACAAAACATTAAGGTGTTTATGGTGTATAGTCTCAATGAAAGAAATTGTCGAAGGTGGTTTCGGAAGTTCAGATCAGGTGACCACAGCTTAAGTGATGTGCCTCATTCAGGTCGTCCTGCTGAGTTTAATGATGACTTGTTACTGGTTACATTTGATAAAAACTGTGTTGTAACAGTTGTAGAACTAACACAGAAACTTAATTCAACAGTTCACCGTCATCTGCAACATCTTGGAAATGTGTCAAAACTTGAAAAATGGGTCCCCCCATCATTTGAAAGAAGCTAACCTTAGAGCAAGAGTGAACATTTGCACTCTCGTGAACAAAACACTTTTTTTTGGACAGGTTAGTAACTGGATAGGAAAAATGAATAGTTTATAAAAATGTTGAGCACCATAGACAATGGCTCAGTACAGGTAAACTGGCTAAAGAAGAGCCCAAAATGGACCTCCATCCAAGGAAAGTATTGTTAGACGTTTGGTTGGATATTACTGATATGATCCACTTCTATTGTCAACAGTTAGAGCACTTGAATGTTGCACTGAAACAAAAGAGGCCTGTTTTGATCAATCGTAAAGGTGTTGTGTTACACCAGGATAATGTAGGCTCCATACAACAAGGATCACATCTGTAAAGATTGAAGAACTAGATTGGGAAACACTTCCACATCTTCCTTATTCTCCAGACCTTGTCACATCTAATTATCATCTATTCCGAAGTTTGCAGAACTATCTTGATGGAAAAGAGCTTGGAACACATGAAGATGTCAAAGCTACCCTCTCTCCACTATTTTCCTCCAAACCCCATTAATTTTATAGAAGTGACATTCAGAAGCTTGTGAATCGTTGGCAGGAAGTAGTTATTAATAATGGAACAAACATTACTGATTAAATAACATTAAGAGCATTTGAAATCCTTTCTCTTTTTCTGAACCTAAAATCAGACATTACTTAAGGGATGACCTGATAATTGCTAGTTGTAACCTTAAAGTCATAATGGAAATTTTTTTGTGGCAATAGCATCCAAAAACATTGGGAAACTTCCCATCTATCAGATAAAAATGAAAACGCAGGTAAAAAACTAATAAGCAAACATAGAAAACTAAGTGCTTACACCTACAACATCTAAACTAAATACTGCAGCACTGCAGCAAGTTGCAGGAAGGCAGCTACCCTTAAAAGTTCTTTAAACATCAAAAGTAAAAATAAAATAAAACCAACCTAAAGTATTTCTACTAAAAATCTAGAAATAAAGACAGAACTAAATTATGATTGGATGAAGTATGGTACTGAGACAAGTACTATACAATAACAATGGATTTTACGTTTTTCATTCTACTTTACACTTTTAAATTATTGTAAAAATACTCACTAGGGGGCATATACAAGGGATGATTGATGTAATACCCAATGTAAAGTCCAAACAGCCAGTAATATGAGCAGTTCTGCAAAACAAAAACACTTGAAATGCTTTACATAAAGATCAAGTGAAAGGCATTATTCTAAAAAATCAAATGCTACAAACTATCAAAACTAATAAGAAAATAAATTGTAAAAATCTTGCCTTCATATTAAGCTAATATACAAAGTTCTTACACTATGTAACTTGTTCAAGCTTTTGTTTGACATCTCTCATATTCATCTATTTACACTTATTCGGTTAGCAAGACATTAAATATATTTTGCCTTATTCAATACTCAGATTATGAACTTTTATTTTTTTACATCACTTTCTTAGAATGTAGATGACATGTTGCATCATACTGAATAACACAAAACTAAATGAAAACTTTTAATTCTATATAAAACACACAAGAGACCTGAGTAAGGATTAGTGAGTAACTGCAGTACTGATGAATTAAACATGTTTGTACGACTTTTCTTTTTAGGATATTTGTAAACAATGGCAACAACACTGAAAAACAATTTTACGAGTTTAGAAAAATAACTTTAAAAGTTGAGAAAATTTAATACCTTGTGTCAATGCTTTCAATACGTTGAATAATTCTTTACTGACAAAATTTGGATGAAATTAATTATTTTATTAAAAAAACAAAACTCTGATAATAAGTTGTGGAAGTTTCAGGAAAAGTTCTATATGATGCTAAGTCTATTGCTATGCTTTATTTATTCAGTATAATTATGAAGAAATTGATTTGTAACAGAACCATGTGAAATGCATGGTTCTTTCTGGAGAATAAAATCATAAAAACCCAATAACTTGAATGCTTTCCAATTGTGACCCTTTATTTTTCAAAGGAAAGGCCCACCTTTCAGAAGCACTTCGGTTATAAGGTTTTGCTTTTCTTATCATTCTGTATGAAGACTTCTTGAATGTGTGTGTTTTTATGACATCATAATTCTGTCTGGGGAATGATATTAAGTAGAACAATACATACTATAAGTGAAACATTTAGTAGAGTATCTTCATAAAAATTGGTAAGATGTTGCTAAGGATAATAAGTATATTGTACACAAACAATAAAATTATTATAAGTATTTCTATTGAAAACATTTATCCATTGTAGTTGTTTGTACTCAAGTCCATATACAAGGGACATATACAATTTAAGGATTAAGGTCCTTTTTCCATCTTACAGTTTTATTTACATAATTTCTATAATCTCCTAAATGAATATCAAAATTTTATTAAGATGTTTATATTTATTTTCTCTACCACATCACTAACCGTACGTATCAAACACAGTGTAATGAATTGTTTAAAATTACGGAATAGATGTACATAACATTTTCATTCATCATAGAATATATTAAAAATCCTTTTAGCTATATTTAAAATATTGAGTCTTTTCCTTTTCATACATAGTTAATTTTTAATATGTAATTTCCATTTTCTCTTTTCTTTATTACTCATTTCAGCTCAAGTTAACAGTGTTCTTGAGTCATAATTACAGTATATTCAGCAGAGATGCACACACCTTCAGCAACATTATCTTACTCTCGTGCAGGGTCTTAAGTCTTGAGAACTAACATGAACTATGATGCATGCATATTTATAAAATGTTTAAACATTAATTATACATTTTAAAATATAATTAACTAAGACATAAAAGTATTAATTAAATACAATTTAGCTGTGTTTAACTATAACATATTTAGTTAAAAAACAAAATACAGCCAACAACACTACAGCCAGTTATAGCTACCAGATCTCAAAACCTGTGCACCAATTTCAAAATAACTGTTGGTAGGTTAAAGTGTAAGAAAAGATTATTTTTACTATTTACATGTATATGTAACAACTATGTGTTATAAAGCTCCAACAAAAGTATAGAAGGTGGGCATGGCACATCATGGGTCAATAAAATTTCTTTGTTTCTACTTCATTTAGTCAGAGCTTTGAAGCTTCAGACAATTAACCATACTTAACTGTATAGACTCACTTAACAAAACTGCCATCATTTTCCTCAATATACACAGTGTGAAAGTTCAGATATTTTATAGCTTGTAGGTCACGTAAAAACAAATTTTAAAATTTTCTTTCAAAATAAAGGACTTAAACATGTATAACACACACAATGTCAATTTCAATTACATACATTGATAGTAAAGGTGTTTAAATACTGAATGTGAGTCAGTGCCTTGCACACAATGTTTAAAGGGGTACTTGGGATAGAAGGGTTAATATTTGAGAGTAGCAAATAAAAAATTACTGGAACTGTCACTGGTCACTTTTGTTAGGAAAAACTGGACACTAGCAATTATTATAAAATACGTTGTATAAATATCTTAAGTACTTTTTACTGTATCATCCGAGTTAATTTTTTTGCAATAAAACTGAAAATAGTTCATAACATTACCACTTAAGCACTGCAATGGTTTTTGTGCATTTTTCTTTTAAATCTGTACCATATAAAATGTAATTTCTCTACAGACTACACTGCAATGGTTTTTGTGCATTTTTCTTTTAAATCTGTACCATATAAAATGTAATTTCTCTATAGACTACACTGCAATGGTTTTTGTGCATTTTTCTTTTAAATCTGTACCATATAAAATGTAATTTCTCTATAGACTACACTGCAATGGTTTTTGTGCATTTTTCTTTTAAATCTGTACCATATAAAATGTAATTTCTCTACAGACTTAACAATCACTCACTAAGTCCTTCTAAAAAGATACCTATGATTCACATGACACATCTTAGCATCTTTAAGGTTAGAAAAACCATTATCATGGCCATGAACAAATATCTATGATTCCACTAAGAAACAATATTATTCAGAAATCAGTTCAAAGCTTTAGTAACCACATCGTAGAATGCAGAGACTGAAGACTCCATAACATCACTAGTTTAACTCCAGAAACAAATATCTTACCAAACAGAGAACATGGAGATCTGGATCAGGAGAGAAAGAGGTCCAGCTGACACGATCTACCTGCTATAACATGGAGTAAATACAAGACTGGACTACTACAGAACACAAAGTCAAGACTACAGAGAAACGTGTACAGCTGACACGATCTACAAGCTATAACATGGAAGTAACAAAGATGGAGTAATTACAAGACTGGACTACTACAGAACACAAAGAGTCAAGACTACAGAGAAACGTGTACAGCTGACACGATCTACCTGCTATAACATGCTGAGTCAACAACATGGAGGTAACAAAGATGAAGTAATTACAAGACTGGACTACTACAGAACACAAAGAGTCAAGACTACAGAGAAACGTGTACAGCTGACACGATCTACCTGCTATAACATGCTGAGTCAACAACATGGAGGTAACAAAGATGAAGTAAATACAAGACTGGACTACTACAGAACACAAAAAGTCAAGACTACAGAGAAACGTGTACAGCTGACACGATCTACCTGCTATAACACTCAGTTAAGTGAACAACATGGAGGTAACAAAGATGAAGTAATTACAAGACTGGACTACTACAGAACACAAAGTCAAGACTACAGAGAAACGTGTACAGCTGACACGATCTACAAGCTATAACATGGAAGTAACAAAGATGGAGTAATTACAAGACTGGACTACTACAGAACACAAAGAGTCAAGACTACAGAGAAACGTGTACAGCTGACACGATCTACCTGCTATAACACACTCAGTTAAGTGAACAACATGGAGGTAACAAAGATGAAGTAATTACAAGACTGGACTACTACAGAACACAAAGAGTCAAGACTACAGAGAAACGTGTACAGCTGACACGATCTACCTGATATAACACTCAGTTAAGTGAACAACATGGAGGTAACAAAGATGAAGTAAATACAAGACTGGACTGCTACATAACACAAAGAGTCAAGACTACAGAGAAACGCGTGTACAGCTGACACGATCTACCTGATATAACACTCAGTTAAGTGAACAACATGGAGGTAACAAAGATGAAGTAAATACAAGACTGGACTGCTACATAACACAAAGAGTCAAGACTACAGAGAAACGTGTACAGCTGACACGATCTACCTGCTATAACACTCAGTTAAGTGAACAACATGGAGGTAACAAAGATGAAGTAATTACAAGACTGGACTTCTACAGAACACAAAGAGTCAAGACTACAGAGAAACGTGTACAGCTGACACGATCTACCTGCTATAACACTCAGTTAAGTGAACAACATGAAGGTAACAAAGATGAAGTAATTACAAGACTGGACTACTACAGAACACAAAGAGTCAAGACTACAGAGAAACGTGTACAGCTGACACGATCTACCTGCTATAACATGCTGAGTCAACAACATGGAGGTAACAAAGATGAAGTAAATACAAGACTGGACTACTACAGAACACAAAAAGTCAAGACTACAGAGAAACGTGTACAGCTGACACGATCTACTTGCTATAACACACTCAGTTAAGTGAACAACATGGAGGTAACAAAGATGAAGTAAATACAAGACTGGACTACTACAGAACACAAAAAGTCAAGACTACAGAGAAACGTGTACAGCTGACACGATCTACCTGCTATAACACACTCAGTTAAGTGAACAACATGGAGGTAACAAAGATGAAGTAATTACAAGACTGGACTACTACAGAACACAAAGAGTCAAGACTATAGAGAAACGTGTACAGCTGACACGATCTACCTGCTACAACATGCTGAGTCAACAACATGGAGGTAACAAAGATGAAGTAAATACAAGACTGGACTACTACAAAACACAAGTCAAGACTACAGAGAAACGTGTACAGCTGACACGATCTACCTGCTATAACACACACTGTTAAATGAACAACATGGAGGTAACAAAGATGAAGTAAATACAAGACTGGACTACTACAGAACACAAAGAGTCAAGACTACAGAGAAACGTGTACAGCTGACACGATCTACCTGCTATAACATGCTGAGTCAACAACATGGAGTAAATACAAGACTGGACTACTACAGAACACAAAAAGTCAAGACTACAGAGAAACCTGTACAGCTGACACGATCTACCTGCTATAACACACTCAGTTAAGTGAACAACATGGAGGTAACAAAGATGAAGTAATTACAAGACTGGACTACTACAGAACACAAAGAGTCAAGACTACAGAGAAACGTGTACAGCTGACACGATCTACCTGCTATAACACACTCAGTTAAGTGAACAACATGGAGGTAACAAAAATGAAGTAATTACAAGACTGGACTACTACAGAACACAAAGAGTCAAGACTACAGAGAAACGTGTCCAGCTGACATGATCTATCTGATACATTATGCTAAGAGGGTTTAACAACAGAAATGGACAACTAGAGAACAAGACCTCAGTGAAGAGAAGAGTGAATACTTTATACAAAACTGCATACCTAGGAAAACATTATGTAAGTGACAAGAGTTAAAAGAGAACTTACTGTTAACAAACTAAGATATAAATGCATACTTAAGGAGTGGTCTGTTAACAACAAACGTTATTTCATTGTTAAAATCCACCAAAATACTAATAAAGACAAACCTCTGACTGTTACAAAACAGAGTTTATTGTTAATAAGCTAATGTGAACAATACATCATATGTGTATGTAATAAATATTTTGTTACCCAGTCATCTCCAAACATTTATACTTAAAGAGTGACCTATTAGTTAAAAAACATTGTTTCAATATTAGAAACTATTACATCCTCTATTATTGTAAAAACAGTCTGCAATTTAAGGAAAACAAGAAAGATTCTCTCACATAAAAAAGCCTACTCATTTATAATTAAAACCATACTGTTGTTTTAACAATCATGTAGAAAAACAAAGATGATTTAGTGTCAATAATTTATACAAATTTCATACTGTTCAGTAATTGTGAAAAACATCTTTCATTTTCCTATGAACATATGCCCTCTTCTTCCTATTAATTAAACATATGCATGTGTATTTATTTACACACAACACAATGTGTTCCTCTGGGCCACTTTCACAAACATAAGATGTAATTACTCTAGAAATCTTGTATTCTCGAGTTCTGAGAGGGATGAGGTAAATAATATAGAACAAAGTCATGTTTTCTACTGTTTAATATAAAATTACAACAAAATTATTTGCATCTACAGAATACAGAAATGACTATCAGAAAGTTCATATGTTCAAATAAAGAAACAAACAAGCAAGAAATCTTTGGTATAATAAAATCTTATATTTTGTATGGGTACAAAGAACAGTTTTCATGGATTATAAACCAGAAAACAATCTCTCAACTATCACTTTATTTACAAAACTAATACAAATAAAACAAAAAATTCAACATCAAAGAGAAACTCCTTTAAATGATTATGTTTACCAAAACACAACAGTTCAGAACTCCATTGATTTAACAATAAATGTATAGTTTAACAAAAAATAAAGTTTTATTTGTTGGAAACTTTTGTGCATCAAGATGAGCCAAACAGTCTCATTAGTGGATAATAACTAAAACCAAGAGAAATTGTATTGTATACAGAGCACAGAAAACCTCAAATCATGCATTTATCCAAGTGATATTTCAAAACCTTTTAAAGTTTTTGTATTGACAAGTTGGAAGATGGTGATAATGATGGAAGTGAGTTTGTATTTAAATAAACATTCTATAGGTAATGGTGCAGTATTAAACATTCTATAGGTAATGGTGTAGTATTAACATTCTATAGGTAATGGTGTAGTATTAAACATTCTATAGGTAATGGTGTAGTATTAAACATTCTATAGGTAATGGTGCAGTATTAAACATTCTATAGGTAATGGTGTAGTATTAAACATTCTATAGGTAATGCTGAAGTATTAAACATTCTATAGGTAATGGTGTAGTATTAAACATTCTATAGGTAATGGTGTAGTATTAAACATTCTATAGGTAATGGTGTAGTATTAAACATTCTATAGGTAATGGTGTAGTATTAAACATTCTATAGGTAATGGTGCAGTATTAAACATTCTATAGGTAATGCTGCAGTATTAAACATTCTATAGGTAATGCTGCAGTATTAAACATTCTATAGGTAATGCTGCAGTATTAAACATTCTATAGGTAATGGTGCAGTATTAAACATTCTATAGGTGATGCTGCAGTATTAAACATTCTATAGGTAATGGTGCAGTATTAAACATTCTATAGGTAATGGTGCAGTATTAAACATTCTATAGGTAATGGTGCAGTATTAAACATTCTATAGGTGATGGTGCAGTATTAAACATTCTATAGGTGATGCTGCAGTATTAAACATTCTATAGGTGATGCTGCAGTATTAAACATTCTATAGGTAATGGTGCAGTATTAAACATTCTATAGGTAATGGTGCAGTATTAAACATTCTATAGGTAATGGTGCAGTATTAAACATTCTATAGGTAATGGTGCAGTATTAAACATTCTATAGGTGATGGTGCAGTATTAAACATTCTATAGGTAATGCTGCAGTATTAAACATTCTATAGGTAATGGTGCAGTATTAAACATTCTATAGGTAATGGTGCAGTATTAAACATTCTATAGGTAATGGTGCAGTATTAAACATTCTATAGGTAATGGTGCAGTATTAAACATTCTATAGGTGATGCTGCAGTATTAAACATTCTATAGGTGATGCTGCAGTATTAAACATTCTATAGGTAATGGTGCAGTATTAAACATTCTATAGGTAATGGTGCAGTATTAAACATTCTATAGGTAATGGTGCAGTATTAAACATTCTATAGGTAATGGTGCAGTATTAAACATTCTATAGGTGATGGTGCAGTATTAAACATTCTATAGGTAATGCTGCAGTATTAAACATTCTATAGGTAATGGTGTAGTATTAAACATTCTATAGGTAATGGTGCAGTATTAAACATTCTTTAGGTAATGGTGCAGTATTAAACATTCTACAGGTAATGGTGCAGTATTAAACATTCTATAGGTAATGGTGCAGTATTAAACATTCTATAGGTGATGCTGCAGTATTAAACATTCTATAGGTGATGCTGCAGTATTAAACATTCTATAGGTAATGGTGTAGTATTAAACATTCTATAGGTAATGGTGCAGTATTAAACATTCTATAGGTGATGCTGTAGTATTAAACATTCTATAGGTGATGCTGTAGTATTAAACATTCTATAGGTGATGCTGTAGTATTAAACATTCTATAGGTGATGCTGCAGTATTAAACATTCTATAGGTAATGCTGCAGTATTAAACATTCTATAGGTGATGCTGCAGTATTAAACATTCTATAGGTGATGCTGCAGTATTAAACATTCTATAGGTAATGGTGCAGTATTAAACATTCTATAGGTAATGCTGTAGTATTAAACATTCTATAGGTAATGCTGTAGTATTAAACATTCTATAGGTAATGGTGCAGTATTAAACATTCTATAGATAATGGTGCAGTATCAAACATTCTATAGGTAATGCTGCAGTATTAAACATTCTATAGGTGATGCTGCAGTATTAAACATTCTATAGGTAATGGTGCAGTATTAAACATTCTATAGGTAATGGTGCAGTATTAAACATTCTATAGGTAATGGTGCAGTATTAAACATTCTATAGGTAATGGTGCAGTATTAAACATTCTATAGGTAATGGTGCAGTATTAAACATTCTATAGGTAATGCTGCAGTATTAAACATTCTATAGGTAATGGTGCAGTATTAAACATTCTATAGGTAATGGTGCAGTATTAAACATTCTATAGGTAATGGTGCAGTATTAAACATTCTATAGGTAATGGTGCAGTATTAAACATTCTATAGGTAATGGTGCAGTATTAAACATTCTATAGGTGATGCTGCAGTATTAAACATTCTATAGGTAATGCTGCAGTATTAAACATTCTATAGGTAATGGTGCAGTATTAAACATTCTATAGGTAATGCTGCAGTATTAAACATTCTATAGGTGATGCTGCAGTATTAAACATTCTATAGGTGATGCTGCAGTATTAAACATTCTATAGGTGATGCTGCAGTATTAAACATTCTATAGGTGATGCTGCAGTATTAAACATTCTATAGGTGATGCTGCAGTATTAAACATTCTATAGGTAATGCTGCAGTATTAAACATTCTATAGGTAGGTGCATGCATTCTATAGGTAATGCTGCAAAAACATTCTATAGGTGATGCTGCAGTATTAAACATTCTATAGGTAATGGTGCAGTATTAAACATTCTATAGGTGATGCTGCAGTATTAAACATTCTATAGGTAATGCTGCAGTATTAAACATTCTATAGGTAATGGTGCAGTATTAAACATTCTATAGGTGATGGTGCATTTAAACATATAGGTAATGGTGCAGTATTAAACATTCTATAGGTAATGCTGCAGTATTAAACATTCTATAGGTGATGCTGCAGTATTAAACATTCTATAGGTAATGCTGCAGTATTAAACATTCTATAGGTAATGCTGCAGTATTAAACATTCTATAGGTAATGCTGCAGTATTAAACATTCTATAGGTAATGCTGCAGTATTAAACATTCTATAGGTAATGGTGCAGTATTAAACATTCTATAGGTAATGGTGCAGTATTAAACATTCTATAGGTAATGCTGCAGTATTAAACATTCTATAGGTAATGGTGCAGTATTAAACATTCTATAGGTGATGCTGCAGTATTAAACATTCTATAGGTAATGCTGCAGTATTAAACATTCTATAGGTGATGCTGCAGTATTAAACATTCTATAGGTAATGGTCCAGTTTATAACATTCTATAGGTAATGGTGCAGTATTAAACATTCTATAGGTAATGGTGCAGTATTAAACATTCTATAGGTAATGCTGCAGTATTAAACATTCTATAGGTAATGGTGCAGTATTAAACATTCTATAGGTAATGGTGCAGTATTAAACATTCTATAGGTAATGGTGCAGTATTAAACATTCTATAGGTAATGCTGCAGTATTAAACATTCTATAGGTAATGCTGCAGT
This sequence comes from Tachypleus tridentatus, assembly GCF_004210375.1. NCBI lineage: Eukaryota > Metazoa > Arthropoda > Merostomata > Xiphosura > Limulidae > Tachypleus > Tachypleus tridentatus. Next base: position 10,127,055 of record NC_134828.1, read on the forward strand.
ATTAAACATTCTATAGGTAATGCTGCAGTATTAAACATTCTATAGGTAATGGTGTAGTATTAAACATTCTATAGGTGATGCTGCAGTATTAAACATTCTATAGATAATGGTGCAGTATTAAACATTCTATAAGTAATGGTGCAGTATTAAACATTCTATAGGTGATGCTGCAGTATTAAACATTCTATAGGTGATGCTGCAGTATTAAACATTCTATAGGTAATGGTGCAGTATTAAACATTCTATAGGTAATGGTGCAGTATTAAACATTCTATAGGTAATGGTGCAGTATTAAACATTCTATAGGTAATGGTGCAGTATTAAACATTCTATAGGTAATGGTGCAATATTAAACATTCTATAGGTGATGGTGCAGTATTAAACATTCTATAGGTAATGCTGCAGTATTAAACATTCTATAGGTAATGGTGTAGTATTAAACATTCTATAGGTAATGGTGCAGTATTAAACATTCTTTAGGTAATGGTGCAGTATTAAACATTCTATAGGTAATGGTGCAGTATTAAACATTCTATAGGTAATGGTGCAGTATTAAACATTCTATAGGTGATGCTGCAGTATTAAACATTCTACAGGTGATGCTGCAGTATTAAACATTCTATAGGTAATGGTGTAGTATTAAACATTCTATAGGTAATGGTGCAGTATTAAACATTCTATAGGTGATGCTGTAGTATTAAACATTCTATAGGTGATGCTGTAGTATTAAACATTCTATAGGTGATGCTGTAGTATTAAACATTCTATAGGTGATGCTGCAGTATTAAACATTCTATAGGTAATGCTGCAGTATTAAACATTCTATAGGTGATGCTGCAGTAATAAACATTCTATAGGTGATGCTGCAGTATTAAACATTCTATAGGTAATGGTGCAGTATTAAACATTCTATAGGTAATGCTGTAGTATTAAACATTCTATAGGTAATGCTGTAGTATTAAACATTCTATAGGTAATGGTGCAGTATTAAACATTCTATAGATAATGGTGCAGTATCAAACATTCTATAGGTAATGCTGCAGTATTAAACATTCTATAGGTGATGCTGCAGTATTAAACATTCTATAGGTAATGGTGCAGTATTAAACATTCTATAGGTAATGCTGTAGTATTCAACATTCTATAGGTAATGCTGCAGTATTAAACATTCTATAGGTGATGCTGCAGTATTAAACATTCTATAGGTAATGGTGCAGTATTAAACATTCTATAGGTAATGGTGCAGTATTAAACATTCTATAGGTAATGCTGTAGTATTAAACATTCTATAGGTAATGGTGCAGTATTAAACATTCTATAGGTGATGCTGGAGTATTAAACATTCTATAGGTAATGCTGCAGTATTAAACATTCTATAGGTGATGCTGCAGTATTAAACATTCTATAGGTAATGGTGCAGTTTTTAACATTCTATAGGTAATGGTGCAGTATTAAACATTCTATAGGTAATGGTGCAGTATTAAACATTCTATAGGTAATGCTGAAGTATTAAACATTCTATAGGTAATGGTGTAGTATTAAACATTCTATAGGTAATGGTGTAGTATTAAACATTCTATAGGTAATGCTGAAGTATTAAACATTCTATAGGTAATGGTGTAGTATTAAACATTCTATAGGTAATGGTGTAGTATTAAACATTCTATAGGTAATGGTGCAGTATTAAACATTCTATAGGTAATGCTGCAGTATTAAACATTCTATAGATAATGGTGCAGTATTAAACATTCTATAGGTAATGGTGTAGTATTAAACATTCTATAGGTGATGCTGCAGTATTAAACATTCTATAGGTGATGCTGCAGTATTAAACATTCTACAGGTGATGCTGCAGTATTAAACATTCTATAGGTGATGCTGCAGTATTAAACATTCTATAGGTAATGCTGTAGTATTTTGGGGAGAATTATTATTATCATTTTTCTTTTACAATAGAACTTTGTTAGTAATTTTTTGATAGTTTTACTAGTTTGTTTCCTGTATGGTAAAATTTAAGATAATTCTTTATGTAAGATTACCTTAAAGAGGTTCTTGACAGGCATAGTCCCATGTGAAAATCGGTGAACAAAAAGTGTTTCTATGATCCGTTTACAGTAGTGAAAAGACCAGCACAAAGCTGCTATACTGTAAAAACAATAATGTTAATATTCTGTAAACAAGTATAAAACAAACAGAGTAGTTACAGGTTTCTCAAGAACCAAAGTAAAACAAGAAAAACTCACAGAAAGCAGTTTTCTTCTCCAATCAAATACAAGTTTTTACAATTGTCAAAAATAACATTTCAATAATAAGCAGGACTTTCCACTTAAAAAGAAAACATCCAATAATACTTAACAGTGGTGGTCTATTGAAACATATATTTTCCAACTCTTTAAAAAATAACTTATACCCTTGTTAAAATTATATGCTAAATATAGATCTTTTGTAACACTAGTTAAACAGTACTGTTTGAGAAACTGTCTCTCACCATAAAGTGATTTATCCTGGTAACAGTATAACCAAATCTCTATCTTTATGGGGCCTAGTTTAAAAGCACTATAGTAACCTCATCCATATTTCCAAGAAATGTGAAAGATTAGAGAGCATTACAACATGTACAATTAACATTTCAAAATTTATATTTAACAGTAAATATAGATTATTGTAGTAAAAAAGTTCCAAGTAGTCTTAAAACTATTATTTTCTGTACCAACCTGACAATGATCTTACACAGTTTTGATACTCCCTAAAATAAACAGCAGACGTTCTTGAATTATAACTCAGTAAAACAAAAATTTTATATTTGTATTGAAATACACCTTTGTAATGACAGGGCACCACACACCTTCAATTATAATTCACAAAAGCAACCATTTTGTAGTTTTTTTTCTTCAATTATTGTCATAAAACTAATCTTTTGAAATCAAGTTTTATACAAACATTGATAAATATTTAAATAGCAATTCATATTTTACACATAAACACAGGGGTGGAAAAAGCTGTATTTTAAACTTATATTACAGAGTTGAGTATAAAAATCAGTACATTTGTATAAATTGCACATCTTAATGTAAAGCAATGAAATACTTTGAAAACATTTGGAATCTATTTAACAAAAAGATCAACATATAATTACAATAACTTCATTTGTCTATTAAAAAATATACTTTGTATACTTACTGAACAACAGTGTGTTTGGGCTCACTTGCTGCTTCTGCTCCATACAGCAAGGCTGGCCTCAAGTATGTGACTAAGTAAAGAACTAACGGACCAGTATACTCCCAAAGAAATACCTGAAATAAAATTCTCCTTATTGCTGCTATACTTAAACAATTTATATAAAGAAATTGTCATAATACAGTTTTGAAGTTGTGTACAATAGGTATACTGAGTGAAAGGAACATTTTATTAAGATGCTAACACAGTTTCTCACATATACCATTACAAAACACAGTTTAGTACAGATTCAGATACTTACAGTCTTCCAGCCAATCTGAGGCCCAAGATCTTTCAGAAAAAGGACCTTCTCATCTTTCAACTGCAAGGTTCCTAATGTTGTTTCATCAGGTAGGGATTTTCCTTCTGTTAAGATAAAATTAAGTACCCAATATATATTTAAAACACTTTATAATCACTTTTATTTATATCAAGTGGTGCCATTCAACAAATTCCGAGTCATGTAGTCCTACCAAAACTTTATTAATCTATAATTTACCAAACCTCAGTCACTAATGACTTTAAATTGCATGTGTTTATTTCTCATGATTTAATTCAAAATCTCTTGGAATACGTTCATAAATAACATCACACAAGACAATAATGGACATTCCCACTAAAACCACAAACAAATTGTATATAATCTAAAAGCACAGAATTCTGGAAATTATGCATGTGTTTAGCTTCACATTTGTTTTAATATTAAACCTTACTGATGAGAAATTAGTAAAGTTCCAGTGAATAACATTTAATGTGTAAAAACAGTTTACAAGCAACTGCAGTTTACTTTTATTACTATTTTACTTACATGTCTTATATTAAAGATATATTTTGACTGTCTTAGGATAAATCAGCAATAACACAATCAAAGAAAATGTTTTGAGTTGAAAACTTCTAATTATTTCAAGAATGACGTTCTTGTTTCATAAACATAAAAAGTTTCACATATTAAGAGCAACAAGTATCCTCAAGACAGCCAAATCCATGTGCACTCTCTCATTATACGAGGTAATGAACTTTTTCTACTCACTTGGATCCACTCGTAGTGCTTGTCGTTCTGGATACAATTTACTGCCTGTGGGAGAGTAATCAAATAACTTGTACCTTCTTACTCTGTGTATAATCTTTCTTTTGATTTTGGTTAAACCAGTATCAGAAATTACAGTTCTTTAGTAAATATGGATTAAGTTGGTATTACAATAACTGACTGAAGGATTATATTCAAAATATAACACAAAGATAACAGATTTTGGCATTCCTTCACTGTCTCTCTATGAATAAAGTTCTACCAATATTATCTTGTTAAAATAGTACAGAAGGACAAAGGAATATGAGGGCTAACCAATTCTTTAACTTACATTTTCTAGTGTTTCACCCAACTACAATGTGTTTAAATAATCACAAACACACTATAAAAATCTTCCAGTGCTATAAAACTCCTACTGTTTCTTCTGTAACATTACCTGCCATTCAACAGTCATTAAAATCTTCCAGTGCTATAAAACTCCTACTGTTTCTTCTGTAACATTACCTGCCATTCAACAGTCATTAAAATCTTCCAGTGCTATAAAACTCCTACTGTTTTCTTCTGTAACACTACCTGCCATTCAACAGTCGTTAAAATCTTCCAGTGCTATAAAACTCCTACTGTTTTCTTCTGTAACACTACCTGCCATTCAACAGTCGTTAAAGTCTTCCAGTGCTATAAAACTCCTACTGTTTTCTTCTGTAACACTACCTACCATTCAACAGTCGTTAAAGTCTTCCAGTGCTATAAAACTCCTACTGTTTTCTTCTGTAACACTACCTACCATTCAACAGTTGTTAAAGTCTTCCAGTGCTATAAAACTCCTACTGTTTTCTTTTGTAACACTACCTGCCATTCAACAGTCGTTAAAGTCTTCCAGTGCTATAAAACTCCTACTGTTTTCTTCTGTAACACTACCTGCCATTCAACAGTTGTTAAAGTCTTCCAGTGCTATAAAACTCCTACTGTTTTCTTCTGTAACACTACCTGCCATTCAACAGTCGGTAAAGTCTTCCAGTGCTATAAAACTCCTACTGTTTTCTTCTGTAACACTACCTGCCATTCAACAGTCATTAAAGTCTTCCAGTGCTATAAAACTCCTACTGTTTTCTTCTGTAACACTACTGCCATTCAACAGTCGTAAAGTCTTCCAGTGCTATAAAACTCCTACTGTTTTCTTCTGTAACACTACCTGCCATTCAACAGTTGTTAAAATCTTCCAGTGCTATAAAACTCCTACTGTTTTCTTCTGTAACACTACCTGCCATTCAACAGTCGTTAAAGTCTTCCAGTGCTATAAAACTCCTACTGTTTTCTTCTGTAACACTACCTGCCATTCAACAGTGATTAAAATCTTCCAGTGCTATAAAACTCCTACTGTTTTCTTCTGTAACACTACCTACCATTCAGTGGTCATTAATTATTTTGCTCTGACATTTCCATTTCAACCTGTGTTGTTTGTTTCTGCTACAAAAACAAAACACCAGGGACAGCTAATATACTTCACAATATCAAATATTGTGAACTGATGTTAGTAGTAATTTTACCATTAAATTTTTTAGGTTATACACAAATCACGTGAAACTATAAAAACTATTTTTATTGAAATGTTTAACAAATGGTAAACAACAAACCTACTTACTTGTTTTATAAATTCTTTTTTTTACATCTTGAATTGTAGCTGTAGGTGACAACTGAAAAGTTAATAATGTTATTCAGTCCTGTACATAAGATTACATGTACACTACTCATGGAGATAAAGTTGAGAACTTTAGGTAACAAAAAACTAGAATTATGTACTACATAACTGTCAAAAGAACTATATAAAAATATCTGAAACCACTTTTATCGTCATCAAAAATCCAGGTTTTAGATTAATGAAGTATACCACTGGTATATGATGTGGACGTTAAAAGAAGCCATTTTTTAACTAAAGTCAATGAAGTTTTTATTTCTCTGTGGTGTTTCTCGAGTTGAAATAAAACAGTAGCATTTCTATTGGAAGTCAAAAGTGTTGCTCTCTATACAAAACTACAACCTCACAAATTATGCTTCACATGAGATTCTTGAAGGATAAAATTCCTATGGTTAACAAGTACGATTGACATTCATTTAAAGATAGGCCTGGTACAGCAATTATTCAAGAATTTTATTACATCACTGATGAGCTAAGTTGGGCAATATTGCTTCTATTTATTATTACAGGCCTACAAGTAGCTCATAACTAACATCACAAGTACCTCAAAATAATAGGGGACATTAAGTTATATTGTTAAGTCTGAATTCAAAATTATCCAAGCTGACAGAAACTTTGCTAGATACCAGCAGTTAAACCTTAAAAATAATAGAAACTTGAAAACTTTTCTTTAACAGAAACTCTAAGGATCCAACGACAGGTTGTGTATGCTTAATGACAAACAACTAGTGGTGTTTGGTAAACTAATCAATCAAAGACCCCATTAAACAACTGGTAAAGTGTTCCTCAGATCAATGCAATTGCTGGCTCATAGTTAAACAATTGAATTAACCATCACTACTTATATGATGGCAGAATCTTAAGGCTCAAATATATTTTACTTACACAAGGTAAAAAGTTTCAGAACACTTATTCCATCATCAGCAAAACTTTTTGTCATTTTACACTGTTCATCAGAAGATGTCATACAATTTAAAATTATGTCTTACAAAGGGTCATTTGAATCAGTCTTGAACTGGCAAATCAGTAGAAGTTCATTTTTCTTAATCTGAAAATGTATTTCTTATACACACTTTTACATAGTAATGCAATTTCCCTTGAACATCTGTCTACCTACGAGATTTGCATGCCACTAGCCTGGAGCTAATTCCCACATCAATTCACATTTCTTGTGAAATGCACTAACCTGTGATGATGTCATCATGTGAGTCCACCAATATAAGAGCAACACAACCATCATGAACATGAGGGAAGACAAAAGGTGTATCAGAAGTAAGAAGGCCTTTGACAATGTGCAGAAGTATCTATCAAAAATACATTTTCAGATTAGAGGATTGTTAAAAGTTCCAAGACAATAACTCACCTCTTCACATAAAACTGTTGGAAATCTCATGTTAAAGCTGTGGAGGGGGCAGTGCAAACATTTACCCAGATAAATTTCCTTCAGAAAGTGCCCAAAGAAAAGCCCAAAAAATGGCCACTCAGTGGTAGGATCATACCTGGGGAAGACTATCTCATTTGAACCTGGTTAAAATCTTCACCCAAGATGAAAGAGTCTGAAGTGATCATAACCAAATGAGTACCTGTATATATGCAAAATATGGTTAAAGCACAATCACTCTAAATAAAGTGTGCTTACCTAAACTTTACTGGACAACATAGCTGCAGGAGGAAGGCATAACAGCTGTTTCAGGAGTGACCCCTATTACACTGACAGTGTTGCCACCACCATGCTTCTCATTATATTGTGGTAAACCTAATCAGTGTGGATTCTCTATGATCCACCAGCCCAGTAACTAGAAACTGGTAAGTAGCAAGGGTCTTTTGCACTTACCTTGAAGAAAATGGGAGAGAGGGGGGAGAATTAATGATGTAGAGACACAGAAAAGTTCTCCAAATCTCTATCTAACCACCCACCCAAAAGGTCTTTCACTGAGAACAGTACAACGGGTGAACATGAAACCATATCTTTAAAAGTCAGCATGACCCAAAGAACTGGACAGTCACTTCCCTGGTGTTGGCTTTTTCCAATGGTATTTCCTGGAATTATGTTATGTTATGGATTGAAAAATTGGATAAATTTATATTCCTCAAAGATACCTCAAGTGGTGTTGAAGAACACCTCATTACACAGTGGGCACTGACACAGCCAGGGCAGATTGGCTGAACACTTTTTGTTATCCTAGCTTGATGTGGATTTTGGGAATAAATACAGCCTGGAGGCAACACAAGCCATTTGGCAGAATCCTTATCTAAAGAAGGAAGAGAAATGAAAAAGAAAAACATTTATCCATCTCAAAGATAGTGAGTTGTCTGAAGAATGGCCACCAGGGAAAGTAAAAAACCCTGCAGGAGATAAAACAGTAAGGTAAAGATGATAAGTGATGAACTTGTGGACAGTCATCCACATGCCTGCCTGGAGGATCTCATTAAAAAGCTGACTAAGGTGGAAAGCAAGAGTGACACTGATGATGAATCTGATGTGAAGGAAAATGAAATGATCTGCAAGTACCCACATCTGAGAAGAAGTAAACCAACTGGATGAGATTATGGACCCATCCAGTAAGGACAAAAGGAAAGAGAGAAAGGGCTCTCAATGAAGAGGTCCCAGGGTATAAATAGATGATGGTGAGGACACAAAGATAGAAGCTCATGAAAAATAACAAACAAGACAAAGGAACCAATCTGGGTCTGATTGATCATACAGGAAATATCCAGAAGGAAAAGAGAAAGTATAGTTATCTCCCCATACAGCAGAAGTCTTGGGAAGAAAATACCAGTCTGTATAGAGGAGTTCGTAAGTGCAGTAGAAAAGGGTGCAAGAAACAGCTATAACAAAGACATCCAAACAACAGTGACTGCAGGCAAGGAAGAGGAGGAAATGAGCCTTCCCCCAGGAAAAAGGTGTGACAGATTAACTATTATATATTTAATCTAATAGACGTTTAAGTTAAACTTGTATTTAGAAATGTATCAAACTTGTACTGTTAAATCTGTATTGAAAAATTCTCACCTATTTACTAAAGTTGTAGAAGATTCTTGAGAGTATGAATCAGCAATGTGTGTGAATGTAAACAGTGTATTATCAGAATTGTTGTGCAGGCTGAAAGTTCTAGAAACTCCTCATACCTACAAATGTAACCAATGCAACACCCCAAGAAACAGTATATATTATTGGTCTGTTACTGTTGATATACTATAAACCTCAAAATTGCTTGAAATCGCCAAAGTTTTAGAACTACGTTAAGAAATCCATGAAAGAAAATGAACTAAAAAAGCGTATACTAGTCAATGACAATTTGTTGTCTGAGCAAACACTAGGGGAATACTGTAGGGTCCTAACTAACAAATTTGGGTCAAATAATAAAGACAAATTATAGATCCAGCTAAAACACAAACCGAACTTGAACGAGCTCATACAGAAGCCACAAAAAAAAAAAAGAAATTAAGTTGAAAGAAACAGGAATTAGACTCAACTCCAATTGACGAAGGCAAAATGACAACTTTGAGCTTAATGTATATGTTAAAGTACCAATACTTAATGTATATGCTAAAGTACCAATACTTAATGAAAATGAAGTTAATATTTCTAAAGTACCAATACTTAATGACCTTTATATCAAGAAGGTAAAGTACCAATACTTAATGAAAATGAAGTTAATATTTCAACCTTTTCAAGAAGGTAGCCCGAACCATGGAATGGCTCACCAAAAATTGTTCATTATTATTACAGAATATTTTAACTGGTACAGTATGAGATGTTTATGTCACTCTCTCTATATCTAGAAGATTGTATAGATTATAAGGTTAAAGCAACTATTTGCAAAGCATAAGAGTTAGTACCAGAGGCTCAACACTAAAAGTTGAAGTTATTGCAAGCAAAATAAAATTTATATAGAACAAAAAAACAACAAAAAATGACTGTGATTCTATGTATTCTGAAACAGTTTTAATAAACTAAGACAACTATATTTAATTGGGAAATATAAATGTTGTGCACATGATGACCTCAAAATGTACTTGGGTGAAAAGATACACTTTCTAATGATTACATTATAATACACGAAATCACTTTTCACAAAAAAAAATCCTGCCATTGACAAAAATCTGTATGTTCAATACAATGAAGTTAAGGATTCCTTAAAACACCCAGATCCTCTAATTCAAAATCTTCTGACAGTCAAGATAAAACTTCATCAAATCCATCAATGCCTGTCTGCCATTTCTGCAAAAAGCCTGGTCATGTCCAACTGCTGGTGTTGAACAAGTAAAAGGAAAAGGAGAAAACACCCACTGCATTCATATCTGCACATGGGTGTAGTTTCACCAAATCATCAGATATTGTTGATTTAGCCACCAATATAAAGGCTGATATTGTTAGAGTGGAATTTAGATTTTTTGTGTCTGTTGGTTCTTCATCTTTAGCAAACGGTACTCCAAATCTCATACCCATATATATTCTACATGATACTGGGGCAAATCAATCACTGTGGTTAGAGGTATATTCCCTTTAGATTTGAGTTCTGCCACTGATAAGTCTGTTATTGGTCAGGGTATTGAGGGTGGCTTTGTTAATGTTCCTCTTCATAACATTTAGTTAACATCAGACCTAGTTTTAGGACCAGTTGTGGTTGGAGTATAGCATACTCTACCAATTAAGGGTGTATCATTATTGTTGGGAAACGATTTGGCTGGGGCAAGAGTTGTTGCCAAACACAAAATGTTTAGAGAGCTGATCACTGTTTCACCTAAGGATCATGTTATCATTCAGGAGAATGGTTGGTTGGTTTGCTGTTTTATGGCACAAAACAGCAGCTTGGCTATCTACACCCATGGAGGAGAATCAAAATGCATTTCCCTCATATGCTGTGAATCAAGCTCAGGCTAATAAATTAAGCTCAAAACAAGTGATGTATTCAGAAGACAATATTATAAATTGTCTCAGACATTTTTGTGGGATCTGATGGAGATCTTGAGGAAGATTTCTTATTGACAATTGCTTAGTGAGTGACAATGATGTACTTGAGGGATACAGTTCACCTGGTATAGTTCCTTTTCCTAAAAGTAAACTAATCACTGATAAATAAAAATATCCACAGATCTCTACAGTATTTAAATATGAACCCCCAAAAGATAACTGAAAGAAATTTCCAAGTGGTTATTTTTGAAAAATGGTGCACTTATGAAGAAATGGAGACACCAGGTGTAAAAAGCTTCAGAAAACTGGGCTGTACTTTATCAAATCATTTCGTTCCAAAAGCAAATCATTCTTAAATAATGAAAATTGCCCATAAAATTCCCCTGGGAAGTTATTAAAGTGTCAACGAGACACGTGAAAAAATTGAGACACTTGTTACTCCTGATGAATTATACCAGTACAATGTAATGTTTTTTTGGTATAAAAAATTCTCAAGCAACTTTTCAGCAAATGATGAATCAATGTTTCAACAATCTGTAAGATGCTGGAATTTATATAGGACGACATTGTGATTTCCAGTGATACAGAGGAAGAACAGATGCTGGAATTTATGTAGGACGACATTGTGATTTCCAGTGACACAGTGGAAAAACATTCATGTGTATTTTGTGACATTTTTAAGAAGCTTAAAAAGGTCAATCACACTGTAAGTTTTGGAAAAAGCAACCTTTGTAAAGAAAGAGTTGTTTACTCAGGTTATGTAGCAGGTCATGGCCAATTTTCTCCAATTCAAACCAAAGTTAACTTTACAGTAAATTATCCAACTCCTACCAACAAGAATAATTTGATGATACTTTTAGGAAGGGCTGATTATTACAGGAAGTTCTGTGAAACTTTTGCTGACATCACTGTACCATTAATAAACCTAATGAAGAAAAATTAAAAGTTCAAGTGGTATCAAACATGTTAATCTGCCTTTGAAGATGTTAAATCTTTACTACTCTGTATCAATGACACCTGACTTTGATAAGTCTTTCGCATTAGTTGCTGATGCCAGCGATTGTGGTGCTATTCTATTACAATCAGATGACAAAGGTATTAAACACCCTGCTTGTTATTTTTCTAAAAAGTTTAACTATCATCAAAAGAATTATTCTACTGTGGAAACAAGAAATTGCATTAGTGTTAGCTTTAGAACATTTTGAATGTGTATGTGTCTGCATTGTAACAATATGCTGATGTTTAACCAAATGAAGAGCAGAAACAGAAAACTGATAAACTAGTGTTTATCAAGAGTATGAGCTGAGGATGATCCATGTTAAAGTGGTTGATATCATCTGTGCACGAGCACTTTTGTGTGCTACGTAATTCTATGAAAATCAGGTTATTTGTATTGATGGTGTTATGTACTGTCATGATTATTAGTTTTGTAATTCTTTGACAATGTATTATATTTGAATTACTGTTCACAATGTATACACGTAATCTTAGTTTAAAACTGTTTAATTCCAATTTTTAATCCTCAAAGGAGCGATGTGTGATTATTTACTATTATATATCTATTCTAATATCAATGTTTAAGTTAAATTTATATTTAGAAATGTATATAACTTGTACTGTTAAATCAGTATTGAGAAATTCCCATCTATTCACTAAAGTCAAAGAAGATTTTTGAGTGAGAATCAACAGTGTGTGTGTGTGTGTGTGTGTGTGTGTGTGTGTGTGTGTGTGTGTGTGTACGTAAATATTAGCGTATTGCAGGTATTGTTGTGCAGGCCGAAATTTCTAGAAAGTCTCCTCATACCTATAACGTTGATTGGTTGGTTGTTTATTGTTTACTGACACAAAGCAACTGGGTTATATGCACCAAACAATCAGTAAAAAGGTAAAAATGTGAAATATGTAAAAAGGAATTGTACAAAAACAAAACGTAGTCCAATTTTCAAATTAAAATATTAAACAGAGTTAAAGAATTAAACAGACCAATGGCCCTTAAAAGTTTAAAAACACAACTGAGGTGGACAGTGTCAACATCACTAACGATACTGTCCAATGTCAAGGGTGAACCCATGGTAAAAATGTTTTTGAAATGGTGCCATCATTCTCAATCACAATGACAGCATGACATTAAAATGTGGGCTATTGTGACCTAAGTGTCACACACACCACACACTGGTGCATCAGTACCAGATATAAGAAAACAAGTTGAAAAACTGTGACCAATGCATATCCTAGCAGAAGCAAGATGGCCAAAGAGCAATATGTTTGATCTGGAAAAGCTTGTTATCACATTGCTCACTCCAAATCAGCTGCCAACTGGTGCAGAGACAAGCCTTAAATACAGGACCATAGTCCATGTATAGAACAGGCACAGCAGTGATAGTACCAGAGCAGAAAGACTTAGCAGCAACGTTAGCGAGTTCCTTTGCACAAATACTGATGTGGCCTGGTATCCAGAAAAACTGGATAAAAGTAGATGATAGAGAGAAATGGGCCAATCGGTTTTGAATATCAACGAGAACAGGGTGAGAACTAACATGAAGCAATTCCATGGCCAGTAGATAGTTAAAGGAATCAGTATAAATAGTACAGTACGTGTACTGCATAGCTTCTGTGTGATCCAGGACAAGGGGAATGATGTACAATTCAGCAGTGAACACAAACTGTGCAACAACTGAATAACAACAAACCATGGCAATTCCCAGAATCACTTGATTTTGAACCATTTGTATAAATAGAAATAAAAGGATGGTTTGAAAGATGTTTGGCAAATAGAAGGCAATATTTCCAATTGGAAGTATCTACCTTCTTCAAATGAATCAAAGAAAGGTCACATTGGAGGATGGTAATTAATCATGGTGGGATGGGCTGATCAGTGGATACAGCTATGTTATCCAAGAAGAGACCCAATTCATCCAACTATGCCTGAATACGAAGGTCCAAAGGAACAACAGCAAACAGTCTATTCTGAAACAGCATGGCCACTGAAGAAGGAAAATACAACTCAAAGGGAGATGCTGTGGTAAGAATCAAAGTTTTGAAGCATACAGTAAAGATAGTTGCAAATGGCAGAGGTGTAGAGGAGGTTCATAAGACTCAGTATACAAACTCTGGACTGGACAAGTGCAAAAGACCCCTGTGCAGAGCCAAAATCCCTGATGGTGAATAGGTTCCAACATCTTCAAAACTGAGGTCCTGGCAGAGCCATAGACCAGAGGCCAGTGATCTGCAGAGGGGTATGCAGATCAGGTGGCATTGCCCATGAACAATCTCTCTCAAAATGATCACTGCCCCATGGGCTACTGTCAACCCTCCAAGAAAAGTAAGAGAAAAGTGAAGGGGAGTAGACAGAAAGATCAATAGCAGTAAAAGACTGACTAGGTGCATGAAAATAAGTATAAGAACCAGTACTGAGGAGAGATAGGTTGTGATCCAAGAGCATATGCTCTATGGAACGACCCCTTCCATCAATATCGGCACCATTCCACAGGGGATTACGTTCATTAAACTCCCCCAGGATTAAAAAGGGAGATAGTAACTGCTCAATGAGCACATCAAGGTCTGACTGATTATAGGTCTCTTGAGGAGCTGGGTAAAGAGAAAAAATAGCGATGGTATGACCCCAAGGAAGCATGGATGGCTACAGCCTCCAAGGGTGTATCAAGTGGCAAAGACAGGATGGGCACATGCTAATCAACCAGCAGTACCACCCCACTATGTGCTCGTCCATCACACAACCTATCATTTCTGTACAAAGGAAACTGCTGAAGGGTGACTGTATCAGCAGATTTCAGAAAAGTTTCCTGTAAGGAGACACTCACAGGATGGTAAGAATCAATCAAATCCTTAATGCCATCTATATTTAAATGAAAACTAACAGTCCCACTGGATCAAAGTGGCCATTTTTATTTACATTGAGAAGAACCATTTTGTTTTTGACCATGTTTTTTTTCTTTATTGTACAAAGATCTATCAACCTCCATAAATTCTCCCCTGGGTCAAGTAGGCAGGTTTCTATCTGTGGACAAAGATTCCAGTGACTGAGGGTGTGAACAAATGGTTGTTTTACTTCTTGGGGATGCAGAAGAACATGGATCTGAGGAAACACCTGAACCCATAGCCAAAGGAGGTGGAACTGGGCAGTCACTGGAAGGAGTGGCAGGGAGAGAGATGGAAATAGACAGATTCATCAACTCTTTTAATCATCGAGGGCAAAAGATTCTTCAGATGTTTTGCAAATGACCCTGCTGGAGGTGCGGAGATCTGTCTGCACTCTCACTGTGGCAGTAGAATGGAGTGCAGCAGCATGTCTGAGCTGGAGTTGGAGACAATAATTTCCAAGCCTCTGGATAGGAGATATTATTTATAGTCTTCAAGCAATGCACCTCTTTCTCCTCCACCCATTAGAGCAAGAAATAGAGTAGGAGGGGTGTGGACCACTATAGTTAACACAGCGTGGTTTTAGTTTTCACTCATGAGAGTCGCGATCTTTGCCACCACAATGAGCACATTAAAGAATCACAACATAATGTTTTTGAGTGACCAAACTATTGATACTGGAAACATCTTACAGGCTGGGGAAAGCATGGCTGTACCTTACAGTTTCAATAACCTACTTTGACTGTGGCAGGAGGACGTGGATATGTAAATGTCAATATCAGAACATTACTAGGCACCGTAATACCGTCTTTGTGAGTGAAGATTTGGTGCACTGCAGAAATGCCTTGGTTGGAGAAACCAACAAGGATCTCAGAATCAGGTTCTTTAAATCCCTCTCAACTATAACTCCTCTGGAAGAATTCAAAGTTGCATGGAGAGTAACTTTGATGGGTATATCACCAATGACTTCTGATTTCAAAAGGAGTTTGGTATGTTGTGGTGAAGATATTTCCAACAAAATGCCTCCAGAGCACAACTTCTTCACTGACTTCAGGGACTCAGAAAGCCCCTCTAATCCCTTTTGAATAAAAAAAAAGAAGAGAGACATCTGACCTAAGAATTTTTTGGATAAGGAATGAATAATTAGAAATCGAGATACAGAATACGACTGTGATATTGACTGTACAACAGTTTTCATCCACAAGTGGCCATTTTTACAATAGTTTGTTTTTTCAATTTTTTTCATTATTTTTTTCATAAATTAGGTATACACAATAAAGATGCTACATTTCAGTGCCCACTGACCCCCACCCACCATGGAGCCCTATGAGTGAATGCACTATAATGTCAAACAAGGACCCTGCAGAAATGCCAGGGTTTTGTGAGCACTATACCCGAACACCAGTATCAGGCACAATATCCACAATACCCATTAAGAATGTTCAACATTGGTACTCAGTTGACACTAGCCCAAGTGGATGAGCCACCCAAAGATGGTCCATCTACAGGAATTCAAGACAAAAGTGGTGTGTTGGAGTTGGACCCCTCAACCACCATGATTCTCTCCTCCCCTTCATGGGTTTCCAAACACAGCAAACACGTGGGTGGATATTTAGATCACACAAGAGGTGAACTGGAAGAACAGAAACTTCTCTGGGTGATCCCCTCACCATGTACAAAAGTCCACCTCAAGAAGCACCTATAATGTAAACAACATGACACCCTAAGAGACTGTATATATTATTGGCTTGCTACAGTTGGTATACTATAAACCTCAGAATCTATAACTGTAATTAATGCCCATTAATTGGGAACTTCAGATATATTAATCAGAAACATTTATATATTTCAAACTTTACAAACCACCTAACTCTAGAATTTCATTGGTGGAAAACTTGATGAAAGATACAACTAGCCAGCTCCCCGTTAAGTGAATTGCACCCGTATCAACTCATTGTGATTCATCAACAAGATATCCAGTTCCAGACCAGATAGAAGACTCACTATCGTTTGCCAGTCTGATACTTTTGAATATAAATAACTATTTATAATAACTCTTACCATAAATTCTGTTTTTTGTATATTAAAAAAGACCATTGTGTGTATCAATCTTGCTGGCAAATATAAATTGGTTACACATCAACATTTATCTAACTTCTAAATTTAAATTACAATTTAACTCAGTTTTAGACTACTTGAAATTGTATTATGTAACATGTAGCACAAAGAGCAAGAAGAAACCAACAGCTTGAACAGGGCAAGCATCAAAGTGCCCCAAACTATACTTAGTTCCCAGTCAGGCATAGAAGTCAGAGAAAAGGAGAGAAAGTTTAATATATATCATTTGAGAATTTATGATAAAAAAAATTGAAGTTTCTGAAACAAAACCTAAAAAGAAAACAAAGTTTCATTAACAAATGCAAATCTCAAATTGAGCTTAGACACAAAATTTGAAAACATCTGTTTAACCTGTTCAGTGTCGTAGGCGAGATAACTCGTCCAAGCCGATCGGTAACAGCGCCACGGATGAGATAATTCGTTCTCAATAATACCTAACTTCGATGCGAGATGTCAGCACCATACATGCATTTGACTTACTTAAAAATTGCTCAATTTTGCTGAAAAAAAACCAGCTTAGGACCTGCTGTAGCAGCTGAAATACTTGGCAGTCAACAGGTTAATGCAGTGTCAAAGAAGAATAAAATGAATTCAAGTGCCTAATGGGAGTTACTGTAGATAGAGGGTGTGTCATCAGATTATTGGTGGGAATTATCTCAAGGCTATTGGCATGCAACTATCAGAGGCAAGTGCATGAGGAAAATATCATTTCTATGGTCAAAGTCGAGTTATAACATTTGATAACTAGTTCATCATTTGGTTTATTAACCAATTACATTCACCTAACGAACTATTTGCATGAAGTTTGTACAGTTAAAATAAAACAAAATAGTAATAATCAGAAATGTTAATTTTGATTAGTTGATTATTTTGGTGAGTCATGACATTAACTGATTAAGCTAAACATGAATTAATAAAGAAGAAATGAAAAATTACTATGGCTATACTTTACTTACTTTAGTCATAATTTGTGATTTCAATTAGTTGATTGTTTTTGTGGCATTAATTGATCTACTTGGTGCTTAAAAGCAATCAGTTACAATGATTAGTCACCTTTCTCCAATCAAGTCCTTCCTTATAAATTTAATATACAGCTAGCCACATTACAACATTCTTTAGTTGAAAAATAAGTTACTTTTCTAACAGTGTGATAAAAAAACCTGAAATTAGAACAGATCCAAATACTTCTAATGTTTAAATGTACACAGTTAAGCCTGAAACATTCTATCCTCAGTTATTCAAAGAATAACAGACTTACATCTGTCAAAGTTGTTAAAGTTTTGTTGGATCCAACTTTCACAATTTCCACCTGTAGAGAAAAGACAACAAACGGTACTTCACCTCAAACACAAATTTCTTATTGTATCTTAGTGTACAATAATAGAATATTTTATGTTTTCTCTTTAAATCTTTAATAGTTTACTCTAAACATTATTTCAAATTAATACTTTCTTGAATAAAACACACAAAAAAAGCAGTAATTACAGAGAGAAGGTAAGGCTTAACCAGCTGACTGCAGCAACACAAGTTGATGTTGTATCCAACTTGGTTGAGAACTTTAGTTCAAAAGATGGATATATAACAATCTCAAACAAGCATATGAATTACAAACAATATAATATCTGTTAACAATGTTGTGAGTATAATAAAGGTCAAAACAAGTAAACATGTTATAAAACATTGTGGGTATAATAAAAGTTAAATAAAATAAGTAACTCTTATGAAATGTTACTAAGTAAAATGATATACTAAACAAAAATAATACTTTAATGAAAACATTATAATGCAATTATTTGAAGAAATTCTTGGGAAAATATCACAGTCTGGGTTTCTACTCTTATAAATTAGTTATTTAAACTAATTCCAATGTACAAACTGCCAATTTGTTCATATATCAATTATACTTTTACGCAGTTTATGTTTAAAGCTGTAATTTCTTCACATACTAAGTTTTAAGAAGAAATAACTAAGATATTATATTTCAAAAACAGACCCACAGTACAAACTCACTTTAAGTTAACAGGTAACAATTTTATAAAGCATATGAAAAACTGACAGTAACATCATTTATAAAACTTTAAACGTTATCAAACTTTTACAGATTTTCCAAAATTTCATTAAATAATCTTTTCTAAAATTAAAGAAATATTCTAGTATCTATCTCAAACATGATATTCTTAAAACAAAATTTAGTAAGAAGGAAAATCCATTAACTGTACATGTAAAGAAACAAGGAAAGTTAGCTTAGCCTTGAAACACAAGGAATGTACACGTGGAGATAAACATGCTAAAATCTCAGAGACTCTGGGCAGAACAGTGGGCAGAGCATTATTAGAAAGTTAATATATACTGCTCTTCAGTATTAATTTGTTACAGTTAATGCTAATCGATTCTCATAAGAATAGAAAACTCTACAACTGAATAACTTAAACTTCTCTGCACATACTTTTATGATGAAGATGTGATTTATAATGGTAGATGAGTATCTGAAAAAGTTTTCCAAACTTATAAGCCCAATATTAGGCCTGTTTGTTACACTATAATGTTAAATATACATCATCAATGTTCTATTTTAAAATATTCAGTTTTTTTGTTTTGTTTTTCTCACAGTCATATTTGTTAGAAATGTGTATTACAACAACAACAACATGGTATATGTAACTGTACATTTTATATAACTATATATTTAGAGAGCACACTGTACAACTTCAAATTAATAACTTGGCACAGTCTTGCATTAAACAGATAAGGTTCAATTCAGTTCAACCCTCCGTACCTATTACACTATATTATACAAATATTACCTTCTCTATTATAAATATTTAGATCTATTTAATATGGTTTATTATAGCTATAATCCCAGAATTCTTATAAGTATATACTTATTAATTTACAACCACCATTACGATCATTATTAACAATATTTAATGGTGTTCAAATCATATCAGTCTTTTATCCTAACACTAAATTCGATTTCTATTCAACACATTGGTTGTCTGACATGGGTTTATGTATTGATGTCACATGTAAAAAACATAAAGTGTGAATTTTATATTTAGCTTACATGAAGTCCATCTTATCAGTATGTATTAGTACCATGCATAATTTGACCTAATTCTTTCAACTTTTTCATAATCGTTTAATAAAAAAAAAAAAAAAAACAATGCATGAAAAGTTAAAATACAGGGGTATTTTGTACAATATTGATTCTACACAACAGTTCGACTTTGCATAATATTAACAGGTAAACTGTTATTAGTACTATTAGCCTGACAAGGTATATAAATTCAATCCATTACACAAAGCCGCATTTTAACTGTTGTGCAGAAAACACTTATTTTTGTTTATTATGCAGTCTACTTGCTATGTATGATACACTCAAATTTTAACTTGCAACTTGTAGTCGTCGTTTTGTTTCCGTAATATAGTATTACAAGCTAATTATCAATAAAAATACCTCAGTTCAAGAGAATTGAAATTAAAGTTAGAACTAACCTCCATTATAAAATTAAAACCGTCACGGACACCTAACTCTTGTAAGCCTACTCCCTCCGATAACTTACGTAAACTTATCAAAAACTACATCAACTCCCAACTGAAGTGGAATGTAAGACACTGAGCCGTCTGCAGATACATATTGTCTATACTATTATATCGTAGAGATGGCAGCACCTACGGCACGACTGTTTGTCAGATGTTTTTTTTTTTAATTTCGCGCAAAGCTACTCGAAGGCTATTTGCGCTATCCGGACCTAATTTAACAGTGTAAGACTAGAGGAAAGGCAGCTAGTCATCACCACCCACCGCCAACTCTTGGGATACTCTTTTACCAACGAATAGTGGGATTGACCGTCACATTATAACGCCCCCACGGCTGAATGGGCGAGCATGTTTGGTGCGAACGGGATTCGAACCCGCGACCCTCGGATCACTAGTCGAACGCCTTAACACACTTGGCCATGCCGGGCCCAGATGTATTTTGAAACTCTATGTTGCGATTTTGCTATTACTTACCAATATTCCATTTTGGGAACATTTTACTCTTTATTAGGTATCCACATTAACTACTTTTTAAACATTTTATCTGAAATACTAATGTTAGTTCACATATTACGGATTTTGTTTTAAGATACTGTTTTTTTAAATCAATCAATTATTGATTTACGCGACTATTTTAATTGTGGTGAAATTTGATGTACATGTTAAGTTGAGAATATTAATTATTGGAATAACATATTTAAAAAATATTATTTAGGAGGTGTTGGGCTTGTTTTGCTATAATAATAATATGTATACAACTCTTATAACATACACTTATTTTAGTATTAACAACTTTCCATTTCTTTTCTTAGGTGAGTGAGCACCACATAATTTTTGATGTTCCTATTCTAAAACATTGAACTCTATTTACAAAGCAAATGTTAATGTATCCAACTTTTGGCAAACAAGTTTCGATCGTATTAGAAGTATTTCTACAGTACACCCATCTTTACGTTCAAATTCCAAAATCAAAGTCGAAGATAACTAACTTCTTTCCCAAGCTGACTGTTTGTTTGTTTTTGAATTACACGAGAGCTATCTGCGCTAACCGTCCCTAATTTTGCAGTTTAAGACTAGAGGAAAGGCAGCTAGTCATCAACTCTTGGGTTACTCTTTTACCAACGAATAGTGGGATTGACTGTCACATTATAACGCTCCTACGGCTGAAAGGACGAGCATGTTTAGTGTGACGGGAAGGTCGAACCAGCGACCTTCGTGTTACGAGTCGAGTACCTTAACCACCTTCGAGCGGGGAGGAAGGTCACTATTTGAAAAGTAAGGACGTTAAAAAGCTAAGTTATGTTAATATTGTTGATTTGTTAAAATTATATTTGGTTTTATACTTTTATCTTTAGAAATTAGAGTCGAATAACAAAAAGTAACCAAATTACCTGAGACTGGAAACTACAATAGTAGGTATAAGCTTTTTATTTAGATTTTAGTAGTGTAACGTTAACTTAAGCTTGGTATGTATAACGGTTCTTTACACTTTTAATTAAACTTGCAGAGATTACAAGACAAATTAAATGGATTATTTTATTTAATAAATACAACTGAAAACGTGTTATTTTTTAAGCTTAGGTTTAACAGTGTCGAATACAGGCGACTGGTATTTATTATTGAGTGTTTATTTTGATTTTACAAACTATTTTATGGTTGAGACTAGTTTGGGGATTAAGTTTGTTTGTTTGTTTTTGAATTTCGCACAAAGCTACTCGAGGGCTATCTGTGCTAGCCGTCCCTAATTTAGCAGTGTAAGACTAGAGGGAAGGCAGCTAGTCATCACCACTCACCGCCAACTCTTGGGCTACTCTTTTACCAACACGCTTGGCCATGCTGGGTCCCAGGGATTAAGCATTCACAGTTTGTTAGGTACGATAAGTGCAATGAATGGTTTTCATTTGGGAACTCCGGACTACAATGCACTTTTAAGGAAATTAGTAGTGAGGATGTTGTATTTGTATGTAGAGTTTGCAGGTTGAAGGCTGTGGTTTACACGTAAGTAGGGGGTGTCTGACATGTTTGCAAGGGCTATTACCTTAGCTGTTGGGGAAATTTAATCTAGGACTAGATAGTGATAAAGGCAAAGATAAACTAAATAAAAAAAAATTGAAATGCAGAGGAAAGTTCAGCATCGGAAAAAATATAATAGTTATAAGTTTGTTTCGTTTTTGAATTTCGCGCAAAGGCACACGAGGGTTATGTGCCCCTAATTTAGCAGTTTGAGACTAAAGGGAAGGAAGCTAGTTATCACCACCCACCAACAACTCTTGGGCTACTCTTTTACCAATGAATAGTGGGATTGACCATCACATTAGAACAGCACCATGGTGTTTGGTATGGAGGGGATTCGAACCCGCGACCCTAAGATTAAGAATGAAGTACCTAACCACGTGGTCATGTCAGGCCTAATAGCTATGAAAATAGGCTTCATTATTACTGTTGTAATGGTAGAGGTATAAGAAATAAAATAATTATTTAGGGTTCTTGCAGGAATAGAAGACTTTGATTGGATAGGAATAACTGAAACATGATTAAATGTTAATGATTTTGATGACAGGAAATTATTTTAAATACATTGTTATAGGTTATTTAATAGCAACAGAGTATGTTGTTTGTTTTTGAATTTCACTTAACAGCTACACTAGGGCTATCTGCATTAGCCATTCCTAATTTAGCAGTGTAAGACTACAGGGAAAGCTACTACTCATTACAACCCACAACCATCTCTTTGGCTATTCTTTTACCATTTAATAATGGGATTCACCACAACATTATAATGCCCCACAGTTGAAAGGAGCAGTATAATATGATGGTTTGGTGTGATGGGGATTTAAACCTGTGACCCTTAGATTACGAGTCTACTGCCCTGACCACCTGGCCATGCTAGGTCAAATATAGTAGTGGAGAGAGGGTGGGAAGTGGATCTGAATATAAAGTGACTTACACCCTGTTGAAATTGAGAATATTAAAAATAATAATAAAGGATATTAAATCCATTTGGGCTCCTGTTGTTGGATATCAAGGGTTTTTGTGTGTTTTCTTATTAGTAAAGCCACATCAGGCTATCTGCTGTGTCCACCAAGAGGACTCAAACCCCTGATTTTAACTTTGTAAGTTCATAGACTTACCACTGTACCAGAAGGAGGATGGACATCAGAGGATAAAGCTCTTAGTGGGAATTTGTTTCATCACAGGATGATATTAGTGAGAAACTTTACTGTGAGGTTAAGATTTCTGCTATTAATGAAGTCATAATTATGATTTTAATTTCAGACATACTGACTGAAAATGCTAAAGTTAATCCATGAGGGAGAAAGGTTTCTGGAAACTGTTCAAGATGGTTATCTTCACCAATTGATCAAGAAACCTACAAGAAACAATGCTACTTTACAGTTATTATTAACTTCTAACATAAAAATAGTTGAGAAGGTGGAAACTATGCAACACCTAGTTACAAGCAATCACTGTTGCATATCAAAATCAGGAATAATGATACTTTGATATCAAATTTAAAAGAAAAGAAAATTTCAAGAAAAGCAACACGAATTATCTGTTGTAAATAGTGCAGCTGAGCGACTTGAAGACACTGAGCAAATGTGGAAAATGTTCAATATTAAAAACAAATATATTCCTTACAGATAAATTATGGTAACTGCTGGTATAAACCAGGTTGGCTCACAAAGAGAGTAAGAGATAAAATTAAAGAAATACATCAGACATTTAAATTGGCTGGTATTATAGAAGATTTACAAGATGACAGAAGATCAAATAAGTTGGTAAAACAGATAATTAGGATATCAAAAGGATGTATGAAAAAACATTGGGCTGAAAATATAAAAATTAACTGGAATGACTTTTTTAAAAGTACATTAGGGGTAAACAAAATGTTACAATATGGATAAAATACTTGAGGGATAACAAAGGAAGGCTTTAATCTGATGATTATGAAATTGCTAGGTCATTAAATTCTGTTTTTCCTTCAATTTTTATCAATGAAGATTTCAGCAATATTCCTCATCTTGAACTATTGATGGATGAAAACAATGTTCATGTTGAACTGCATAAATTATGAGTTTTTTTAAAATAAAATTGGGACTGATAAGACTCCTGAGCTGGATAATATTTTATCGAGGGTTTTAAAGGTCACAAACTACACATGTGAGCCATTTGTCACAATTTTTATAAGTTCTTGAATACTGACAAGTACCAACAGAGTGGAAATTACCTAATGACACTCTATATATAAAATGGTGGTAAGAGAAATTGTCCCAGTAATTATGGGCTCACTAGTCTTATATCATGATGTGCTAAAAACATGTAGGTCCAAGAAGTCTTGATAGAACTGAAATTGAAACCTTTATAACCCAAGCACTTTCAAAAGGTGGACCTTTCTTCTTCAAAAGCAATGTCTTCAGTCAATAAGTAGCCCTTTAAAAAGAAAATACAACATGACTCATCAGTGGGTCATGCAGGTCTTACTGGAAGACTATCATGACCCACCGGTGAGTTATGTGGGAGCCAATGTGTTAAAATTTTTTCTTGGAAAAAAGAGAGTTAGAGGGAATTTTCATGTGTTTAAGATTATAAAAGGAATTCATAATGTTGATGTATCAACACTTTCATAATTAATTGCAAGAATTATAGAATTAGGGCTTACAAATATAGATTTAGGCATTGTAGAAGCTGTTTTCAGCTAAGAAAAATTTATTTTTCAAATACGGTAGTTAGCCTATGGAATGGGTTGTCTTCAAATGTTATATAAGCAGTAAATTTGAGTAAGTTTAAAAGAAAGTTTGATAGATATATAAATGATAAGGGTTGGCTTTAAATATTTGTTTTATTTAAGGGTTTTAGTTTGGCTTAGTGGATGGAACAATAGGTCCCTTGTTGTCTCTAAATATTACATTTTTATCCTGCACTTGCTGGATGGTTGGACAAAACTGATTGTTTCACTTGTATGGGCAATTAACTTTGAAGTGACCCCTTTAACCACATTAAAATCGAGGCCTTGGTTCTTTCTTTCAGAGTAATGTCTAGGTGAAATGTCATAAGCACTGGATGTGGCACAAACACCTTGTTAAAGCCAGGGAAATCCCAGGGAAGACCTCATCTGGCTTCCTGTGTATTAGTGCTAGTGAACACATGTACCTAAATTATCTTGTCCCTATTCATGGATGATAATTTTACAGAGGTGAAGTAATAATAACATATTGTAAGATGCAGAACATTTACAAATTGTTTCTTATAAAAGAAAATAAACCAATATTGAAGAATTATAATGGATCTTTCTCCTTTTAAGTTTATTAAATTTTTAATAGATAACTTACTCAGATTGCTAAATTTTATCAATGTTTCTACATACAATTTCATTTTATAAGAAAACCACAAACTAGTAATATTGCCGTATCAGAATAATTAATACCAAAGTAAAAAACTCATAAAGACTCTGAGGTAAAATCGACCCTTGGTTTCTGACTAATAAGGTCGGAGTTCTAGTTATCAACCTAAGCAAGGGTAAAGGCAGACTGTTTAATCTTTACTTATAAACCTTTTGATTATGAATGTGATAATAATACTGTTATGATTGATTGATTGATTTAGTGTTTTATGGCACATAGCAGCTAGGCTATCTGTGCCAAATGTCCGGTAAAAAGGTAAAAATAAATTAAATGTAGTAAAATACATAAAAGGAAATGAAGGTAAAACAAAACATCAATAAAAACAGAAAAAGCATAAAACCAATGTTGATACCTAGTCTACAATGTTAAGAGAGAAAGCAGAGTAAGAGAAGTTATAAAGGACTTTCTCTAGCAAAATGGTAACGATCATAACCAGCCAGGAAGACTAACAGGTAAGTACAAGAACCACCGTCAGTCACCTGAAGTTGGCCTTTCCAATCCTGGTTCCAGGTTATGTTTTCATAACAGCCATTATCAAAAGGTAAAATAATAAAAGTTTTAAAAGACATATAGCAAAATCGTAATAATAATTAGCCAAATATCCTGTAAAAAAGGTAAAAGTAAAGTAAATGTAGTAAAATTTGTAAAAGGAAACAAAGGTAAAAACAAAACAGCAATTTAAAACATAAAATGACATAAAACCAATGTTGACATCCAGTCTACAAAGTTGTAAAGGACTTTTTGTAGCAGAATGGTAATGATCATAACCTGCCAGGAAGACTAATAGGTAAGTACAAGAACCACTGTCGGTCACCTGAAGTTGGTCTTTCCAGTCCTGGTTCTGGGTTATGTGTCATTATGGCCAGTACCAAAAGGTAAAGTAATAAAAGTGTTAAAAGACATGCAGCAAAATTGTAATAACAACTCGCCAGGACGACTAACAGGTAGTTCAAACTGATAGTTCAAACAACAGCGTTAGTCACCTGAAGTTGGCCTTTCCAGTCCTGGTGCCGAGTTATTTAATGTTCTGTCCATTTTCCAATATCAAATTGAACTATAGAGATTGAGACTGTGAAAAGGGAACTACAATTAAAAAGGTGTAATGAATAAATATCCAACACTTAAATGAGATTGAAAAGATTAATGGCCATTAAAAAACTAAAAATTTTATCAAGGTGGACAGTGTCACCATCACCAATAACACTGTCCAATGTTATGGACAAACCCTGGGATAAAACATGTTTAAAATGGTGCCGTCGTTGAGAGTCATAACGATGGCAAGAAAGTAAAATGTGGCTTACAGTGATTTGAGTGTTACACAAACTACACACTGGTGCAACAGTTCCAGATAAAAGAAAATGAGTTAAAAACTGTGACCAATGAGTAGTCTAGTTAGAACAACTTCCTCCTTCCAAACCTTATGGAAGCTGGACAGCCAAAGCCCAACATATGGTTTATTTGAAAAAGCTTGTTGTCACATTGCTCACTCCAAGTTGACTGTCAGTTGGCACAGAGCCGAGCCTTGAATACAGGACCATAGTCCATGTATGGAATAGGCACAGTGGTGATAGTGCCAGAGCAGATAGATTTAGTTGCAGTGTCTGCAAGCTTGCTCCCGTGAATACCAATGTTGCCTGGTATCCAGAAAAACTGGATAGAAGTAGATGTTAATGAGAAATGGGCCAGTCGGTTTTGAATATCAGTGAGAACAGGATGTGAGCCAACGTGAAGTGATTCCAGGGCCAGCAGAGAACTAAGGGAGTCAGTATAAATAGTGCAGTTGGAGAACTGCTCAGCTTCAATATGATCCAGGGCAAGAGATATCGTGTACAGTTCAGCAGTGAACACAGAAGCTGTAGAGGGGATTCTGCAAGGCAAGCACCGAACCACAACAAATCAAGGCAGAGCCCACAGAATTACCTGATTTGGAACCATCTGTATAAATTGGAATGGAATGATTGTTCGAAAGATGTTCAGTATATAAAAGACGGTACTTTCAATCGGGAGTATTTGCCTTTTTCAGATGACTTAAAGAAAGGTCACAATTGGGGGCTGTAATAAGCCATGGTGGGATGGGCTGACCAGTGGATTCTGCAATGTTATCCAAGGACAGACTCAATTCATCCAATTGCACCTGGATGCGAAGGCCAAAAGGAGCAATGGCAGGTCGTCTGTTCTGAAAAAGTATGGCCCACTGAGGAAGGAAAACACATCCCCAGGTGGGATGCTTTGGTAAGGAACAAAGTTTCAAAGAATACAGTAAAGACAGTTGCAAATGGTGAAGGTGCAGAGAAGGTTGATGAGATTTCACATATAAGCTCTGAACTGGGAGGTGCAGAAAGCCCCAGTGCAGAGTCGAAGTCCTTGATGATGAATGGGGTCCAGTATCTTTAAGGCTGAGGGTCTGGCAGAGCCATAGACCAGTGATCTATGGTTGAGTTTTGATCGAATAAGAGCACGATATATCTTTAACATAGAACATTGATCCACTCCCCAACTGGCAGCAGAGAGGATGTTCAGTGCTCTTGTGCATTTGACCCGTAGCTGCTTTAAGTGTGGTATAAAGGTCAGCTTACAGTCAAAGATAAGCCCCAAGAACTTGGTCTCAGGGACCACTGGCAGTGAAATTTCACCGATACAGAGTTCAGGATCAAAGTGAATACCCGTTGGCAGCAAAAGTGTATGCAAATGGTTTTAGAGAGAGAAAAATTAAAGCCGTTTGCCGTAGTCCACTTCAGTACACAATTGAGGGCAGTTTGTAGTTGCCACTCAATATATCTCATGTTCGACGACTGACATGAGATGTGAAAGTTGTTGACATAGAGCCCATTCGCCACAGTGAGAGGGAGTTGTTCAGTGATGGCATTTATCTTTATACTAAAAAGTGTGACACTCAAACCACAGCCCTGAGGGACCCAAATTTCCTGTACAAAAGAACGGGAAAGTGTCAAACTCACACAAACTTGGAATCTCCTCTCCATTAAAAATTCTTTAATAAACATCGGTAAATGGCCACATAAACCATATATATGGAGGTCTGGCAAAATGCCATACCTCCATATTGTGTCATAAGCCTTCTCAATGTCAAAGAATATTGATACAAGATGTTGGCATTTGAGAAAGGCCTCTCTGATTGATGTTTCAAGTTGAATTAGGTGATCCGTGGTGGAGTGCTGTCGTCGGAACCCACACTGGGTGGGCGAGAGGAGGCTGTTTGATTCAAGGAACCAAACAAGACGAGCATTAACCATCCTTTCTAATGTCTTACAGAGACAGCTCGTCAAAGCAATATGACGGTAGTTTGAAAGAATCTTGGGATCTTTCCCAGACTTAGAGAAGGGTAAGATAATAGCCTGGCACCAGGCATCAGGAAAAACATTCTCCTGCCAGATCCAGTTAAAAACAATTAGAAGAATATCAAGAGAAGCAGGAGAGAGATAGCACAACATGTCATAGTGTACATCATCAGGTCCAACAGATGTACTGCCAGACTGATGAAGGACCTTTTTCAGTTCCACCAATGTAAAGGGACAATTTGAAAGGAAAGAGGTGAACGCTATGCCTGAGTCTTGATGGCGAAGAAGATGGAGGAATAAGCTGAAGTGATAGATACCTGGCAAAAGCTTTCACCTAGAGACATCAGCTACCTCTTGGCCCTCAGAGAGGAAGATCGAGAGGGGGACAGAATTGTAGTGCCTACTGACCTTTTGAATCCTGTCCCATATGACCTTGGAACTGGTAGTAGAAGATATGCTAGTTGTGAACTTAATCCAAGACACCTTCTGGCTTTGACATCTTACCCACCTAGCATGTGCACGTGCCCATTGGAAAGTGATGCGTTTCGAAAGTGTGGGATATCTACGGAAAGTATCCCAGGCCCGTTTTTGAGCCTTCCGTGCCAAGTGGCAATCAGGATTCCACCACGGACGAGGATATCGTGGAAAACGTGTCGAGGTTTAGGAATACACTGAGCAGCTGCTTGTATAATACAGTCAGTTACCGCTGCCACACAGTTGTCTATTGATGGCTGATTCACGATGGCAGGATCAAGTTCTGCAAGAGCAATGAAAGTGGACCAGTCTGCCTGATCCAGCTTTCACTGGGGCACGTAGGTAGGGTGGCATCAACCACGGCCAGTCTCTCTCAAAAGTATAGGAAAATGATCACTGCCTAGTGGATTATTGTCAACCCTCCATGAAAAATGGGAGAATAATGAAGGGGAGCAAACCAAGAGATCAATAGCAGTAAAGGACTGACTAGGTGCATGAAAATAAGTGGAAGAACCAGTATTGAAAAGAGAAAGATTGTGATCAGAGAGCATATGCTCTACAGAATGACCCCTCCTATCAATAACAGCACTCCCACAGAGGGGATGATGTCCATTAAAGTCCCTCAGGATTAGAAAGGGAGACGGCAACTGTTCAAGAAGAGCATCAAGGTCTGATTGATCATATGTCTCTCCAGGAGACAGGTAGAGAGAACAAACAGTGGTGGTATGACCCAAGGAAACACGGATGGCTATGGCCTCCAAGGGTGTGGTGAGTGACAAAGACACATGGTGGGCACATGCTGATCAACCAACAGTTCCACCCCTCCATACACTTGTCCATCACACAGTCTGTCATTTCTGTACAAAGAAAACCACTGAAAGGTGACTGTATCAGCAGATTTTAGAAATGTTTCTTGTAAGGAAAGACATACAGGATGGTAGGAAGCATTCAGTATTTTGATATCATCCAGATTAGAACATAAACCTCGACAGTTCTATTGTATCAAGGTGGCCATTTTTAATGACGGGTAGGCGAAGTGGCTGGAGAACCCTTCTGTTTATGACCACGTCTTTTTTCCTTACTGTCCTTATTCGGAGGAGGTCTATCGACCTCCATGGATCCTGCCCTGGGTCGACTGGGCAGGTCTTTGTTGCTGGAAAGGGATTTCAGTGACTGAGAATGCTAACGAATGATTGTTTTGCATCTTGGGGTGGGAGAAAAAGATGTATCAGAAGAAATGCCTGTATTTAAAACTGAAGGATGTGGATCTTGAGGTTGGTTGGAAGGTATGGGAGGAACAGAGATGGGTGTAGAAGTCGATTCATCAACCTTTTTAACCATGGAGGTCAAAAGGCTTTTCATTTGTTTTCGAAACAATTCTCTTGGAGGCACAGAGAGAACTGTCTGCACTCCCACTGTCGTTGTGGAATGAAGTGCAGCAACATATGTCCGAGATGGAGTGGCGGACAGCAATTTCCAAGCCTCAGGATAACTAATGTTACGAGTCGTTTTCAAACGCTGCACCTCTTTTTCCTCCAACTATTTTGGGCAAGAACGAAAGTAGGAAGGGTGAGAACCATTGCAGTTGATACAATTTGGGTTTGTGTCACACTCATAGGCATCATGGTCCTTGCCACCACAACGAGCACATATCAGGGAACCACGACATAATGTCTTTGAGTGGCCGAACCTGACATTGGAAACATCGGAGAGGGTTTGGAATGTACAGCCATATCCTGCAAATTAGATAACCTGCCTTGATGGTGGCAGGTGCACGTGGTTATTGTAAATGTCAAAACGAGGATATTTGTCAGCAGTGTAACTCCATCTTTGCGAGTGGAGATGCGCCTCACTGCAGAACCTCCTTGAGTGGAGAGACCAGTAAGAATCTCTGACTCGGGGACATTCTTCAAATCCCTCTCAACAATAATTCCTCATGATGAATTCAAGCTGGCATGAGGGGTAACCTCAATAGGTATATCCCCAATTGCCTTTGAATTCAAGAGGAGTTCACTGTGTTGGGATGTGGATGTTTCAACCAATATGTCTCCAGACCGAAGCTTCTTTACTGACTTTGGAGAGCCAGCAAGACCCTCTAGTCCCTTCTGAATAAAAAAGGGGGACCATTGCCCTAAAGGGTTTTCTGAAAGAGAATGTAATATAAGAAAATGATGTACGTGTGTTACAGATGTTGAAGATTGCTGCTCAGAGTCTTCAAGACATGGTCATTTACCTATTGACTGTTTTTTCACTATTTTATTTAAATTTTTTGCAAGAGGATCCATAGGAAAAAAAGGAAAATTTTGGTACCCACTGACCCCACCCACCATGGAGCCCTACGAGGGGATGCACTACAATGCCATGCAAGGACACTGAAGCAACGCCAGGGTTTTGTGAGCACTATACCCAAACATCAGCATCAGACACAATGTCCACAACACCCGTTGAGAACTTCCAAAACTGGTACTTGGTTGACTCTAGCCCAACTGGACCAACCAAAGGCTGCTCGTCTACAGGAATTCAAGGCCAATGTGGTGTGTTAGGGTTGGACCCCTCAACCACCAGGATCCTCTCCTCCCCTTCACAGGTTGCCACGCATGGCAAACACATGGGTGGATGTTTATACCCCAGAGGAAACAAACTGAAAGAACAGAACCTTCCCTGGGAGGTCCCTTCACCACGCACAGGAATCCACACCGAGGGGTTATAATAGGTATAAAGATCAAACCATAGCTGTCTATCACATATTTATAGAATGTATGTAATGAAACCATAAAATATTATAAATATCTTATTGTAATAATAAATATCATATATTTAACTGATGAAATTTTAAATGAAAAAGAATGTAACAGACAGGATGTGAATCAGGAATCTCTCCCTAACATTACAACTGCTCCTCTTAAGGTACAGAAGCTTACAAGCTCAAATATTTTCTTATTATAACAATAGCATTTATGTTACTTTGTTTAAATATGGGTCATGGGCTTTGTAATAATTGTCATATTCAAGATATACTCTTCTTGCAGGGTTAATTCTTAAGACACGGTAGCCTTAACTTGAGTGATAACAGTTCATTAAATAAATGTATGGTGGTGGTGAATAGTTGAGTATATAAAACAACTTTGAAAGAGTTTTGGAGTACATGGTCATTTTATCATGAACTATAATTATGGTTCATAACAGTGATTGCACAAACCCTACTGGAGCTTTTGGTCAAAACACATCTTAAGCAGTAAAGACTGAGTCCAAACAACAGTTTAAAACCTTTACTACTTATTGCTGAAGCTGTACACATGTACAAATACACAAAAAAGCACACAGATTAAACAGTCTACAGCAAAAACAAGTTTCGTTCCTGGATAGTATGTGTTATTTGTTTACTGCTTATGTTGTAAAAGTACAGAAAATGGTCATTATTATCTTCAAACTTTGCTTCTGTGACCTGGATAATGAAATTTAAAAATTAACCTATTTTTTATGTAAAAACGAACAAATTTGCACATTTTAATTTACATAAGGTCTGAATAAAACAACATATGAATCAAGATTTACACTTTAATATAACAAACCACACTCCTTGAGTCTAGATGTCAAAAGCTTGGTATTCAACTTCGTTAGATCAAGATCTTTGATCAAGTCACTGAGGTTTCTTTGGTTGGGTTAGTATGGGTTTCTCTCACCAGCTGCACCTCTGGAATTGTAATCTGGATCTTCAACGTCTACCTCCTCTTCTGATTTGCTGATCTCTTCTGAGGATGGCTGCTTTCTCTCTGGCAGAGTGGATACAGGGAGTCAGGGCAGTGTGGCACTGGGGCAATGGATGACGGAAGGTCCGGATACATGATAGCAGATGCATTCTTGCCAGCCCAATGTTTTAAAGGGTCCACCATGCAGAAGTAGCAATTTCTCGAGTGGTCAGTGCATTCACGCTAAATTCTTGAAATAGTGAATTTCATGGCTCTCTTTTCTCCTCTGTACCATCCTGCAAAATAAAAGTTTATGAAGAATAAATTAATTTCATCCACAACTAATGTGTAAGAGGTTCATGCAAAATATTCTATGTGATATTTTTCTATACTATTGAAAATCACAAAAAATTAAAATACATTTAAATTTTTAAAGGTCTAAAATTTATATAATATAAAATCTTACTTGAATAAGCAAGCAAAAATTGTCCGTCTTACCTTCTAGAGTTTTTTTGCAGTGCTCGCGGGTAAAATGAGATGCCCAGGGTTTATCTTGATCACCGACAGGTATGCCGAAATTTACCTTGTAGGCTTCACACTTTTTAGCATATGCTATATCAGAGAGTACTTTTTCGCTCTTGTCTTGATAAATTGACCACATACATAGCAGAATGCGTGTGGAGAATGTTTAACTTCTTAAAGTCGCCTCTGATAAAATCAGATAGGTCTGTGTTTTCACTAAGGCAGCTAGAACAACCTTGAAGTGGTGAGTTCCTATTACTATGGACAGTTACAGAAAATTCTTCATCAGCTACTCAGCACTGAATCTACCCGGAATGTTCTGCAAAATAGGTAAATTTGAAAATTTCACTACCCAGGTCACAAAATCAAAGTTTGAAGAGTGAAGCAGGTCCTTTCCATTTACTTTAGGCATAAGCACTTGAGAAATAACACTTTCTGCCCAGGAACAAGAAAAAGTAAATATTTTATTACATAGTGTTATAAATTATTTAAAAGTTTGCTTACAGCTCATCAGGTGGTTCGTGAAAAAAGCTGTAAAGTAAGAACCAGTGCAGTGTTTAAAAATTAGGTCAGAAAAAAAAGTTTTAGAAATATTGGTTTACATGCATCTTCGAATGGCTGAGATACCGTTTACAGGAGTTGAAATTACTGGATGTGAAACAATTTGTTGTTGAACTTGTGATTTTCGTAGTTTATATTGAACAAAAAGAGGCAGTAACCAACCTTTATAAAAGAGAACGAAACAAATTAAAACACACGTCTATAATAACATAAAATATTTTGCTAACTACAATTTATGCACGTTTTTCGTCTGGTTTAGATGCTTAATTTACCCGTTTGGTTTTTCACACACTCGTACATAACGGATATGATGTACGCATTAGAGTGTTCTAGATGGTTCCAGACGTTACTATCAATAATTATCAGCCTAACAACTTCGTTCTATACATGCTTCTCTGAGTTGCCTCTTTGTATCTACGATTCAGAGCTATTTGTAAATAACTACAATGAAAAACGCTTCTGGTAAGGAAAACATTTGCTATGAGAACGAGACTATTTAATATTGAACTGACTACTACCGAACTATATGTTGTTATTCGCATGTGTAATTTGCTTGATGGATTTTTTGAATAATACTATCATAAATTATATTTAAAAATTATATTTGTGATAGTTATGACAGAATCAATTTATACACGGATATGAATAAATTTATATAATCTGTCAGATATATA
Source organism: Tachypleus tridentatus (assembly GCF_004210375.1). Taxonomy (NCBI): domain Eukaryota; kingdom Metazoa; phylum Arthropoda; class Merostomata; order Xiphosura; family Limulidae; genus Tachypleus; species Tachypleus tridentatus. Next base: position 10,162,067 of record NC_134828.1, read on the forward strand.
CACTTCCTATTGGCTGTCATTAGGCACGTGATAACTGTGGATTGTTCACGAAAGTTCTACGGCTTTCTGTAAGGGTATATATAGCGGGATAAACGGAATGACGTAGGCAGAATAGATATTGTATGTTGGTCTATTGTGATAAATTTGCAATTACAGTGTAAGTAAGGCAGTTTGGTAAGTGAAAGTAACGAAAGTGAGTTTTACACACCAGTGCAAACGAAATTTGTACAGTACCAAGTTTCCAGATACTTGGACAGTTTGATTTAAGTAAATCGTATTGTGAATTTAGGCTTACTAAGCAAGTGTCTTACTGAGTCTTTAACCAGCACTATAGGTTAGGAGTGAGAGATAACTTGCATAACGTAAGGTATGTAATTTGTATTATATATGAAAAATAGTACTTTGTAATTCATATTTGCCTTTTATATCATATTATAAGTATAAATATTAATTAATACCAATCGTGAAATATAAGACTACAGTGTTTGTGTCACCTTACTACATCGCGTACTGTCTACATCCATTTTCATTTTCAAGCTTGGTTAAATGCATGCTTTGTCCTGAAGTAAAACTAAAGGGTGCAGAAACTCTAGTACTATTAATGGATCATTATTGACAAGTATCATGATATGTTATACTATTTTGTATTGCAAGTTGAATACTAACTGTAAATTAAAGTATTCGCAGGGGATTTACAGTTGATGCATTACATTAAAGTAACGATGTTAACTGAATTCGTAACATTTTGGTGAGCAAACTGTTTACATACAAATCTGTATGGAGTTGTCATTTTAAACGTTGGATCCTGTGCTTTGTTTATTTCAGTTGAGAATGGGTAAAGATTACTACAACATCCTTGGTATCAGCAAAAATGCTTCTGAAGATGAAGTTAAAAAGGCTTACCGTAAACTAGCCCTAAAGTATCATCCAGATAAGAACAAGTCTATAGAGGCAGAAGAGAAATTTAAAGCAGTTGCTGAGGCTTATGAAGTTCTGTCTGATAAGAAGAAAAGGGAGATATATGACCAGTATGGTGAAGAAGGTCTAAAGGGTGGAACACCATGTGGTGGTGGTGGTGGTGGAGGTGGATTTAGTGGCAATGGGCAACAGTTCTCCTACACTTTCCATGGTGACCCAAGAGCTACCTTTACTGAGTTCTTTGGAACGGATAACCCATTTGAAAGCTTCTTTAATATGGGTGGGTTAGGACAGAGTGGTGGGCAAGGAATGTATTTCATGCAAGATAATATGGAGACTGATGACCCATTTATGAACCTTGGAGGTGGAAGGGGAAATGCCTTTAGGTCACAGAGTTTTTCAGCCAGCAGTCCCCACATGGGCAGAGCAAAGACTCATAACCAGGACCCCCCAGTTGAGTATGATTTGTACGTATCCCTTGAAGAAGTTGTGCGAGGGTGCACAAAGAAAATGAAAATTAGTCGAAAAGTCATGAATCCGGACAGAAGCACCCGCCGTGAAGAAAAGGTTTTAACGATCAATGTAAAACCTGGGTGGAAAGCGGGAACAAAAATAACTTTCCAGAAGGAAGGCGACCAGATTCCGGGAACTATTCCTGCGGATATTGTGTTCATCATAAGGGACAAACCTCACTCCATCTTTAAGAGAGATGGCAGTGATATCAAATACACAGCAAACATAACACTAAGGGAGGTAAGTACATCTTTATTGTATTAATATCATAATGTTATACAGATTGTAAGAAATATCTGGTAACATGTATTTCATTAATGCATTACATTAGAGTCAAAATTTCAAACTTGTATCAATTTGCACATTACAGTAAAACTGAAGTAAAGTGATAATTGGTCATGTTGATGTGAAAAGTTTCTGGTGATGGACCGAGTCATGTCTGGTCTGCTAAGATTTCTGAGTGTAGTATAGTAATACTGTTGATAACTTAATTACATTTAGCTTTTATTTGTGGTAGACTGGACAAAATTTTGTTGTATATTAATTTGTTTTTCTTATGTCCAGGTTTAATTTGTTCTTTGGACAGTGGATTAGGTTTACTGTTACAACAGTAATTTTGAAAAAGAAAAATTTTAACTTGTTGATGTCTGACACCAAAACAGTTAGGGTTAAACATTTGTTTAAATGTTTTTAAACAGACATCTAAGAAAACCTTAGATTTCATATAATTGAAAATATGAACATTTGTTAACTTGTGTAAATAATGTTTCCTTGTTACTTAAGATTCTGTATATGGTTTACACAAGTATTAAAGTTTTTATCCCGTTTTTATTTCAGGCAATGTGTGGAACAAAGATTCAAGTCCCAACTTTGAAAGGAGATAAAATTTCACTTAGACTAGAAGGAGTCATCAAGCCACAGTCTATTCAGAGAATTCAGGGCCAGGGTCTTCCTTATCCTAAAGAACCATCGAAAAGAGGGGACATGATAATTAACTTCAACATTAGATTCCCAGACAACCTCACAGAAAGCACCAAACAAATACTATGGGACTGTTTACCATAGTCCTATAATAGTGAAAATTACTTTAACTCTCTTAGCTGAACATTTTCATTTTATAAAAATTCTTGTGAAATGTAAATCCAGTTGCGATGGTGAAAGACTGAGTCATTTTGTTGGTATTTAATGGTGATTTGCAAGATATGTTTGTAATGGGAGAGAATAATTCGGAGGTTAATGGTTGTGTAAACAGAAAATATCAAGTGTGTACCCTCCTTGTTTAAGGAAAGTGACATGTAGAAATTTTGGTGTGTGAACCAATGTTAAAAGTTTCATGTTTATATATATTTATGTACATATTGTAATGTAACACTTTGTACATGACATGTAAAAATGTTATTGTATGTATTCACCTGAAGTGTGGTGAGATAATATACATTGTACAGATTGTGTTTCAGTGAATGTATTTATTTAGTTTTGGAACTAAAGTTAAGACGGATATTAACCTCAAATTCACAAATTAATAAAATTATTTTGTTTTTATCTAAAAAAACCTTTTAAACGTTTTTATTAGTGACTCAATTTTTATATCATTGTTCCAACATTTCTGAGTTTTTGAAACAAAAGCTTGAAGAGACATTTTACTTAAATTACTTGACACGTGTAACTACAATGTCATAACCATATCCAGAAGTTCAGAGGATGTATATTTAATTGTTACCCATCTATGGTATCTATCTTTTCTAGAAAGACTAAAAGTTAATTATATTTTGTTCTCAGTACAATGTTTATCAGATACACTCTTTATTGTAGAATTGTTGCCTAAATTTTCTACCATAGAAGACCTGTAACTTTTAAATTGTATATGGGTCAATAGAAAGTTAAAACCATCAGAACTGTTGAACTTTATCCTTTATTCGGATGTTATTAAAGTAAAGATTCTTCTAAATATTTTATTACATATAAATCAGGCTTACCAGTAGGTAGGTTACTACCAAAATGTTCAAGTAAATACATATGTTGGAGCTTAATGTTTAGGTGCAACATGGGATCTTCTGGTTCATCTTGATTGTCCTATCCTCTGGTCCAAAATAAAACTTAAAATTAAAGCCACCCATAATTATTCGTATATCTAATCTTTTAATCTCATTCAAATATATTGCTTCATCAACATCCGAAAGCAACTCATTCCATAGGCCATCCAACCCTATTTGTTTTAACTGAAGACCGATTCTATATTATCTAAAACCATATTTGTGTTCCCTAGTTCTATAATTCTTGCTGTAAGACGGTAAAAATGTGTTGAGAAAAAACTCTTACTCTAAATATCGTAAAAGTTTAAAGTAATTTATCTCTAGAAGTGTAATTTGTATGTGTGTATGTATATATATATATATATATATATATACGTTTGACAACTGTGAATTTCCTTATCCATCTGTAAACTTGTCCTAATTCTGTATGTGCAGATAGAATTTTCCGATCCGTCAACATGCTCTCAAATTACATTTTTTATGTTATTAGATAAGCGTCGTAATATAAACAGATCTGAGGCGACATCTTTGATCGAGAATCTTAAGTTTATTTTTAAATATGTGTTAAATTTAGCTTATTTTGACCAAAAAGTAAAGGAATGATTGATCGGAAAGTATTTGTTATAAAGATGTCATTGTGAAGGCTGATTAAAATTACAAGTTTATTTAATATTCTGTGATCTTACAAAAAAAAGTTTTGTGTGATGACGTATTATAATGTAAATTACTTTAATAACCTAACTTTACAAATAAAGCTTAAAATTTTTCAGATGTTGTCTGTCGTAACGTATTCAAAAGAAAAAGGGTAGCAGAACTGTAATCTACGCCATCATTCATGTTATTTTCGTAAATATTAGAACAGTTAAAAATAATTTCGGATAGCACAAATCCGAAATATATGTTATGTAGGTGAAATTGGAAGAACTATTGACACGCGAGTTTCTGAACGAAACAAAACCTGTTATATTTCCTCATACGAGATACTGGACGTTACATCGATAGTAACCTAACATGAATTTTTTACAGAACAGATAGCTAGGTAAAGAAGGTGACTCGTCGAATGTTATTTAATTAAGATACTCTTTAATTTCAACACCTTCCAAGGTCATGGGAGGTCTAAGGCTTTAAGGGAGTGATTAGCCTCCAAATCTTGTAGACGTTGTTGACCAATATTCCCGTCACTGACAGAAGACAATGTGAAACTGAAGAGGACTTATAAATGTGACGAAACTAGCTTACCTGATATCAAGACTTCTGATAGGTTGTTCCATTTACTGTAGTTTTTTCACTGACATTCGAATCACCATACACCATGTCGCGGAAGTTGTTTGAAGTGACGTAGTAACATGTTCACCAGTACAGCAACATATTACATACACACAGGGCAAGAGTATTGAATATTTTACATTGAAGTATGGCTTAATCTCCAGATCGGTGAGTCAGCAAAACCTAGCAGCCAAGAGCTGTGATTACTATTCATAATGTTTGCTTTCCAATCCCTCCATAAATCGGCTTCAAGTTACCCCCTATAAATAAACATGTAACGTTGTTCATTTAATAAAATATGAATAAATATTTTCTGCTGTTTCTCTTTGGCTGATTTAGAATTTTCAACAAGCAAATACTTCTTGTATGTATTATACAATTTTATTATATATGGCTTTATATATAGGGGTCCCTCGAGAGCTCAGTCCGGACTTGCAAGCACATACTGTAGGACCTATTTTGGAGGAGATAATCTCCACATAAATATTCTAGGATCAAATTTTTCCGCTTATCTCGGCGCTTATGAAAGTAAGATCTATATTTGTAAATCGACCAAAATGTTCACTGGGCCGATTATTACAAAGTTTGTGTTAAAAATTATGATACGTCTGAGCTTTTAGACGTTTTATTCAGGTTTTGGTTTTGCAATATTTCTAACATTCAGCATTTTATAAAAAATATTGGAAATTACTACAGTCATGTAGATATTATTGTACAAACTAAGAAAGAAAGATTGTTTTTTATTGAATTTCGCGCAAAGCTACTCAAAGACTCTCTGCGCAAGCAATTCCAAAGCCCGGCTTAGGGTACTCTTATTAACGACTAGTGGGAGTGATCGTACATTATAACATCTCCCACATTTGAAAGGGCGAGAACCTTAAGTGACGAGGTTTGAAACCGCTGATTACGAGTTGAATGGCCTAATCACCAGGTTTATTGAGAGACTAAATAAAACACTAGGACCAGATAATGTTTTTTCTCGGGGTTCCAAGGATGTCAAAGATCAAACATGTCAGTCTCTTTCTTTCATTTTAATAAATCAGTTAAGAATTATTGATGTTACTCCTAGTTTTGAGGGTTAATAATGAGGTAGTCTCTCATCTGTAGTGAGAAAAATTCAACAATCTGATGAAAGAAACTTTGAAAAATTAATTATTGCAGTAAATTGCATAAAGTGAAAACAAGATGGCTTCACTGATGGAAAATTAATTTTCCTACACTAATTTTGTTATCTATGTTGTTGCGAGGATGTTGGATGCTTCTTGAACAATGGGTTCGATCTAATTTTATTTTCAAGAAGCTTTTGATTAGGTGCCACATACAAGATTAATTAATAACGTAATAATTATCGAATTTTATTTTGGGTGATTAGATTAGAGCAGTCAAAAGATTATTATTAATGATTTCTAGTGAAGCTGGGTGTTTGGTATCAGTGAAATATCTCAGGGGATAATGTTTGGGCATTTCATCTTCCTTATTTTTTAATGATATTAATAGCGCTATAATTAGTAAGGTTTGCTGCTGACATTAATTTCTTGGTTACTTCTACCTATATTGAGGACATTGAGGTGCTAAAATTGACTGACTGATTGTTAACTTGGAAAAGCTTTTGGGAAATGACATTTAATTATAATACATGCGAAGTAGTGCTTTTTGGTTATCATAATTTCGATCACTCATGCCATTTACTATTGGTTAAAACACACTGAGTAATATGACTAGTGAAATGGATCTTGAAGCAATGCTCTGTTACTGGAAGAATGTTATCATGTGTGGTACGTGAAAATACCATGGATTTATACTTTCTTCCAATATCATGACATTTATTGTTTGTGCCATACATGTGTTGGTTACACATAATACATAGTTGAGAAAGTCATTGAGTTACTTTTGTACTATAGCTACTTCTATTTCTTTGTTGTTTTGGAAATGGGGAGAATATTTCTTAATATGACATATTGTGTAAGAATGCCACAGAAGTTTCTTTCAACAATTGTTCAAGTCATACTTAAAGGTTATGGACCCATCTTTGTTGCATTGAAAATGACCAGTCACGTAGGTAACATGTCACCCTGGATAGATGTGTGGTTTCTTGCAAGCTAAGGTTGAATTTGGTTTTTGTGTTTTGGAACTTCGGTTGCCAGTCTGGTTTGGAACATCATCTTAGTTGGTACAGTCTGATTAACAGATTTAATTTGAATAGTTGAGTATAGGTGATCCGTAAGGGCAATCGTTTTATTTAAGTAAAAGCAAATATCTACTATGCGTTTAAATAACGATAGCTGATTTTGTTTTACATCATACTAATGTTCATTCGTTACTTCATTTTACATTATCGAAGTTAGTGAGAGGCATAGTATTACTTCCTAACCAATATATTGAAACAATTTCCTGTTTTATAATGGATCCACCTGATATAACTCTGACGCTAATTCCGTCTTACTTAGGTATGAAGCAGACGTATTTATAGATATGTATTACAAATAAAAAAAGTAATTATATCAATACAAGTCATTAGTTAGACCTTACCTGTAATTTTGTGCACAGCTTTGGCTTCCTTAAATGTGAAAGGATATTGAGTTAATGTTCAGATAAGAACAGTTTGCATCGATAGAGGAAACATGTCTATTCCCGCTGGAGGCAGGTTAATAGCTGTTCACAAATATAAGGCTGCCATAGCTTATATGTTCAGTTTTCCAATTTATATTTTAGAAATTGCTATAAATGCCGCATATTCTGGGAATCATAACTCTTAAGCCTCACAGAATTACCAAACTGAGGTTTTGCATCCACTTTAACCTCTTTTTCTCTTTCGTGTTTCTTTTCCATTTGTGCAATAAAATAATTCTGGGAAAAGAAATTTAGGAAGTGATTTTAACGAATTTTACAAAATTATCTAGAGTTTGCTCTAATTCTGAAGAAGATATCGACTTTAGATTTAGAAAGTACAGACCAAGAGGATAATTAGCCTGTGGAATGTGTTGCCCTTTGAAATAACAGAGGTTGGATTCTTACGGAATTTATGTAAAGGAGTCAATGTGTTCTGGAAAAATAAAGGATGAACGAAATTTTTCCTTTTCTTTCTAGGGTTGGGTGTGCAAGAACAATTGTAACAGACCAAATGATCCATCCTTGTTCATATGCTGGTTTTTGCTGAAAAGCCATGGGTAGTCGGTTGAAAAGTTATTGTTAATAACAGTCATTATGAGGTATCTCTTCAAATGATTATTTTTAGTTAGTGGCAGTGGTAATGGGTAGCTTGCAGGGGCTGAAGTTATCCAAAAATCAACTTTGGTTTCCTCTGTTGTTCCTGAACCCAGGAAAAAGTACTTATTATGAAAGCTAGGTTCACATCTTAAATACTACAGTATGAGTGCTTACTAAATGTATATTGCATCCCTTCAATTCTTGTCTAACTCATCTTAGCCCTTCACCAGAAACAGGGTAGTATCGCTTCTGCCTGTAGTTTTAATCATTTTGGGTTCATGCTTGGACCCAAAACCTGGATAATCACATCACCACATAATCATACTTAAGGTTAGCTAGTAAGCAGTTACAAAAGTATCAGTTTAGAGTAAACAACCATTTCTCATTGCAATTTGCATTGTCTATTGTGGTATCTGTCAAATAACATCTTGCAAAGGATGGGTTTGGCATTTTAAAAACTACGAGAGAGCATTCGACCAAGAAAGAGTCAATGCACACATATGTATCAGACAACAGTTTTTATTAACACAAACAAATTGAGACAAACACAACAAGAACAAGTGCTCGCAGTGAGTGTATTGAACTAATGTGAGAGAGAGAAATTGAAAAACAAAAAATCTTGATTCTGTTCATCAGTCCAATATGGGCTCCCAGTGTAACCTAGAAACAAGATAAGAAAATTAAGATAAGCTATTCGATGTTAACGAAACACTAAATTATATTTAAAACTGCTCAACAAGTAGCCGGAGAAAAGCTCTGAATGTAAAATTTAAATAAAGCTTTACCGGGATTAAATCTTGAAAAACAAAACGAAAAGTTTAACTGAGAAGATTTGTTTGTTTGTTTGTTTGTTTTGAATTTCGAAATCCCTAATTTAGCAAGTTTAACCGAGAAGAACCGCACGCCTGAGGCCTATTGACATAATTAAGAAATTATAACAACATGGATAAAGTTATGTTGGTTACACTACACATCTCGGATCCGTGACTTTCATCCAATCAGTTAAGTTATAAATCATCACATGATTGACCTACTTCGTATGTCACGAGTGACGTCACAGCTATCCTTTGCCCAAGAACACATGTTTAGTGATCAACCAAATTTCCTGTACAGGCAAAGTAAGGAAAAGTTGTTTGTTACTTAAGTGATCTTTTGAATCCAAGTTGACTAAATTTTGAAAATTTACATATTATCTAAGGAGAAGTAAACACGGGGTGTCGTTCTGTATCACACACCTATAAAAATAAACCAATCTTCGAATAGAATTGAATTCGATATGTGAATTTAAATAGTTTATATACTTTTATAAAGGAGTAGCATGCATCATAACTTTCATTGAATGAACATATTACGTTATATTGACATAACTGATATATTAAGATCTGTTGGAAACTTCTTTTTTAGTGGTACAGGTCCCCACAATCCCTCTCCGAAACCCCTAGAGCCAGTTGTGTTTCGGAATTTGAAAATTTTCGGATTTTAGAAGAAATGTGTCACCCAAGTAGGGTCCAGGGCAGCACCTCATAATTACACACAGTGGAATTTCCGACACCATATTCTTTAGTAAGACGCCGCACAGACACGCCACGATCAAGCTTCTGCAATAAAACTACTTTCTGCGTTATTGATAACGTCAGATGCTTCCTTTTCTCACTGTTACCTATAGGGGTCTCTGCAGCTCTTTTTGACATTTTCACAGTGAAATTAAACACAAAGTCACAAAATAAAAAACAAAAAAAATCAGCAAACAGTAGACATATGTGTGATTAGTAGGAGCGCTCAGTCACAACTGACGCGCCTGTCAGACTGCTGGGTGGCTGGGCCTCGCTGCCACGTCACACCTGAGTGACGTGGTCAAGTGGGTGTGGAGTCGGGTCAGCTGTTATACTGACACTACACACTCCACGAAAAGAACTTCAGATACGGGATAATGGACCTGTATTTTGATATTAATATAAATATGAGGGTGTACTGGGTTAGAGATTCTTCAACAGTAGGTGTCTGTTACTTGCTGGCGATAAATTGGACAATAAACGAACATCACATATTCCATTTGTTTTAAAAATAATAATATATATTCAAAATAATTGAAGTGTATACACAAAAGGTATTTACACAATGGAGATCATAGTTGTATCTTAAACACTATAATGTTATCTTTTTCATTTCGAAATTTCAATTAGGTCAATTTAATTGTCTTAGAATTCAGTTGATAAACCAAATTATTTTTCTGTATTCTTATTGCAATAGTATCCAAGTATAATTCACTTAGAATGTCGCGTGCATACTGCAGTTGTATCCTAAACTTCCAATAATCGTCTGCTTTTAGCCAAAGTTCATATAGGCGGGTTCAGTTAGTTTTAAGACAAAATGCTCTCTTTATTTTTTCAAACTATTAACCTTACTGTAACATATCAGTTGTTAGGACATGCATTCTCACGACGGTTATACGTTTTTTAACTGACCAAACTTCTCTTTCACCAAACATGCTCGTCCTTTCAGCCGTGGGGGCGTTATAATGTTACGATCAATCCCATTATTCGTTGGTAAAAGAGTAGCCCAACAGTTGGCGATGGATGGTGATAACTAGCTGCCTTTCCTCTAGTCTTACATTGCTAAATTAGATACGGCTAGCGCGGATAACCTTCGTCTAACTTTGCCTGAAATTAAAAAAAAAAAAAAAAAAACTCTTTCGCGTGACTTTAATTTTACTTCATTTCCTCTCGTTTGCCGGGCCCCGCTAGTACAGCGGTATGTCTCCGGATTTACAACGCTAAAATCAGGGGTTCGATTCCCCTCGGTGGGCAGAGCAGATAGCCCTATGTGGCTTTGCTATAAGGAACACACACAACAAACACACTCCTTTCGTTTGGTCGCATTTATTTGTCAGTTAGGCCTTCTAGAAATATTCATAGCCTGACATCAGTGGATTACAAATACAGCGTTAGATAGACGCGACATCAAGGAATTACAAATATAAAATGAGTTAATTAATAATGCTATCTATACTAAACACTCTTTTGTATCTGACAAGATCTATCGAATAACCTTTACTGCGATTTAACATACTTCGACTTGAATTTAAAACAGTTTGTTGTACACATATTTTAGTTGTGTTTTTTTTAAGTATGCGAATGCAAAGGCTTTCCAGCAACTGGTGAAAAAGTTATTGTTTCCTCACAGTGGGTTTTAGGTCAGTGTTTACATTGCATAGGAAATGTGTACGAAGAGGAAATAATACTATATGACTTCCTTTACAAGAGACAGGTAAACATGCTTTTATTGTAAATCACTAGATGGCAGCAGTTTAAATTGTAGGATGCTATCTTTGATTACATTATATACATGATTTATAAGATAAACCATATATATAATTGGTATTTAATATACATACTTAAAGATATTTATTTTGGAATGGTCTATGTTGAAATGAGAGCTAGTCAAAAGGAGCTATGTAATGAATTATGGATATTATGAACCGTGTTACATAGGGTGAATGTGCCAAATATTGCACAGTTCTTTAATATCCCGCTTGTACCGATTAAAGCAATAAGTTTCTTTGTTCAGTTTTGATATGTTTTAGCTAGGCTTGGTAGTGTTTACAGCATATCTTTGACACTCTTACTAACTGTTTAGACGTGGCAAAGCCTGGTGTTTAGTAAGCTGTACTTACTTGTAATTAGCTGATCGAGGGTTCAAATTCTTGCTACCAAATATGCTCACCATAAGAGCGTCATAATGTAACGGTAAATCCCAAAAATAAAGTAACCCAAGATTTGGCAATATCTTGGCCCTCAAGTATCTTCGCACCAAATAAAAACAAACTATCTAAAAGTTTACCTTTGATGGTCTGCATTTAGAAATCGGAATATTTGGCTTACGATAGAGTCACCTGTAATGGACTTACTAATGTATATTTATTTCAATGTCTATGTTTGTTTCAGCTTAATATGTATTCACAAACGAATACAAATTGTAGTGTTAAATATGTTTTGCAAAATTCCCGCCTTATTCTCTAAATTTATAGAAGATTCTCGAGGTGTGAGAATCAACAGTGTACTATGTGTGTATGTAAATACTGGTATTGCTGCCAACTAAACTTTCGAGAACCTTGCCTTAAAGTTTATAAATCGCAATACGCAGAGAGACAGTTTAATATTGCTGGTTTGTTACAGTTAGTATATTATAAGGCTCAGAAGCTATAATTGTGATTAATGCTTATTAGTGTGTGTGTTTTCTTATAGCAAAGCAACATTGGGCTATCTACTGAGCCCACCAAGGGGAATCAAACCCCTGATTTTAGCGTTGTAAATCCGTAGACATACCGCTGTACCAGCGGGGGGCGTAACGCTTATTAACCGGGAAAGTGCAGATATTTCGAAAATTACGAACCATTTAACTTCAGACGTTAATATTTCTACGAGGATGCTGCGTATCTTAGTCTGTGAAAAACTCACTTATGAGCAACGAGAGATAACCTATTTGTTAAGTGAACTATACTGGTATCAACATTGAAGTAATTCGTTCTTTGTGAACCGTCGATAAAATATTCAGTTCCGGACTAGATAGAAGATTTAATATTGTTTGTAAAACTTTTCAATATAAATCATTATTTGTAATAACTGTTGTTATAAATTGGATTGTTATTTGTATATTGAAATATATTTACGTTACGAGAGAAAACTGTGTTTACCAATCTTATTGGCAAACATCATAAATATGATACATGCTAACATTTAATTAATTTCTAAATTAAAATTTCCGGCTGTTTGAAAGCATAACATGTAACCTTAACATAATAAATTGGAGAGTTGTTCGAGATAAGTTATAACACAAAACAGGATAAATGGCAGTAACGTGTACAAAAATTAACTAAATATACTATAATTTCAGTTGAAAATGTTATAACGTAATTAGGAAGACTTAACATTTAAATTATTTTGCAAAATTAATTTAAATCCAATCTAACATCGATGAGTATTTAGGTAGATTGTTTAAAGTGAAATTTGTGGAAGTATCTGATATACCTTAATGGCAGAAAAAAGTTGGCGGTGGGTGGTGATGACCAGCTGCCTTCCCTCTAGTCTTACACTGCTAAATTAGGGACGGCTAGCACAGATAGCCCTCGAGTAGCTTTGTGCGAAATTCAAAACAAACCTTAATGGCAGAAAAGGGGTGGATGTGAAGATTAATACAAAAGTAAAAATAAAGTTAAAGAAAATTCAGCTTTTAATCAGGTAAAAATTACAATATTCCAGCAAGTAAATTTGGCGAAACTTTGTACTCCTATTTCTAATATTCTGATTTTATCTTTAATTAAAATAGTTTAATTAGTGCTTAATATATTGAATTATGCATGCATTTACAATTTCATATTTATTACTGTCGTTATTACCTAATTTGTTTCCCCTTGCATTATAAAATTAATTATGTTTTTATATAATATACGATAACTCATGGAGAAATAAACGTTTTATAGTTAATATCAATGTGAATTGTGAAATTAGTTTTACCTTTAAGGAACTGTTTATTTTAATGAAAATAAACTAGTACTATGATGTTTTATATATTTTAGAAAATTTTAAAGTAACTTCAACCCTATATTTTGTTTATAATGTAATATTTAAGCAGTCTTCGAATTTCTAGCCTTTGTTAGTGTGTGACAATAGCCTCACAACATTATATTCTTCCGGCTTTTGTATCACCTGAATTAACATAGCATTTGTGCTTTAAGATGTATAAAAATTGCTTCACGATAGTATAGCGGTATGTCTACGGATTTACAACATCAACGGTTCGATTCCCGCGGTGGGCTCGGTAGAGAGTCCAATGTGGCTTTGTTATAAAAAAAACACACACACACACTCTACATTAATTATCTGGATTAGTACATACAAAAATGTCTAGAATCTCTTTTAAATTGTTTATTCAGGAAATAATTTGTATATTAATCTTAAATAATTTATAATAATTTAATGTTTTACAAGCTAACCAACAGATGGCAATTAAAGCACAATTCATCTGCATTTGTACGAGTTAGGCCTTACATAAAATATTCACCAAAGTTGACTACGTTGATGATTTCTTTATGTTATAGACATAGCGACACAAGTTAATGTTTCCTTTGGATTTATGTTCTTAGTTAATATAGAGCTTCGAACACTTCCTTAAAAACTTATAAAGTGTTAGATTTTTGCGTAAAACTTGTAATCCCAACCATTACATGTCCAGATGAGTGTTGTTTTTTTTTTATTTCCTCAGTGTAATAAAACTAAACTGTTCTAACTTTTGTACATGTAACAAATCAAACTAACATCCAGTGAAATATAATATTTTTTGACCTATACGTACTCAGGTGTAATTAACATTCATGTTTTGTGACTATGACAAAACCAGACAGCAGAAGAGAGATCGAGCACTGTAGATATTTTTTTTTTCTCATGAAAGGATAAAAAAAAAGTAACCTGATAGAGAAGGACTAGACTGTCAAATGAACGATTTCCCACGGGTTACGTTAAGGTAAGTATATTTATTTCTCCGAAAAACGGATGAAGGTAAACTGTTAGTTTATATTTTGGAAGGACTTAGGCAGTTTTAAAGCAGTATCAAACTACAACTAGATTTATCATTAATAACTAGACATTTATTCGCTTGGATAGTTCACATTCGTATTAGTATTGTGCTAATAACAATCTTTAGTGCCGAAATAATACAACTTTTCTGGATGTGTTAAGAATGTTTTTATATATTTTGAATCACCCTTTTTAACTAACTTTGGAAGTCGTTTTAGGCTTACAGTTCTCACGAACGTTGACCACAAATGAACGTGTAATCTCGTAAGATTAGTTTGGGTTGTATTCAACGAAGTGAATGACTATGTGATTTCAATATACTTATTGCTTAAATCCTGAGTGTAAGCAGCAAATACGTTTATAACATCCACTAGATTTTAAAAAAAGGCATGGAAATTTTATTTAACTGTTATTAAAGCATTTATTGCTTTTCATGTATGCGTAGTTAAGTAATTAGACTTTATTCTCTTTGTTCTGTATTTAGAAAATAAGAAGGGACAGTTAGTTAGGCCTATAATTTATTCTTCCAGTATTCGTGAGATGAGAATAGACAGTTAATTTAGTCTATTTTTTTTCTTTATTTCAGAGAAAATAATGGACAGTCAGTAAATTAAACTTCTAAACTCTATGTCTGGTATTTGAGAGATAAGAATGGATAATTAAGTACGACTGTTTTATCGCCCTCATGTAATTAAAGACAAATGGGGAATTGGATTCGTTGAATATCGTAATTAATCGTTCAACATTTGTTGTTTGTGAACAAACAGATGTATATCCATGTTCACCAACAATATTTTAATGCAAGTTATCATTCTTCACAAATAAAACTGCTCTTTATCTAGTTGTAACTAGCGTTTGAAGTCCTGCTCTTTATCTAGCTGTAACTAGCGTTTGAAGTCCTGCTCTTTATCTAGTTGTAACTAGCGTTTGAAGTCCTGCTCTTTATCTAGCTGTAACTAGCGTTTGAAGTCCTGCTCTTTATCTAGCTTAACTAGCGTTTGAGGTCCTGCTCTTTATCTAGTTGTAACTAGCGTTTGAAGTCCTGCTCTTTATCTAGCTGTAACTAGCGTTTGAAGTCCTGCTCTTTATCTAGCTGTAACTAGCGTTTAAAGTCCTGCTCTTTATCTAGCTGTAACTAGCGTTTGAAGTCCTGCTCTTTATCTAGCTGTAACTAGCGTTTGAAGTCCTGCTCTTTATCTAGTTGTAACTAGCGTTTGAAGTCCTGCTCTTTATCTAACTGTAACTAGCGTTTGAGGTCCTGCTCTTTATCTAGCTGTAACTAGCGTTTGAAGTCCTGCTCTTTATCTAGATGTAACTAGCGTTTGAGGTCCTGCTCTTTATCTAGCTGTAACTAGCGTTTGAAGTCCTGCTCTTTATCTAGCTGTAACTAGCGTTTGAAGTCCTGCTCTTTATCTAGCTGTAACTAGCGTTTGAGGTCCTGCTCTTTATCTAGTTGTAACTAGCGTTTGAAGTCCTGCTCTTTATCTAGCTGTAACTAGCGTTTGAAGTCCTGCTCTTTATCTAGCTGTAACTAGCGTTTGAGGTCCTGCTCTTTATCTAGTTGTAACTAGCGTTTGAAGTCCTGCTCTTTATCTAACTGTAACTAGCGTTTGAAGTCCTGCTCTTTATCTAGCTGTAACTAGCGTTTGAAGTCCTGCTCTTTATCTAGTTGTAACTAGCGTTTGAAGTCCTGCTCTTTATCTAGTTGTAACTAGCGTTTGAAGTCCTGCTCTTTATCTAGTTGTAACTAGCGTTTGAAGTCCTGCTCTTTATCTAACTGTAACTAGCGTTTGAGGTCCTGCTCTTTATCTAGCTGTAACTAGCATTTGAAGTCCTGCTCTTTATCTAGATGTAACTAGCGTTTGAGGTCCTGCTCTTTATCTAGCTGTAACTAGCGTTTGAAGTCCTGCTCTTTATCTAGCTGTAACTAGCGTTTGAAGTCCTGCTCTTTATCTAGCTGTAACTAGCGTTTGAGGTCCTGCTCTTTATCTAGTTGTAACTAGCGTTTGAAGTCCTGCTCTTTATCTAGCTGTAACTAGCGTTTGAAGTCCTGCTCTTTATCTAGCTGTAACTAGCGTTTGAGGTCCTGCTCTTTATCTAGCTGTAACTAGCGTTTGAGGTCCTGCTCTTTATCTAGTTGTAACTAGCGTTTGAGGTCCTGCTCTTTATCTAGTTGTAACTAGCATTTGAAGTCCTGCTCTTTATCTAGTTGTAACTAGCGTTTGAAGTCCTGTTCTTTATCTAGTTGTAACTAGCATTTGAAGTCAACCAAATGAATTTTACTTCTGATAAATCATTCTCTACTGTAGTCTTTGGTTTGTGTGGCAGTTGCTAACGGGTATGTGTGATAATAATAAAACGTATGTTCATTTAGCAAAGAAACCTTTACTTGTTTGATTACCATAAATTGTAAACTAATAACAAATAAGAAATGTATCATAAACGCTTTACAAAACCTAGTTTCTCACGGGCAAAGTTTTAACTCTATATAACAGTTAGACGTTTTGTGGCTCTGAGAACAGCAGATGTAGTTGTTTTATTGGATGTAATCGGGTTTTATTAGTTAAGAGTGTACAATTATTTTTTTTCTGTTGACTCTATATTACGGTTAGAAACAAGGCCTGGAAGCTGTGTTTATCTGTCCAAAAGTATTTTGAAAAAAGTGTGGATTATCTGTTTTATAAACAAGAATAACATTTTTAAAAATAAATTCATTTCACAACGACAATCAAGTGATAAAATCAATATAGTATTTATTTCGAAATTTATGTGATAGATTTGTCATCGGAGATTAAAGTATTTTCCTTGTTTGGGCCTGGCCTAGCCCGGTGGTTAGGTTGGATGTTTGATTCGTAATCTGCGGGTCTTGAAATCGAATCCAGCCAACGAACGTCTCGCTCTTTCAGCCGTTAGAGCGTTATAAAGGCACAATCAGCCAGACTATTCGTTGTTAAAGAGTAGCTGAAGAGTTGGCAGCGGGTGGTGTCAACTAACTGCTTTTTTCTAGTCTGTCACTACAACGTTAGGGACAGCTATTTTTACAAACAGTCTGTGAGAAGTTGTGCGTAAAATTGAAGAGAGAAATATCCTAAAGGAAGTAATTAACTCTATATAACTAATTGTTTTTCAGTTACATCTCTAAGGATAACCTACACATTCCTGGTGTGGGTCTTACGAGCTTCTTTATTGGGGGAGGTGCGTCGTGTTTGAGATTATACATTATTTATAGGTTATTTTACAATCGCGTATCGGGAAACGTTTTTGTTCTACAAACGTCATAACCGCCAGTAACCAATCACTAACTTTAAATGTTAACCATCTTCTTCTCCGGATCTCCAGAAAGTTTACACTTACACGAGGAAACCCTGTATTAATGAAAAGGTTTAATTATAATATTAAGCTACTCCATTGTCACGTTTAAAAGTTATACTTGCCAACCTGGCAGGATTTCGTTTGCGAATTAGCCAGTTGTTTTACTTAAAATAAGTTTGCATTAAGGTAATAAAGTCCGTAAACATTTAAACATAGTTTTACTGAACGATGCAAATGGAGGTATTTCTTATATTTGTTCTTTTATTTGTGTTCTTAGATATACTAACCATCTGTTTCATATGAAAAAAACGTATTTGTTTCTTTAAATTTTATAATGTGTAGAGTTTGGTTAGCTGTCGTCTTAGCATGTTTGCTTTATAATATAAGTTTATAAATATCTTACTAGCCCGGTTGAGGCGTTCGACTCCTCATCTGAGGGTCGCAGGTTCGAATCTTGGTCGCCTTTTCAGTGATGGGGGCGTTATAATGCTACAGTGTATCCCACTATTCGTTGGTAAAAGAATAGCCCAAAAGTTGGTGGTGGGTGGACAGGACTAGCTACTTCCCCTTTAGTCTTACACTGCTATATTAGGGACGGCTAACGCTGATAGCCCTGCTGTAACTTTGCGCGAAATTCAAACAAACAATATCTTACTAAATAGAAAATCCTTGATGCAGTTTCTGTTGTAGTGATGTGAAAGTACTAAAGCGTCGAGTAGTTAACTGTTTACCAAATAACAGAACTAGTTTTGGTCACTGTTGATGTTTTCCGTACGAGTTTCTTCATTTATAACATGGACATATGGAAACCCGTCTTTAACTTTAAAAAAGGACCAATATCCCATTGAACTTTAACTTCGAATCGTGCGTTTTCGGTACCTTCTTTTATTATTCTATCAAGGAGCAAAAACAACTGAAGTAATTCCTCAAAGTAACAAAACAAGATCTGATTCGAGTGACGCCTGAGCGTGTGAAGAAAAAATTCAAATAAAATATGTAGGTTATACAAAAAAATTGTATAATAGAGACAGCAGAAAATCACATTCAATCGTTTAGAAGACTCTTCTCTTGTTTATTTGATATGGGAAAGAGGGCGCTCCCTTCTGTAAAAATGAAAAACAAATATATATACACACCCAAACATGAATCTCAGAACGGCTGGTATGGGTATTAACACCTTTATTGATAAGCAGAGAACAACGTTTCGGCCTTCCTAGGTTTCTTTCATTTTTATTAACCAGAAGATGACCTGGGAAGGTCGAAACGTTGTTCTTTTTGTTTTGGAATTTCGCACAAAGCTACTCGAGGGCTATCTGTGGTAGCCGTCACTAATTTAGCAGTGTAAGACTAGAGGGAAGGCAGCTAGTTATCACCACCCACCGCCAACTCTTGGGCTACTCTTTTACCAATGAATAGTGGGATTGACCGTACATTATAACGCCCCAAGGGGGGAGGGCGAGCATGTTTTGCGTGACTCGGGCGCGAACCCGCGACCCTCAGATTACAAAGCGCACGCCTTAACGCGCTAGGCCATGCCAGGCTCCCGTTGTTCTCTCTTTATCAATAAAAGTGTTATACCCATACCAGCCGTTTTGAGATACATTTTTATTTCAGGTGGGTTTCTCGTCATAAGGGACACACACATAGTCTGCGATGGTTATTTTATCACAAACTTATTTGCCCTCCATGCAATGCTGTTTCTTTCTTTTATATGTTGTATTTGTTTTTGGTTTTATTTTTCTCTATAGTTGTCTAGCCACGTTTTTTTTCTGTTTATCTAACTGGTTCTGCTTTTCTGTTTATTTATCTATCTATTGTTGTTTCTTTCATCGTATGTGTTTCTTTGTTTGTCTGACCGTCTGTATGTCTCTCTGTTTCTATTATCGTCCATGTTTCTTTGTTTGTCTGACCGTCTATATGTCTCTCTGTTTCTCTTATCGTCCACGTTTCTTTGTTTATCTGACCGTCTGTATGTCTCTCTGTTTCTCTTATCGTCCATGTTTCTTTGTTTATCTGACCGTCTGTATGTCTCTCTGTTTCTCTTATCGTCCATGTTTCTTTGTTTATCTGACCGTCTGTATGTCTCTCTGTTTCTCTTACCGTCCATGTTTCTTTGTTTGTCTGACCGTCTGTATGTCTCTCTGTTTCTCTTATCGTCAATGTTTCTTTGTTTATCTGACCATCTGTATGTCTCTCTGTTTCTCTTACTGTCAATGTTTCTTTGTTTATCTGACCATCTGTAAGTCTCTCTGTTTCTCTTACTGTCCGTGTTTCTTTGTTTATCTGACCATCAGTAAGTCTCTCTGTTTCTCTTACTGTCCGTGTTTCTTCTTTGTTTATCTGACCATCTGTAAGTCTCTCTGTTTCTCTTACTGCCTACGTTTCTTTGTTTTCCCGGCTGTTCATTGTTTTTAGTTTTTCTTCCTGTTTGTTCTGTTAATCGTATCTTTGTTTAACTCCACCCCACACACTGTATTTATGATCCTTGAGATATAACGTTTCAGTACTATCTCATTCGTATCGGCTCTCCTCTCGTTTACTTGACAATAAATACGTCTTTCTGTTTAACTGCGTGAACTAACTCTGACGTGGCTTAGTAGTTCACGTGTTGGGTTCTGAATCAGAGGATGAATGGTTCGTGACCCGTGGTCGCTAAAACACACTACGAAATTTGGGTTCAAAAGAACGATAAACGATTTAGCTTCGAATCCCGTTATTTGATTAGAATAGCGATGGAAACTGTTGGTTAGCTCTTGTCTCGATGGTTTACGAGTTCTAAATTAGGAAGGGCTACACAGCGCAGATAACCCTTTTGAAGACTGGCACGAACGCCAGAAACAAACTAAACTGTATTGCTGACCGTTAGTACACTGTTTCGTCACGTGAACAATCGCTGTTTAACAGTGTTAAACTTGAGACTTTTCCTACATATGTTATACATTGTAGCATCTAGCATTTCCTAGAGACAGTACATATTGTAACATTACCTGTAGACACTACATATTGTAACACGTAACACATTACCTATACACATTATATACTGTAGCATGTAATATTACCTATAAACTGTACATACTGTTACACGTTTCAGTATGTGCTGTGCATAGGTGAAGTTTGAAAAGGAACAATGTTACAGTGGACCTCGGTGGACTCAGTGGATAGCTATAAGGAAGAAACACACACACTCTCGAGTTTTAACAGTTCGAAGTGCGTTATAAAACTTACGTTATTCCAATTTCTGTAAAGACTGTTTAGTTAATTTATCTAATATAAACTAAATTATATATAAACATGACGATACCTATACCTTTTAGTGTTTATAAGGTTGTGTTAAATTAGTTGGAATAACGTCTGTAACTCTGAGATGTTTTGATGTATTATAAAATTTTGGGATTAAATGGTGTTGTTACAACGAACATATATATCTCGTACAGTCTGCTTGTAAGCGTTTAACACGTGGTCGGGGAATACCAGCCTTCATAAAGAAAAAAAATGTTAACACGTGTCTAACAAAACCTGAATAGTGATTTAAAACATTACCTACACAGACAAGATGGAGATTTTTTTTTATGACAGTATAGACTTACATTGTCGTTCTTAAAAACTTTGTCATCAAAATACGTTCTGCTAAATGCTGAATTTAGGCTTAATGATACTTACGATATCAAATTTTACAAACAATATCCTCTTGCATACCATATAGCGAGAAACACAAAACAACCACAACCAAAATTCGACGATTCAACTGAAGAGGGAATTTTGTTTTCTCCCTCGAGGAATGGCTGTTAAATTATATTACCAGCATTTACAAAGAGAGGTTTACTTCCGACTACATCTGTTGCATTTTTTCTGTTATCGTTTATTTTATATTTTAATAATCATTTAAGTCTGTATTATTAAGATACTTAGAAATTATGGTTTATTCACTCTTCGAGCCTGAAGTTTTTGTTTAGTTAGGCCCGACATGGCCAGATGGTTAAGGCACTCGACTCGTAATCTGAGGGTCGCGGGTTCGAATCCCCGTCATACCAAACATACTCGCCTTCTCAGCCGTGGGGGCGTTATAATGTTACGGTCAATACCACTGTTCGTTGGTAAAAGAGTAGCCCAAGAGTTGGCGGTGGGTGGTGATGATTAGTTCACTTCCCTCTAGTCTTGCACTAGTCTTAAATTAGGAACGGCGAGCGCAGATAGCCCTCGAGTAGCTTTGCGCGAAATTCAAAACAAACCAATTGTTTAGTTACATTAACCCTATCGGGTAATTAAAAAAAATGTTTTGCTACATGTCACACGGTATTTATATCACCCCAGTATATCCGCTCTCTCACAAACAACAGTGATTATTATAATATAAACGGAATCACTTTTTTATGACTATAGTGGAGCGACACCTATCCGAAGTCTCAGAAACATGGCATCATTAACTGCTGTTTTTTACAGCTGATAATGAGTGTTCTACTGCAAAATCTGTCATTTCGGTAATTTTGATCAGAACGTGATTAGTCCTGGAAGTTGTTATGGGGTAAATTAGTTCATTAACTTTTACTGAAGTACACGTTTGATTATGAAAGATTTTTCAGGCAACTTTCTCAGACTTTATATCGTTTATTAATAAGTTCTTCAGAATCAACGGTGAACGCACTTCAATGTCACGCTATAGAGGACAAGGAGAGGAATGAAAGCATACTCGTATACCAGTGGGCAAAGGTTGACATTAGGCCCATGTAAATTATAATTATTACTACAGTAACTTCTGAGGCGCCATCCTTCGAATGTCTCTAGATAACAGTCGGTACGGTTGTAACGTCCACGCACTGCTTTCTGCTGATCGTTTAGTAACCGCTGACGTGGTCCAGCGGATGTGTTTGGACTGTGCTCAACCAATAATTCCTGCATGGCGGGTGATGTACGCTGATCTGGGGCCGATAATTCACCAGTCTTCTTGCTTCGGTGACTTTTGCATGGGAAATATCAGTGAGGACAGGGTCTCTTTATCAAGAGGAAGTGCCTAGTGATATTCTTGTAAGCCAAAAGGAATCACAAACATTCCGAATTACCAGTTCCTGCGACTGTTTTTCAAAGAGTACTTTAAGAGACATAAACTCAAGCCAACTTTGACAGTTGATACTGTGTTTTCCGCTTTTAAACTGTTTTCATTTTAACTAGGTTGCGCTTCGTGATCGATTGAAATTAGGTCGTTTCTTTGCTGATTATGCATTAAAAAAACGGCGAAGCAGAATTTTCGCATGTGTCTGTTCACACATTACTACCTCTCGATAGCAGCTGTTGTCGCGCGTGCTGATTTGTTATGGACTAGCACTTATTGTGAAGATAGTGTAGAGAAATAAACCCGGAGTGACCCGCAGCCATGTGCATCGACTATAGAAAGCAAAGTCATGTCGCTGACATGGCTTGAATTAAGAAACTAAATTAACCCATGATGGCACATAGGTTTTTTTAACGTATAAAAATAAGAGAGAGTAAACTCGTGGTAAAAAAATGTTGATACCAACAAACACAACTTATGTTCAAGGTGTTTTCTTTTGCGAGTAATATTATCTCAAAATTCTAGTCTTTAATGACATATGTATAATATTGTAGGTATCATGTTAGGCTTTTTGTGTGTGAAGCAGAATTTAAAAATGTACAAGAAGCAAAAATACGTTATCCCAAGATAACATTTGTTTTGAATTTCTAGTTGAGTTTTTGAGTTTGTTTTGAATTTCGCGCAAAACTACACGAGGGCTATCTGCGCAAGCCGTCCCTAATTTAGTAGTGCAAGACTAGAGGAAAGGCAGCTAATCATCACCACCCATAGCCAACTCTTGGGCTACTCTTTTGCCAACGAATAGTGGTATTGACCGTCACATTATAACGCCCCCACGGCTGAGATGTCGAGTATGTTTGGTGCGACGGGGATTCGAACCCGCGACCCTCGGATTATGAGTCCAACGCCATGCCGGGCCCTATCCCAAGATAAACATTTTGTTATGATATATATTAAAAACTATTTTATGTCCATCTATATAAATTCTGGCAAAGCCAGATGGTTAGGTCTCTTGTCTCCTCATTTGAGAGTTGTGGGCACGAATCCCCGTACGACCAAACATGCTCACTCTTTCAGCTATAGAGGTGTCACAAAGTGATGATCAGTCCCACTCTTCGTTGTTGATTATGATAACTCTGCCTTCCTTTTAGTCTTTCACTGCTAAACTAGAAACGGCTACCGCAGATATCCTTCGTGTAGCTTTGCGCGAAATTCAAACCTTTTTTGGAGGATAAATCTTAAGCTACCAACCTGCATGCAGTTGAGTGTTACATGTTTCTCTCAACATTCTATTGCTGCATTGACCTTTCTTCTACCTAACCATTACAAACTGAGTCAAGTGGTTTTATGTCTGAAGTTTCGTGAAAATCAGTAGAATAAATCACCAACAACAAAAGTTGGAAAACCTAGTATGGTAGTCGTCCACTGTTAGAAAACTCGTTGAAACAGTCGCAGAAAGTCACGTAGAGACAAAGTACAACTGTGAACTTGAGAAATGATGGAACTTAATGTGAAAGTTCCCAATTAATGCGCTATAGGTTGCAGAAATTATTTTTCAGTTAGTACATTAGAACATTAGATTTTTTCAATAGCGGAAAGTGAAGGACTTAGAGAAATTCTTGAGGGCCAAAAATAAAAAAAAGAAAGTGCTTGATTTAATTAAACAATACCTTATGAAGTACTCAGTAATGCATTTATTATAATTGTCCAGGTTTCAGTAAAATATTTGTAGCCATGTTTTACGTAGTGGTAAAACAATAATCAATAATAGGAAGGCTAGAGACAATGTTTTAAACACATACATTGTTTATTCTGATAAAACAAAGCGTTTCTGACTAATATAACGGTGCTTAAGTGACTTATACATTTTTGTGTTGAATGGCTTCGAAGAGCTTGTGTTTGAAGCGATGAAGAACTTAGAACGCTTAAGAGGTTCGAAACCTCTGCTTTCAAAAATCAATTTGAAAAAATAGCCCAAAACCTTGGCAGGAGTTTGTTTAGTAGCTGTGTATAGATTTTGGTGCAGTATACATAGCCGATTTTGCTATAGGATTTGTTGCTTGAATGCCTTCAAACAGAAATTTGACCAGTAACGATGAAAAAAACTTATAAAATATCTCTTTCTCTTTCAAGAATCAACGGCTCGGCATGGCCAGGTGGTTAAGGCACTCGACTCGTAATCCGAGGGTCTCGAGTTCGAATCCCCATCATACCAAACATGCTCGCCCTTTCAAGGGGGGCGTTATTATGTGACGGTCAATCCAACTATTCGTTGGGAAAAAAGTAGCCCAAGAGTTGGCAGTGATGACTAGCTACCTTCCCTCTAGTCTTACATTACTAATTAGGCACGGCTAGCACAGATAGCCCTCGTGTAGCTTTGCGCGAAATTCAAAACAAACCAAGAATCAACATGAAAATAGCCCCATGTATTTTTTAGTAGGTCTGTACAGGTTTAAATAAAATATTTATAGGTGTGTCTTCTGTAGGCTTGTGAAACAATAATAATATAGATAATAACATGAGGAAAAATCAGTGAATTTTGGAAAATTAGTTTTTGTTATTATGAATATCTTAGCAGCTTTAGATGAAAGGTGTGTTTTGTGTTTTCTTATAACAAAGCCACAAAGGACTATCTGCTCAGCCCACCGAGGGAAATCGAACCCCTGATTTTAGCGTTGTAAATCCGGAGACATGCCGCTGTACTAGCGGGGGGCTAGATGAACGGTTTCGAATGTTATTTGAAGTGCGAGATTGCTTTTAAAGATTATTTTTACCCTATGTTGTATTATAACTTTTGAGAAATTCGTAGACGAACCAAATTATGAACCACTATCGTGGCTTATGGTTGAAGGTAATGTTTGCGAATGAGCTAATTAAAATTTTCCAATTGGAAATTTCTGAGTAAGGGAAGGCGTGAGAAGAGGTGAGAAGTTTCATCAACTCTTGAATTGTTTGTTTGTTTTTGAATTTCGCACAAAGCTACTCGAGGGCTATCTGCGCTAGCCGTTCCTAATTTAGCAGTGTAAGACTAGAGGGAAGGCAGCTAGTCATCACCACCCGCCGCCAACTCTTGGGCTACTCGTTTACCAACGAATAGTGAGATTGACAGTCACATTATAGCGCCACCACAGCTGAAAGGGCGAGCATGTTTGGCGCGACGGGGATGCGAACCCCGACCCTCAGATTACGAGTCGCACGCCTTAACACGCTTGGCTATGCCGCGCCTCCCAATCCTTGGAAGGACGTGACAATAACACATAACTTCCAAAGATGACTTGTTACATCTGCTTGAAAACTACGACTTCTTGTTGTGCATAAATATAAATCATTCAATAGATTATTTACCGTGACGTATGAAAAGTAATACAGATTAATGCAGCATGGTATAAAGACAATATTAAGTAACTTTTAAACCATTTCACCATTACCTTCATTTTGTGTATTTACGATACAGAATTCGATACATGCTCCCTCTATTTTCAAATACTTCCGTATTTCAGAAAAGAAAAAAAATTGATTAAAGCAATGAATGATCTTAGCTGTCCGTATTCCGAGATAAAGATTGGCTAAAGTGATGAATAATTGTGACTGTCCATATTCCAGTATAGGTCTTCTGAAGTGATCAATGGTCTTGTGTTATTAAATTTAACATAACAGTTAATTAAAGTAATGCGATGTATGATGATTTTCCTTATGTAAACGTAAATAATTACTAAGTCATCACTTATATTTTGTTGTTAATTATAAAAGACACCCATTTGTATTAGAGATTTCTCCCTTTAGTCAACACTGTTGAAACTGTTCACACTGTAAATTGAAAAATTATACAGAATATTTTAGAAATAATATGCACCACAGAGAAAGTTTATAAATGCTGAAACAAATACTCAAAAACTCACAAACAGAGCTCTTTACATAAAAAAAATTGCGGCTTAGTAGTACACTATGAACCCTAAGATTCATGGTCCGCGATACCTTGTGGTATAAATTTGGGGCCGTGGGTACGATAAAGGTTTGTTTGACATATTCGTACAAAATTGCATAAGAGTTATTTATCTGTGCTAACCCTTCCTAGTTCTGTTTGATAGACTAGAGGGAAAGCAGCTAGTCAACAGTATTCCTGAATAATTAGTGTGGTCTTTCTCCATATTGACCCTTAGCAACAGTAGTTATGGTATTTCATATATTGTCTCAAAACAATATCCGGTTATAGTCTTATTCCATATTGTCTCCAAATATTAGTGGTTTTGATGCTTCCCAATATCGCTTCCAAACAACCTAGGTTATTGAATTTTTATATGTTGTTCCTAAATAGTAGTTGTTATAGCGATTCTCCAAAGTGTCCCTAAACAATTGTGGTTATAGTTTTTCATCGTATTGTCTCTAAACAACATGGTGTTTTATAATTCTCTTTATAAATTTAGGGTTTATAGCATTCCATGTATTGCCTCTAAACCATAGTGGTTATAGTCTTTCATCGTATTGTATTTAAACAATATGGTGTTTTATGATTCTCTTTATAAATTTAGGGGTTATAGGATTTCATGTATCGCCTCTAAACAATTGTGGTTATAGTCTTTCATCGTATTGTATTTAAACAATATGGTGTTTTATGATTCTCTTTATAACTTTAGGGGTTATAGCATTCCATGTATTGCATCTAAACGACAGTGGTTATAGTCTTTCCTCGTATTGTACCTAAACAATTGAGGTTATAATATTTTCTCACGTTTTCTATTAAGCATAGTGGATGCAAACCATTTTTCTGTTGTTCCTAACCAATAATAGTTATAGAGGGTACCCAACTGATGATACAATGAATTCTGGTCATTATATAAAAAAAAAGTTTCAAGCATTATATTTGATAAGCTAATTACTACGTTTATGTTGGGTTTATATATATGTAATGAATGTATTCCACCAAAATTAATGCACTGTATTTTGCGATACTTACCTCCCTATTTTACTTCCATGCACATTGTGATTACAAGTAAAGAAGTCAGTAAAAAACTCTGTCACTTATCTCCACCACAGAACAGTCTCTTTATGTTCACTGTATGTTACTCATCAAGGGGTCACAGTGTTCTTGTCACATTAATGAATATTTAGAAGATATTATGTTATTGTTGTGGAACATATTTACGAGGATTAAAACACAACATTCTGGGCCTCATTGGTCTTGTAACACCACTGATGATAAGGAGAGATCATGTTATCATAGTGCTCCATAAGCCTATGACATCACAAGACGACAGAGACCAGGTGAAACTGTTACGGTGCTCAATAAATCAGTGACGTAAGAAGACATCTAGAATCAGGTCAAGCTGTCGTGTGTTACATAAACCCGTGACATCAGAAGAGGACTTGAACCAGGTCAAGGTGTTATATTGTATCAAGAACCTGACAGTCGAAACGATGATGCGATGGTGTTTTATTTCAGCATTGCCTTTATGATTCTTGTGTTAGTGACATTCGAGTAGTTTTTCAGACAGAAGCGAAACGTCCACGCCTTTACTGCAACTCAGAAATTAAAAGTTTCAATTATTTCTGGTGTATTTTCTTCTACTTTTCGTAACAATTAGAAGCTTCTAGAAATGTCCATATGTCCTTTCTTGGTTTAAGGTTAGTAATGTATTTTTATACGTACTCTGCTATTTCAAGTTTAGAAGATTTAATATTTCTAGTTTCTGGAATATATGAAAGTTGCTGTGAATTAAAAGAAGTGAAATCTCAACTTATTTTTTTCCAGTGAGACCAACGACATATTCTGATATGCTCTAACGACCAGTAGACCTTTACTAATGTCACTGTTTGTATCTTATACTTGAACGCCCGGGTACCTTGGTTGCGTATTTGTTTTTTGTAGCATCTGTTCATTTTCTGGGGATCATTCTGTAATGTTCCTGCGTTGTGGTAATTCCCCTTTCAGCAGCAAGATAATGCTTCCGGCACTGAAAACCAGGCGTGTCGTGCTTAACACTAGAAACTTCGCGTAACTAATGTTCTTTGCGTGTGTTACAGAAGTTCGAAAATAAGTCACAGCAACAGGTTTTGAAAACCAATAAAGGACATTGGTCTCTTAGAAACTGATACATTTTTACTGTTTTGGTAACTCTTTATTTTCGTTTGATAAAACATTCGATGGATCAGAGGCGTTGCTAGGCCCTGGTACACAGGACTCATGACCTGGTTCCATTTGACAATGTCCCGAATCTTCAGTTGGTGTCTTGAAAAAGCAGAATAGAAAACCATGATTGACATCATACTGAAACTCCGAAACGTTCTGCGCCTATATGAGTGTGAGCCCCGAATCTTTTGAGCACCGAGCGACGCTTTTGTGGTGGGTCACTTTATAATGTGACACAAGATCTGAGATTTGGATCACTTTAGAGTATTAAACATGCTCTGAAATTTGTGGTGGGCCACATTATAATGTGACACAAGATCTGAGATTTGGATCACTTTAGAGTATTAAACATGCTCTGAAATTTGTGGTGTGTCACATTATAATGTGACACAAGATCTGAGATTTGGATCACTTTAGAGTATTAAACATGCTCTGAAATTTGAATCACATTATAATAACAAATAATATATGAGATTTGAGTCACTTTAGAATATCAAGCAACATCTGATATTTGAGTCACCTTTAGAATATCAAGCAACATCTGAGATTTGAGTCATTTTTAGAATATCAAGCAACATCTGATATTTGAGTCACCTTTACAATATCAAATAACATCTGAGACATGAGTCTCCTTAGAATATCAAGCAACATCTGAGATTTGAGTCACCTTTAGAACATCAAGCAACATCTAAGATTTGAGTTACCTTTAGAATATCAAGCAACATCTGAGATTTGAGTCACCTTAGAATATCAAATAACATCTGAGACATGAGTCTCCTTAGATTATCAAACAACATCTGAGACATGAGTCTCCTTAGAATATCAAATAACATCTGAGATTTGAGTCACCTTAGAATATCAAATAACATCTGAGACATGAGTCTCCTTAGAGTATCAAACAACATCTGAGACATGAGTCTTC
Organism: Tachypleus tridentatus; assembly: GCF_004210375.1. NCBI lineage: Eukaryota > Metazoa > Arthropoda > Merostomata > Xiphosura > Limulidae > Tachypleus > Tachypleus tridentatus. Next base: position 10,191,984 of record NC_134828.1, read on the forward strand.
TTAGAGTACCAAACAACATCTGAGATTTGTGTCACCTCAGAATATCAAATAACATCTGAGATTTGTGTCACCATAGAATATCAAAAACACCTGAGACATGAATTTCCTTAGAATATCAAACATCTAAGAGTTGAGTCACCTTAGAATATCAAATAACATCTGAGACATGAGTCTCCTTAGAGTATCAAACAACATCTGAGACATGAGTCTTCTTAGAGTACCAAACAACATCTGAGATTTGTGTCACCTTAGAATATCAAATAACATCTGAGATTTGTGTCACCATAGAATATCAAAAACACCTGAGACATGAATTTCCTTAGAATATCAAACATCTAAGAGTTGAGTCACCATAGAATATCAAATAACATCTGAGATTTGTGTCTCCATAGAATATCAAAAACACGTGATACATGAGTCTCCTTAGAGTATGAAACGACATATGAGATTTAAGTCACTTTAGATATCAAACAACACCCGAGATTTACGTCAGCTTAGGGTAACAACCAACATCTGAGACTTATATCACTCTCAGATGCACACATGAGAACTTATGAATAATGAAATCAAATACAGCTAAAAATATATGATAAACAAATGTAGCAACGTTCTTCCTGATCTAACTGTAATTTGGATTGTAACTTAGGCCTATTTTAGACTTGGGAGAGTCAGGTGCAATAGTGACAATCAGGTACTGTACCCAATAGTCCCAATATATACTTTGATCTTTTTTCTAATGAGAGAGCATGCGCTTTCATAGAGGGGCGTAACTCACTAACTTTCCGGTTTAGTCTGGGCATGGTACTCTCTAGGCCCTAACCTATCCAATGTTTCGGGAACATCTGATCACGAAATTCTACAGTAAATGCACCTGTTGAAGCGAATGTAATCCTATAGGACTGTAAACAAGTATTTAAAGAAAGGTGACATTTCTATCTTAATATTTATCCCTCTGAGAGGCTTTAATTTAATCAGAAAAATGTACTTGTAGATCAATTTGAATGATGTAAAACATATTATAAACATAAATATAAACTAAGGATGGAACATGTCTAAGGTTACAGTAAAAGTGTAACTAAAAGAAAACGAAGTAAGGATGGAACATGCCTAAGGTTACAGTAAAAGTGTAACTAAAAGAAAACGAAGTAAGGATGGAACATGCCTAAGGTTACAGTAAAAGTGTGGTTAAAACACGATCACAAAAAATGTGTAACATATACAAAATCGTTGTAAAAGTATAACTAAAGGACAAAAGAAACATACATAAGATTACAATAAAAGTGCGGCTAAAAAAGCGAGCACAGTGAAGCTGGAACACACATAAGGTGGCGGTATGAGAGTGAGGTAGAGAGCACAGTGAAGCTGGAACACACATAAGGTGGCGGTATGAGAGTGAGGTAGAGAGCACAGTGAAGCTGGAACACACATAAGGTGGCAGTATGAGAGTGAGGTAGAGAGCACAGTGAAGCTGGAACATACATAAGGTGGCGGTATGAGAGTGAGGTGAGAGACACAGTGAAACTGGAACACACATAAGGTGGCAGTATGAGAGTGAGGTAGAGAACACAGTGAAGCTGGAACACATAAGGTGGCAGTATGAGAGTGAGGTCGAGACACAGTGAAGCTGGAACACACACAAGGTGGCAGTATGAGAGTGAGGTAAAGAGCACAGTGAAGCTGGAACACACATAAGGTGGCGGTATGAGAGTGAGGTAAAGAGCACAGTGAAGCTGGAACACACATAAGGTGGCGGTATGAGAGTGAGGTAAAGAGCACAGTGAAGCTGGAACACACATAAGGTGGCGGTATGAGAGTGAGGTAAAAGAGCACAGTGAAGCTGGAACACACATAAGGTGGCATGGCATGAGAGTGAGGCAAAAGAGCACAGTGAAGCTGGAACACACATAAGGTGGCGGTATGAGAGTGAGGTAAAGAACACAGTGAAGCTGGAACACACATAAGGTGGCAGTATGAGAGTAAGGTAAAGAACACAGTGAAGCTGGAACACACATAAGGTGGCGGTACGAGAGTGAGGTAAAGAGCACAGTGAAGCTGGAACACACATAAGGTGGCGGTATGAGAGTGAGGTGAAGAGCACAGTGAAGCTGGAACACACATAAGGTGGCGGTATGAGAGTGAGGTGAAGAGCACAGTGAAGCTGGAACACACATAAGGTGGCAGTATGAGAGTGAGGTAAAGAGCACAGTAAGGGTGGAACCTAAAATCATTGAAGCTTAACAGCGTCTTATGTAATAAAACAAAGTTTACAATTCATTTCAGTTTGATAAAAAAACAAATATATCAGCAAATATTATCAAAATACTAGAAATATGACCACACATTATATACTTATTTTTCGTACAATACATAAGTGACGTCTTCAATACGTTCACTACACAGTCTGTACACGGTGTATTTTTCAGTAAGTTTTCATATTGGCCCTATATGGCCAGGTGGTTAAAGTACTCGACTCGTAATCCGAGGGTTGCAAGTTCGAATCCCCGTCGCACCAAACATGTTCGCCCTTTCAGCCATGGGGGCGTCATTTGTGACGGTCAATCTCACTATTCGTTTGTAAAAGAGTAACCCAAGAGTTGGCGGTGGGTGGTGATGACTAGCTGCCTTCCCTCTAGTCTTACACTGCTAAATTAGGGAGACCTAACGTAGATAGCTCTCAAGTAGCTTTGCGGGAAATTCAAAACAAATTATTTGTATAATATATAAACGTATTGGGTGTAACTGAGTTTAGTAGCTGTTTACATGATAGTGTAAACTGTAATAAACTACAGTGTTATGTGTACCTTTGAAACACTTTTACAAATATATTGTTATTTTACTAGTGCCAAGTGTCCTAGTGTCAACTAATTCTGATTGGTTGTTGGAACAACGCACGTGAAGTGACATAAATGGGTGTCTTCTTTATTGCAATCTCAAGTACGTATATGATCAAACACCAGCCTTCAGTTGGGTATCCATAAATACCAGCGTCTCGGGCGTCACCTCACTTAGAAGCTCGTATATTCTATTCGTGCTTAAGCTGAGACAGTGAAACGTCTGAATTCATTCTCGTGTTTATGACCCGGTAAATAATTATCCGTTCTAATGTCTTTATAAATTGATTGGTTTGGTTTGTTTTGACTTTCGCTCAAAGCTACACGAGGGCTATCTGCGCTAGCCGTTTCTAATTTAGCAGTGTAAGACTAGAGGGAAGGCAGCTAGTCATCACCACCCACTGTCAACTCTTGGGCTACTCTTTTACCAACGAATAGTGGTATTGACCGTCACATTATAACGCTCCCACGGCTGAGAGGGCGAGCGTGTTTCGTGTGATGGAGATTCGAACCCGCGACCCTCAGATCACGAGTCGAGTGCCTTAACCACCTGGCCATGCCAGGCCTATAAATTGATAAACAGTCTACTGTTTTTATCGTCTTCATTAACAGATAAAAAGTCTACTGTTCTTCTCGTCTTGATAAACGTATAAACTATTAGCCGGTCAGCTGTTTTCATAAATTCTTAAACAGTTTACTGTCTTCTTGTCTTTATAAACAATTATTCGTTCAGCTGTTTTTATAAATTGATAAACAGTTTACTGTTCTTTTCGTCTATATAAACTTATAAACAATTAATCGTTCTGCTGTTTTCATAAACTGATAAACAGTTTACTGTCCTCTTGTCTTTATAAACAATTAGTTGTGCGTGTGTTTTCTTATAGCAAAGCCACATTGTGTTATCTGCTGAGTCCAGCGAGAGGAATCGAACCCCTGATTTTAGCGCTGTACCAGCGGAGGACACAATTAGTTCTCTGCTGTCTTAATGAAGTCGTAAACAGTTTACTGTTTTTTCATCTTTATAAACAGTTAGTCGTTCAGCTGTTTTCATAAATTCATAAACAGTTTACTCTTCTTCTCGTCTTTATAAACTTATAAATAATTAGTCCAAATTTCATCCTAATCTATAACTAGAACGTGTTGAAATTCAGCTGCAGTAACTGATTGAAGATCGTGGCCAGAAATTTTCTGGTGAGAATCTGCTCAATAGTTCTCAATGAAATTATAATCTGAGACATTGCCAGCCATGATAATCTTGTAATATTTTCTTGGTCGAGATAATCTTGTACAATAGGCTTGTACAATACAATACTGCACTTTGGGCTGTGGCATTGTTATCTCGTCCTGGAACATAAACTTTGCCCTATCAACAGGTTTGGCCGAAATATTGTGATGCCTGCAGAAGGCGCATTTGTCGTTTACGAAGAGAATATGAAGAGCAGTTTCAACCATGATGAATAGGTGCCCAAGCATGTACTGCACCACCTTCTGTGTTTCTGTGTGTTTCTTGTGGGAAAGAGAGTCTGCTCTCATCTGCTCTAGAGGCAAAGGACGAACAGGAATCCTACCATCACTAATCCGGATTAGTGAAAATCCGGAAACAAGATTTACCCGAAAAATATGACAAATCACCAGTGTCCTAAGTGTAAGTTGGCATGCTGTCTTGCACAAGTAACATGGTAACGGTGGTGAATTCTGGTTAATATTGGTTTGCAGATAGCTCTTCTTGCAAAATAACTTTGATCAGTCGGTTTCCTATTTATTGTTCTTTGAGATAGCCTAGTTCATGCCATTCCTGTCATAAGACTTATTTAACCTTGATGTGTTAACCTGATCAAGACACGGTCATCTCGGCCAGTAGTTTTCAAGATCTATTATTAGATTTTTTGTAATAACATTTTCTGTAGAACAATGATGTTTCAGGACTCTTGTTACATTACACTGTAGGTACCCTACTTGTCCGGTAATGTCCATTCTCTTCATACCATTTTTCGACAGTCGAACAATTTGACGCCCTATAACTTCTGGCACGTGACGTAAAATCATGCCTCGAACCTTGATCTGTTTCGAAAAAGATTATACCAAAAGTACACTTTTTTAATACAACACAGATGTTTTGACAACTCGTACAGGTTTATCCAATCATTCGTTACTTTTTCTGTTACTGCACGAGCAATTATTCGACAAGTACGTAATGTTTGTACACGATAACATCAATCCAGAACAACATTTTGGTCAAGACTGTAGTAACTTATGATAGTGAAGCAAGACCTGTTGATCGGTAGTTTGTTTGACATGACATCACAGTAAGAATGATAATTTATTAGAAATATTTATCTACTGGCCACATGTTACAGGTTTCCAATAAGAATGCCATAATACTGTTTATCACGCTGCCGATGAGGCCTGTCACATAATATGAAGACTGTATATTATGCTTCTAGCCGACCCCATGAGTGCTGGTATTTAGCGAAAGGCCTCGTTGGGTACAAAAGTATTGTCAGTGTTATTCAAGGTAACTGAATTTTCAAAGTCAACATTGTGTGATAACACGTCTTCACATGCACAAACATAAACAGAATAATATAAGCCTTTTTTCTGACGTCATGTGAGACTACCAAACTTTGTCCAACATAAGTAAGTAATTCTAAGATGACTTAGCTACTTCAAAGTTAAGAGATACACTGGGAATCAAAGTAATTATTAATTGTGTATTAAGTTGTTGCTACAGATAGCTTCTGTAAAAAAAGCTCAGAAGTCGATTGAAAAAAAAATCACGTGATTTTGCAATAGGTCCAAGAATTTTGGGAAGAACTGATTGGACCCAGAGTTTGGAACATTTTCGTCGTATTAAAATCTGTAACACGTTGTACGGACGCTTGATAGCGTGCGTACCGTACACTCAAGACTGAAGGTTTTAACAAATTTCTGACGCCTTGTACTAGGGGCGTAAATTCAAATCTGAGGGTTTTAATAAATTTCTGATGCCTTGTATTAGGGGCGTACATCCAAAATTAAAGGTTTTAACAAATTTCTGACGCCTTGAAACTAAGGGCGTACATATAAAACTAAAGGTTTTAAAGAAATTCTTTATGCCTTGTACTAGTCCGTTCTTCACTGAATTGAAAGACTATAGAACTGTGGAATTACATTAACCTCTAGGTGTAAAAAAGTAGGTCATTCAACCAACCAGTTTATTAAAGAGGAGGCAAATTTTTAGCTTCACGTTACAAAAACCAGACGTCGCCACCTCCTGCTTAAAGCATTGTTCGCGTCTGCTTGTTCGAGCAGAAAGTAAATAATAGAGGGTACGTCTGGTCGCTACTTCAGGTGCACGTTTATTGAAATGTTTTTTCCGCGCAATGTTGATCATACTTAACACCAACCACCCAGGCAGATTACACAGCCAGCTGCAGACGTCAACAAATTATTTGTTTTAACAATTACGTATAACTTTCTGTTATTCAGTGTGTTATTTCAAAACTGATAAATAAATTCGGAAATCCCTTTTTTTGCGAATAAGATCGGAATTTTATCAAACCAGCAAGTTTGGTTAACACTTCTTATGGGCAGTCATTACCCTTCGTGTTTTAAATAACTGTTGTTAACTGTTATAATTTATTCCGTTAAGTAGGATATATTTTACAATTTAAAGTAGCTTGAAATTTTAATTTTAGTTTAGAAGTTAATTGAATATCGATGTATATCAAATTTATGGTATTTACCAACTAGATTGATACACACAGTTTTTTTTCTTAAGACAGATAAATTGAATATACAAACAACAATACAATTTATAATAATGGCTATTACAAATATTGGTTTATATGTCAGAGTTTTACAAGTTTACAAATAATATTAAGTCTTCTGTCTTGTCTGGAACTGAATATTTTATCGACGTTTCACAATTAGCGAATTAATTCTGTGTTGAAACTAGCCAGCTTTCTATTTTTGGCAGGCATCACACCGTTTAGATGCTGACGTTTCACCGACGAAGGTATCTAATGTCCTCATTAATTCTATGAAAACGGTTTATAATGTTTGAAATCTATAAACGTTCCTGGTCATTTATCTATTGTTTCCCAATTAATAAGCGTTTATCGCAGTTACAGCTTCAGATATTTATAATATATTAAATGTAGCAAACCACAATATAATATTATCTCTTGGCGCGTCGATTTATAAACTTTTAGGGTGAGAGTCTCAAAAGTTTATTTAGCACCAATATTCGAAGACGTGCTAGTATTTTCATAAAACATATATTGTTGACTCTTATACCCGAGAATCTTTTACAAATTCAGAGAATAGGTAAGACTTTCCCAATAGACATTTAACAATATATATTACCCACATTTATGAATATATATTTAACTAAAGCAAACATCGATATTAAAATAAATATATTTTAGTAAATCTGTTACACTGTTTATCCACCTGTATAATTCTTACAGTAATCTCCTACATCTTTTATAGAAAAGCTGTAAATTCAAATTAATAAACATAGAGTAATGTGTTATAATTATCTATCTATCTAAACTTTTTGTGGCTGATATGAGATTCTTAACCCTAGAATTGATGATAGGGTACAGATCCCATTAATATTTTTAAGCACATTTTACTAAACTATTCGGCCCGGCATGGCCAAGTGGGTTAAGACGTTCGACTAGTAATCTGAGGGTCGCAGGTTCGAATCCTCGTCGCATCAAACATGCTCGCCCTTTCAGCCGTGGGGGCTATATAATGTTATGATCAATCCCACTATTCGTTAGTAAAAGAGTAGCCCAAGCGTTGGCGGTGGGTGGTGATCACTAGCTTCCTTTCCTCTAGTCTTACACTGCTAAATTAGGGACGGCTAGCGCAGATAGCCCTCGTGTAGCTTTGCGCGAGATTAAAAAAAGCAACTAAACTATCCTAAGCTAAACAAAACTACCATCACTACTGTTAGGGCGTCTTGCGTAATTTACAAAAGAAGTAAGTGAGTTTATATATATTTTTGTTTAGTCACAGGCAAATAACATAAAGTTTTCAATATGATACAACGTTCGAACTCCACGTGGTCCCAGGTGTAAGAACAAGTCGATACGTTGAGAGTAACCTCAATGAATTCAACATGAGAGCAAAATGATTTATACACTCACTTATGAGTGACATTGTAGTATTTTTCGGAATTTAGGGTTAGATCTGATGAGAGTTAATAATCGAATTATAATAGAAGAATAGTTTGTTTGTATGTTTCTTGAATTTCACACAAAGTTACACGAGGGCTATGTGCGCTAGCTGTTCCTAATTTTGCAGTGTAAGACTAGAGGGAAGTCAACTAGTCATCACAACCCACCGCTAATTCCTGAGCTGCTCTTTTACCAACGAATAGCGGGATTGATCGATACATTATAACGTCTCCACCGCTCAAAGAGCGAGCATATTTGGTGTAACGGGGATTCGAACTCTCCATCCTCAGATTACAAGTGGAGTGCCCTAACCACCTAGCCATGTCGGTCTTAGAAGAAGAGAAGGCCACCAAATTAAAAGGATGATTTTTGTGTGCTTTCTCTCAGTTCAGTGTCTAAACCTGCAGTACGGTATGTAACACTTGTATTGGATATTTTAGTGCAAAGTAACCTCGTAGAGATAAGATAGTTTTGATCTACTGTGTATTCTGACTCTTCGGTTCGTAGAAAAGTTTTTGGAAAAAGAATTATCAGCTGATGTGATTTTTTTATTTGTAACAATATGCTTAAATATAAATTTATACATGTGTGTGTGTGCATATACTCATTCATTGTTGAAATGTAAAGAATTGTTACAAAGTATAATACTTTTTGCAAATTAAGACATTGTTGAAAAAGGTAAGGCTTTTTTTCAAAGTAAGACATTGTTGAAAAAGGTAAGGCTTTTTTTGCAAAATAAGACATTGTTAAAAAAAAGTAAGGCTTTTTTGCAAAATAAACCATTGTTACAAAATAAAGTACTTAACAGTTGTATTACTCTTTACGAAATGTTAAGGATTTCTTCTGATAACGTTTCACAGAACATTGTTAAGACGTATTATATGTTACATTAGATGGTTTATGATGTACACATAAAGTACGTTCGTAGGAGTAGGTACAGAACGCTCTGAATGTGACGTCATAAAATCTAGTAAATTCTATAAAAAATCTTGAACCGAGACACCAAATATACAATCATGGAGAAAGTTATTGCATCACTCAGTTTTTTCACACTCTTTAGTTTCTGTGTTTTTTAATACAAAATTATACTTTGTAACTAATGTAAAATGGTTATGGACATTGTTTCATGTAAGCCGGTTCACATTCCAGTCATCCAATCACATGTTTATTAACAAACCAATCATGATGAACTTAATACAGAAGAAGATGACCAAGTACTTAGGAAATGTCCTCTGAGTAAGAAAACCCGTATATAAAGATGAAGCCACAATTGTAATTCACAAAAAGTGGTAACATAGTCTGTTTCTTGTTTTAATATTAGGTTGTACCACCCCCACCCTCCTAGGCCATGATAACTGCTTGAAATCGTCGTGGCATAGAGTGAACTAAATGGTGACTTTATGATTATGGCTTCATCTGGTTTCGAGGTGTTTCTTGGTTTCTTTTCTTTCACTTTATTCTCCATAACTTAAGATTCGAGAGGCTTAAGATCTGGTCTATCTTGATCCTTTCCACTCGGAGATAATTCTTCGCTGAAGCAAAGAAATAAAACTTAATATTTCTTTTATATGAATGAAGTTTCCTCTTTACTTCACGTCTGCTGCACAGAGTACATGAATGTTACCAAATACTTATAGCTCTGTTGCATGAATCTGCACTGGTCATCTCCACTGAAATGATATCGAATTGTTTGGCTTTAGCCGAAATCTCGATGTACTTACCGGCAGCAACCGTGCCTTTCACAAAATGACCTGTCCAAAAGATGCATTTTCACATCATCTGACCCTGCAAATACTTTATAGCTGCATTGAAACACGCTAGATGAAAATCTTTTCGACGTTGCACAAGGTACCTCTCGTGAGGGTTGTGGAAGTCGAGCTGTAGATTCGTCTTAGAAGATCACTTTGCTCCACATTATTTCGGTGTGCTCTTTCGCCCAGTTGAGCCTCAACTTGTTGGAGTGGAGGGGGGTTCCTTTCTTGGCATGATGATGCGCGCGGTGGCAGTGACTATTGAAGTATTTTTTTAGGTCTGTGAACTACAGTTGGTGATTCCACAGACTCATGACTGTCAGCGTCTTTGGAAGCTTTTTCTTTACACTTCCGTTCCACTGCTCCGCACAGATAGTCTTTCTACATCTTTGGAATCAGTTGCTCACCGTAAACTGAGTAATTAAGTGTCATTCTTCTATTCTTTTATTCTGTTTAGCCGAAAGTTCCTCTTTGCTCAAAGAAAAAAATAACTGCTGTTCTTACGTAATAACGTTGTAGTAGATAGGTTTCAAAATGACTCTTAATAAGATCATTTATTTATAGCCAAATAACGTCCAGACAGTCTGTAAAGATGCTAATGTAATAATTAGACAGACAGACAGACGATGATTTCGAAGAAACGTGTGAAGGCAACTGAATGATCAGTGAATTTTCCACCATTGTAAATACTGGTGAGCCAGTCATTTAGTAAGTTAGTGGTGAATCAGGTTATTCCAGTGAAGTATTTAATTTCAGTAAAGTATTTGAAATAGTGGTCGATATCGCATTAAGTAAGTTTCACGATTCTTTAGCCATGAAATTGCACATGTCAATATATGTTTACGGTGTTGTTGGTGTTTCCATTTGAACGTCATTTGTAAAGTTACTTAAGCCTACACGTTGTAACAGTGCACAAGTGAAGGCAGGTTATAGAAACGTTTGTTTGTTTGTTTGTTTGTTTTGGAATTTCGCACAAAGCTACTCGAGGGCTATCTGTGCTAGCCGTTCCTAATTTAGCAGTGTAAGACTAGAGGGAAGGCAGCTAGTCATCACCACCCACCGCCAACTCTTGGGCTACTCTTTTACAAACGAATAGTGGGATTGACCGTCACATTATAACGCCCCCACGGCTGGGAGGGCGAGCATGTTTAGCGCGACGCGGGCGCGAACCCGCGACCCTCGGATTACGAGTCGCACGCCTTACGCGCTAGGCCATGCCAGGCCTTATAGAAACGTTAAGGAAGAAATAAAACTATTGTATTATCGTTATGTGCACCGGAATTGATTTCTATTTCACAAAATAATAAAACAAAACAGCCTAACGACAGAACAACGTTACGACATTAGTAAGGGTATTTCCATGTGATTTTCTGGAATTGACATTTTGAAGTTCCATGTAACTTGTGCTCTTTTAAAAAAATCTCTGTTTTTGAATTTCGCGCAAAGCTGCACGAGAGCTATCCGCGCTAGCCATTCTTACTTTCAGAAGTGTAAAACTAGAGGGAAGGCAGCTAGTCATAACCGCCCAGTGTGTGTGTGTGCTTTTCGTATAGCAAAGCCACAAAGGGCTATCTGCTCAGCCCATCGAGGGGAATGGAACCCCTGATTTTAGCGTTGTAAATCCGGAGACATACTGCTGTACTAGCGGGGGACCATAACCGCCCATCGCCAACTCTTAGGCTACTCTTTTCCAACGAAAAGTTGGATTGATAGTAACATTATTACGCCCTCACAGCTGAAAGGGCGAGCATGTTTGGTGTGACGGGGATTCGAACCTGCGCCCCTCGTATTACGAGTCGAGTACATTAACCACTTGGTCATGCCGGGGGCCTACGGTTATAAATATATAATATTTATTTTTTTTACGTCGAAAAAGTGGCAAAAATTGCTAATGTGTAGTTAGACGCGTTGAAAAGTGAATTCAGTGACATGTCGAATTGTTTGAAAAACGCGTTAGTATATGCAAATTAATATTTTCTAAGTATAACGTTTATATCGTTTAAAACTGAAGAACGGCTATAAAGATATTGTCAGAAGTGATAACATATTAAAATAAGTAAAATTTACATGATTTTGTCGGTTTTCAGAAAGTGGTAAAAATCAACAATTTCATCGATACTTTATAGTTTTACTGTCTTCTATATAAATATTATATAAAGTTCACTGTTGTCACAATGTGTAACGGAAAGCTCATCTCAAAACTCTTTGTACACTTGACAGTTGGCTCTCAGTTACAAGATAACGAAACTGTACTCAAATCCAACAGTTATAAATACTGCAGGGTCAGCATGGTCAGGTGGTTAAGGCACGCGCCTCGTAATCCGAGGGTCGCGGGTTCGAATCGTCTTCATACCAAACATGCTCGCCCTTTCAGCTGTGGGGCACATTATAATGTGACGGTCAATCCCACTATTCGTTAGTAAAAGCGTGCACAATACTAGCTTCCTTCCCTCTAGTCTTACGCTGCTGAATTGAGGACGGTTAGCTTTCCGTGAGATTCAAAAAACAAACAAAACAGGAGATAACATATATAAATTATTTATTCCATGTGTAAATATAACATTACTAGGATGTTTCAAATTTCAACGAAATGTATAAGGTTGTGATATATTACTGAATTCAAATTATTTTCTAACGACATAAAATCGAGCATGTGACCACTAAGATATACTCTTTTTAAAGGTTCTTATAAAACACAAACCCGTCCGCGAACAAACTGAAACTGTGACTACTCACTTCATCTTGAAAGATTTAACTTAGGCAGCCATGTTTTTGTACTTGTTAACAGAATTTTCAGAAGTCAACAAATCATTGAATTTCTGAACAAAATTTTATACACCTGTTCAAAATATAATTTTTATTGGCATGGAACGACTTAAACAATGTTCTGAGAATTGTCGTTTAAATATAGTTTTTGTCCTTACAGCAGTACGTGAAAATTACGATTTAAACTTTTTTCAATAGAAAAAAAAGTTTTAGGCTAAAACTGAATAACATATACCTAAATCAGCGTGCATCCATGAGGTTCGCTCTCAGGAAGTTTTACGCCTATACATATAATTATGTATTACATATATCTTTTCTCGGCTCATTCATACCCATACGCAATGGACAAACAGTCGTCCATTTGCTTTCGCATATGTTATTATACTTGTAAAACAAACCAGGATTCGACAAAATTAATGGAATTTTGGTCTTTCAAGCCACAGTTTAAAACTAAGGACTATCGAAAGCATATCGAAAAACTATTTTCAAACCTTTCTTTCAAACAATATTTGCACTTTCAGGAATATAAAAATTGTATTGTTCAAATGACAGTGTGGTCACACTTACGTAGAGCTGACTGTGAAACAAAAAGTGGTTTACCAAAGTACAGCCATGACAGAAGGACGTGGGTTTCCTCACATTCTATTACTGATCTCAAACGTTTAATACAAAATAATACGTATAAATTAATGTAGTCCAGGATTTAATATCATAAGGAATAGTAAAGCAAACTTGACGCATTGCAGGTTTAGACAAAAAAAAGGTTTATTGTTCAAAATAACAAAGAGACAGTGTGTGTGTGTGTATTTTCTTACAGCACAGCCACATCGGGACATCTACTGTGTCCACTGAGGGGAATCGAACCCTTCATTTTAGCGTTCTAAATTCGAAGATTTACCGCCACTCCACCAGGGGACGACACCGGACAAGGTATACAACAAACACAGCAAATAAGGAAATAAAGTTTGTTTGTTTTTGAATTTCGCACAAAGCTACTCGAGGGCTATTTGTGCTAGCCGTCCCTAATTTAGCAGTGTAAAACTAGAGGGAAGGCAGCTAGTCATCACCACCCACAGCCAAATCTTGGGCTACTTTTTTACCAACAAATAGTGGGATTGTCCGTCACATTATAACGCCCCCACGGCTGAAGGGCGAGCATGTTTGGCGCGATGGGGATGCGAACCCGCGACCCTCAGATTACGAGTCGCATGCCTTAACACGCTTGGCCATGCCGGGCCAGGAAATAGAGAACATATTCACTTTTGTTTTGTTTTTATTTTTATTTTTTAGGTCACCTAAATTTCAGGACAGTTCTTCTGGTTAAAAAATATTCTTCTTGATAACAGTATGTTAAATGTCATTTTGGTAATTACGTTAGTAAATTTTCTTGGTAGCAATGTTACTAAATGTTGTTTTCAGTAATTACGTTATTAAATCTTCTTGGTAACCATGTTACTAAATGTTGTTTTCAGTAATTACATTATTAAATCGTCTTGGTAATAATGTTACTAAATGTTGTTTTCAGTAATTACGTTATTAAATCTTCTTGGTAACAATGTTACTAAATGTTGTTTTCAGTAATTACATTATTAAATCTTCTTGGTAACAATGTTACTAAATGTTGTTCTCAGTAATTACGTTATTAAATCTTCTTGGTAACAATGTCACTAAATTTTGTTCTCAGTAATTACGTTATTAAATATTCTTGGTAACAATGTTACTAAATGTTGTTCTCAGTAATTACGTTAATAAATCGTCTTGGTAACAATGTCACTAAATGTTGTTCTCAGTAATTACGTTATTAAATCTTCTTGGTGACAATGTTACTAAATGTTGTTCTCAGTAATTACGTTATTAAATATTCTTGGTAACAATGTCACTAAATTTTGTTCTCAGTAATTACGTTATTAAATATTCTTGGTAACAATGTTACTAAATGTTGTTCTCAGTAATTACGTTAATAAATCGTCTTGGTAACAATGTCACTAAATGTTGTTCTCAGTAATTACGTTATTAAATCTTCTTGGTAACAATGTTACTAAATGTTGTTTTCAGTAATTACATTATTAAATCTTCTTGGTAACAATGTTACTAAATGTTGTTCTCAGTAATTACGTTATTAAATCTTCTTGGTAACAATGTCACTAAATTTTGTTCTCAGTAATTACGTTATTAAATCTTCTTGGTGACAATGTTACTAAATGTTGTTCTCAGTAATTACGTTAATAAATCGTCTTGGTAACAATGTCACTAAATGTTGTTCTCAGTAATTACGTTATTAAATCTTCTTGGTAACCATGTTACTAAATGTTGTTCTCAGTAATTACGTTATTAAATCTTCTTGGTAACAATGTCACTAAATGTTGTTCTCAGTAATTACGTTATTAAATCTTCTTGGTGACAATGTTACTAAATGTTGTTCTCAGTAATTACGTTAATAAATCGTCTTGGTAGCAATGTTACTAAATGTTGTTTTCAGTAATTACGTTATTAAATCTTCTTGGTAACCATGTTACTAAATGTTGTTTTCAGTAATTACATTATTAAATCGTCTTGGTAATAATGTTACTAAATGTTGTTTTCAGTAATTACATTATTAAATCTTCTTGGTAACAATGTTACTAAATGTTGTTCTCAGTAATTACGTTATTAAATCTTCTTGGTAACAATGTCACTAAATTTTGTTCTCAGTAATTACGTTATTAAATATTCTTGGTAACAATGTTACTAAATGTTGTTCTCAGTAATTACGTTAATAAATCGTCTTGGTAACAATGTCACTAAATGTTGTTCTCAGTAATTACGTTATTAAATCTTCTTGGTGACAATGTTACTAAATGTTGTTCTCAGTAATTACGTTAATAAATCGTCTTGGTAACAATGTCACTAAATGTTGTTTTCAGTAATTACGTTATTAAATCTTCTTGGTGACAATGTTACTAAATGTTGTTTTCAGTAATTACGTTATTAAATCTTCTTGGTAACAATGTCACTAAATTTTGTTCTCAGTAATTACGTTATTAAATATTCTTGGTAACAATGTCACTAAATGTTGTTCTCAGTAATTACGTTATTAAATCTTCTTGGTGACAATGTTACTAAATGTTGTTTTCAGTAATTACGTTATTAAATCTTCTTGGTAACAATGTTACTAAATGTTCTCGGTACTTACGTTATTAAATCTTCTTGGTAACAATGTTACTAAATGTTGTTCTCAGTAATTACGTTAATAAATCGTCTTGGTAACAATGTCACTAAATGTTGTTCTCAGTAATAATTACGTTATTAAATCTTCTTGGTAACAATGTTACTAAATGTTGTTCTCAGTACTTACGTTATTAAATCTTCTTGGTGACAATGTCACTAAATGTTGTTCTCAGTAATTACGTTATTAAATCTTCTTGGTGACAATGTTACTAAATGTTGTTTTCAGTAATTACGTTATTAAATCTTCTTGGTAACAATGTTACTAAATGTTCTCAGTACTTACGTTATTAAATCTTCTTGGTAACAATGTTACTAAATGTTGTTCTCAGTAATTACGTTAATAAATCGTCTTGGTAACAATGTCACTAAATGTTGTTCTCAGTAATAATTACGTTATTAAATCTTCTTGGTAACAATGTCACTAAATTTTGTTCTCAGTAATTACGTTATTAAATATTCTTGGTAACAATGTTACTAAATGTTGTTCTCAGTAATTACGTTATTAAATCTTCTTGGTAACAATGTTACTAAATGTTGTTTTCAGTAATTACGTTATTAAATCTTCTTGGTAACAATGTTACTAAATGTTGTTCTCAGTAATTACGTTAATAAATCGCCTTGGTAACAATGTTACTAAATGTTGTTCTCAATAATTACGTTATTAAATCTTCTTGGTGACAATGTTACTAAATGTTGTTCTCAGTACTTACGTTATTAAATCTTCTTGGTAACAATGTCACTAAATTTTGTTCTCAGTAATTACGTTAATAAATCGTCTTGGTAACAATGTTACTAAATGTTGTTCTCAATAATTACGTTATTAAATCTTCTTGGTGACAATGTTACTAAATGTTGTTATCAGTAATTACGTTATTAAATCTTCTTGGTAACAATGTTACTAAATGTTGTTTTCAGTAATTACGTTATTAAATCTTCTTGGTAACAATGTTACTAAATGTTGTTTTCAGTAATTACGTTATTAAATCTTCTTGGTAACAATGTTACTAAATGTTGTTCTCAGTAATTACGTTATTAAATCTTCTTGGTAACAATGTTACTAAATGTTGTTTTCAGTAATTACGTTATTAAATCTTCTTGGTAACAATGTTACCAAATGTTGTTCTCAGTACTTACGTTATTAACTCTTCTTGGTAACAATGTTACTAAATGTTGTTTTCAGTAATTAGGTTATTAAATCTTCTTGGTAACAATGTTACTAAATGTTGTTCTCAGTAATTACGTTATTAAATCTTCTTGGTAACAATGTTACTAAATGTTGTTTTCAGTAATTACATTATTAAATCTTCTTGGTAACAATGTTACTAAATGTTGTTCTCAGTACTTACGTTATTAAATCTTCTTGGTAACAATGTTACTAAATGTTGTTTTCAGTAATTACGTTATTAAATCTTCTTGGTAACAATGTTACTAAATGTTGTTCTCAGTACTTACGTTATTAAATCTTCTTGGTAACAATGTTACTAAATGTTGTTCTCAGTAATTACATTATGATATTGTTTTAATTGTCGATTTCCATTTCTGGCAGTAAAATGTTATAGAACTGGTGTTGATTTTTTCCAATTGCCCTGATGTATCGTTGTATCCTTTGGCTACATAGAATGTGAATTTTCTTTAGTTATCCTGTTTTTTCGTTGTATCTTAAGGTTACATCGTGTTGATTTACAACTCCAGTTACCGAGATGTATCATGTATCTTTAGGCTACACTCTTGGTTTTCTCTATTTACCCTGATTTTTTATTGTTCCTTATGGAGACAGACTTTCATATTGCAAATTGTTTGAAAGATATTTGACTTTTAAACGGATATATGAAGACTTTGTGAAATTAATCAAATAAAACTACAATTTTACGCTAAAGCACCACAAATCACAAGTCACTTGAACAGTAATTATATCAAAAAGCTTAGTGACATTTATAATATATGTAACTAAAACGAATTAAGAGTCTCATGCATTTTTTTAATTATTATATGAATTACACACACAATACATATTGTGTATGTGTGCAACATAGATGTGTCATGTGAGGCAAACTAAGAGACGCTACTTTATGTTTTGTTTTGCTTGTCTTGAAGACTTATATCCGATAATTTACAGTTTTTATCGCCAGGTGTAATTTATCTATGCCACTTATAACCATTAAGCCCTCCGGTGTGAGCACAGAACATCAACTCCGTCTCAGTTTCAGTAAAGACAACCAATGGCTATAAAAGTGTGTCCAAGCAGCTACTATAAATCATTAGTTAACCACTCAACCATACGTGGGATTATTGAAACGTATCATTAAAGACAGCTTTGGAGATACCATGTCGCTTCCAGTCGTCATGGTCTACCATGTGAACTGTGTGTGGAGTATGGGAACAAGAAACGTGTCAATCAAACCGCCACCCAGACAATGAAATTAACAAAAACACTTGTCAGTTATTGCACTAGAATCAAATACCAGTGTCTTTCATTGTGCAAACTTCAATATTTACTAATGTTTCAACATAGAAAGCTTGATATATATGGAACACCAAACAAAGATTGATGTTTATACAAGTGTCACCATAGAAAGCTTGATATATGTGGAACACCAAACAAAGATTGATGTTTATACAAGTGTCACCATAGAAAGCTTGATATATGTGGAACACCAAACAAAGATTGATGTTTATACAAGTGTTACCATAGAAAGCTTGATATATATGGAACACCAAACAAAGATTGATGTTTATACAAGTGTCACCATAGAAAGCTTGATATATGTGGAACACCAAACAAAGATTGATGTTTATACAAGTGTTACCATAGAAAGCTTGATATATATGGAACACCAAACAAAGATTGATGTTTATACAAGTGTCACCATAGAAAGCTTGATATATGTGGAACACCAAACAAAGATTGATGTTTATACAAGTGTCACCATAGAAAGCTTGATATATGTGGAACACCAAACAAAGATTGATGTTTATACAAGTGTTACCATAGAAAGCTTGATATATGTGGAACACCAAATAAAGATTGATGTTTATACAAGTGTCACCATAGAAAGCTTGATATATATGGAACACCAAACAAAGATTGATGTTTATACAAGTGTCACCATAGAAAGCTTGATATATATGGAACACCAAACAAAGATTGATGTTTATACAAGTGTCACCATAGAAAGCTTGATATATGTGGAACACCAAACAAAGATTGATGTTCATACAAGTGTTACCATAGAAAGCTTGATATATATGGAACACCAAACAAAGATTGATGTTTATACAAGTGTTACCATAGAAAGCTTGATATATATGGAACACCAAACCAAGATTGATGTTTATACAAGTGTCACCATAGAAAGCTTGATATATGTGGAACACCAAACCAAGATTGATGTTTATACAAGTGTCACCATAGAAAGCTTGATATATGTGGAACACCAAACAAAGATTGATGTTTATACAAGTGTCACCATAGAAAGCTTGATATATGTGGAACACCAAACAAAGATTGATGTTCATACAAGTGTTACCATAGAAAGCTTGATATATATGGAACACCAAACAAAGATTGATGTTTATACAAGTGTTACCATAGAAAGCTTGATATATGTGGAACACCAAACAAAGATTGATGTTTATACAAGTGTCACCATAGAAAGCTTGATATATGTGGAACACCAAACAAAGATTGATGTTTATACAAGTGTTACCATAGAAAGCTTGATATATATGGAACACCAAACCAAGATTGATGTTTATACAAGTGTTACCATAGAAAGCTTGATATATGTGGAACACCAAACAAAGATTGATGTTTATACAAGTGTCACCATAGAAAGCTTGATATATGTGGAACACCAAACAAAGATTGATGTTTATACAAGTGTTACCATAGAAAGCTTGATATATGTGGAACACCAAACAAAGATTGATGTTTATACAAGTGACCATAGAAAGCTTGATAACTGTTACCGTATAAAGACTGATATTGTCACAACTGTCACCAAACAAAGAATGATGTTTATATAACTGTTACCGTATAAAGACTGATATTGTCACAACTGTCACCAAACAAAGAATGATGTTTATACAACTGTCACCATATAAAGACTGATATTTATACAACTGTTACCACACAGTTTGATATTTACACAACTGTTACCACACAGTTTGATATTAAACAACTGTTACCACACAGTTTGATATTTACACAACTGTTACCACACAGTTTGATATTTACACAACTGTTACCACACAGTTTGATATTTACACAACTGTTACCACACAGATTGATATTAAACAACTGTTACCACACAGTTTGATATTTACACAACTGTTACCACACAGTTTGATATTAAACAACTGTTACCACACAGTTTGATATTTACACAACTGTTACCACACAGTTTGATATTTACACAACTGTTACCACACAGTTTGATATTTACACAACTGTTACCACACAGTTTGATATTTAAACAACTGTTACCACACAGTTTGATATTTACACAACTGTTACCACACAGTTTGATATTTACACAACTGTTACCACACAGTTTGATATTTACACAACTGTTACCACACAGTTTGATATTTATATAACTGTTACCACACAGTTTGATATTTATACAACTGTTACCACACAGTTTGATATTTATACAACTGTTACCACACAGTTTGATATTTATACAACTGTTACCACACAGTTTGATATTTACACAACTGTTACCACACAGTTTGATATTTACACAACTGTTACCATACAAAGTTGGATATTTACACAGCTGTTACCACACAGTTTGATATTTACACAACTGTTATCATACAAAGTTGGATATTTACACAACTGTTACCACACAGTTTGATATTTACACAACTGTTATCATACAAAGTTGGATATTTACACAGCTGTAAGCAGCTTTCCCATATGGACTGAAACGTCCTTGTTCATGTACTATACGAAAGGCACTATATCCGGCTTTATCTTATGTGCTCAAATGTCGTTGTTAATGGACAATACAAGATGGTGCTGTGATCAGCTTTCCCTTATTGATTCAAACGTTCCTGTCAATGGACAAGACAAAAACGGTATTCTAACTTACGTATTTATATCAGAATTATCTCTATTACATCAAAGGCGTAGAGGCGATTTCTGAGCTTTGCACAGTCTTGCCGAGATAAGTATATAAAGATATATTTTTATCATGGATCTACACGCCAGCAAAATGGTAACAGAACAATGAACACACAATTATAAGCTGTATCATTTAAAAGTGAACATGTTTGCGGCTATAGAACCCAGAAGCACTGCGGATATTACGTTTATCAGACGTCGTCAGATTAGTAGATGGAAAATATTAGAATTCAAACTACAGGTTCAATAAGGGGTTAGAATCTGGGGTCTAGAAACCGCGTCGTCTGAGGTCCCTTTACCTCCCACTGTCTATAGCCACTTGTGATAGAACACCATCAATCACTCTAGATAAGTATCAAAATAATATAATAGAAATCTCTTCCCTTTGTTTTTTAAAGTTCTAATAACACATGATACTGTAATTTTTAGATATTATTTTATAAACCATAAACATACCTCTATAGCCTGACACCTCTGTCTCCTTCCTTTACAAAAATAGCCTATCTTTCAAGCAAATTAGTTAAATTGAGCTAGGCCTAGTTCCCTAAGTTAGCTTTTCTGAACCTGAAATATTGAAGGTTTTATTATAAATACCGCTGGTTTTTACATTAAGCCTAATGACTATATGATTCGTAGCACTAACAACGGTATTAATGGTAACAGCAAGTGTAACAGTGTAGTGTTATTCGTCAGTCAACACATGTACGAGTGACTGTGGTAGAAAGTATTTTGTGCGCTGCAAGGTCATGTATTACATCCTTTATCAAAGCCTGTACTTTCTCTATTATGAAATACAGTGGTATAATATTAACGTATACACGAGGTTAACCGAGAAGTCCGCCAGAGGATAAGTGGAAAAGTTTACAGAATTACAGCGCTAAAATCCAAGGTTTAATTTACAGAAATGGACAGGGTGTGGTGTGTGTAGCTTTGCGCTGCAAAAAAACCCCAACAACTATTCTTTCAGAAATGCCAGTTCCTACTTGTAAGACTACTTTTATACGTTGGTTTACAGACGGTTCTTCAGGATATCTATTAATAAGAATTACTAGAATTAATATTTATACGTCACTATTTAACACGTCTCTCTCTCCTGGGCACTTTGCTACATCACAACACTGATATCAATCGGTTTCTTTTGTAACAACGTACTACCTAAAATGGTATTCGTATTAATGATACATGTCACGTTTCTTTGTATATTACCTCATTGTTTTAAATTTTTTAACACGTATTTTCATATCATTTCTCTTTGATTCTCCAAAACCATTTTTATATTACTTCATTTTTAATTTCCTACTACCAGTTTCCACCACGATGATGCAGAATAAGGTTAATTTTCACATTAATCACTCACATCTGTCACCGTGAAAAATGTCCCATATCACCACCCAAGACGTTATGTTTTATTAACTTATAAGAAACGGCTTTTTTAGACTTATGGAAAGCGTGGCGGTACTTAATCAATATTCGAATGTACACCGAGGTTTGATGGAAATGTTTACTGCAAACTGTTGCGTCTTTTGTTGTTGTTGTTTTTTTTATCTTATAATCTCCAAACACATGTTCAAATAATTCCTGCACATAAAAATGATGAAATAAACTGATCTATCAAAGTGGTTAGATTGTATCTCTAAACTGAGTAAAGCATTTCAGCCAAGTATTACATTTGTCATATAAATTATGGTATCAGTTCTTCATATAGAACTATGGTGTGCTATATATATTTTCGAGTCCCAGCGCGTTATTATCATTCACGTCTGGTCACACTCTGCATAATGACTGTGCACCTCGACAATAACTCTGCAGTGTAGTCTCCATTGCCAAAGGATCTCTCGCAAGGATTTTATGTCCAGACCACACACACTCTTCCTTCCTGCACACTTTCCACAATACATGTATGAAAGGATAACATTTTTCAAAAGCCCGCTTTAACTGTTTGATCGCACAGAATTCCACGGACTACTTTAATAAGATGTATTCGTATGGAACAACATGGATGTCCGTTCCATTATCCATCTGCTCGAGGTCTGCGAGGTTGAATTGCTATGTGTCGCAAGGTAGCTTGTATACATATGACTTCTTATTAAAGTTGAATTGCTATGTGTAACAATGTAGCTTGTATACATATGACTTCTTATTAAAGTTGAATTGTTATGTGTAACAAGGTAGCTTGTATACATGTGACTTCTTATTAAAGTTGAATTGCTATGTGTCGCAATGTAGCTTGTATACATGTGACTTTTTATTAAAGTTGAATTGCTATGTGTAGCAAGGTAGCTAGTATACATGTGACTTCTTATTAAAGTTGAATTGCTATGTGTAGCAAGGTAGCTTGTATACATGTGACTTCTTATTAGAGTTGAACTGCTATGTGTAACAAGGTAGCTTGTATACATGTGACTTCTTATTAAAGTTGAATTGCTATGTGTAGCAAGGTAGCTAGTATACATGTGACTTCTTATTAAAGTTGAATTGCTATGTGTAACAAGGTAGCTAGTATACATGTGACTTCTTATTAGAGTTGAACTGCTATGTGTAACAAGGTAGCTAGTATACATGTGACTTCTTATTAAAGTTTAATTGCTATGTGTCGCAATGTAGCTTGTATACATGTGACTTCTTATTAAAGTTGAATTGCTATGTGTAGCAAGGTAGCTTGTATACATATGACTTCTTATTAAAGTTGAATTGCTATGTGTAACAAGGTAGCTTGTATACATGTGACTTCTTATTAGAGTTGAATTGCTATGTGTAACAAGGTAGCTTGTATACATGTGACTTCTTATTAAAGTTGAACTGCTATGTGTAGCAAGGTAGCTTGTATACATGTGACTTCTTATTAAAGTTTGATTGCTATGTGTAGCAAGGTAGCTAGTATACATGTGACTTCTTATTAAAGTTGAATTGCTATGTGTAACAAGGTAGCTTGTATACATGTGACTTCTTATTAAAGTTGAATTGCTATGTGTAGCAAGGTAGCTAGTATACATGTGACTTCTTATTAAAGTTGAATTGCTATGTGTAACAAGGTAGCTTGTATACATGTGACTTCTTATTAAAGTTGAATTGCTATGTGTAACAAGGTAGCTTGTATACATGTGACTTCTTATTAAAGTTGAACTGCTATGTGTAGCAAGGTAGCTTGTATACATGTGACTTCTTATTAAAGTTGAATTGCTATGTGTAGCAAGGTAGCTAGTATACATGTGACTTCTTATTAAAGTTGAATTGCTATGTGTAGCAAGGTAGCTTGTATACATGTGACTTCTTATTAGAGTTGAACTGCTATGTGTAACAAGGTAGCTTGTATACATGTGACTTCTTATTAAAGTTGAATTGCTATGTGTAGCAAGGTAGCTAGTATACATGTGACTTCTTATTAAAGTTGAATTGCTATGTGTAACAAGGTAGCTAGTATACATGTGACTTCTTATTAGAGTTGAACTGCTATGTGTAACAAGGTAGCTAGTATACATGTGACTTCTTATTAAAGTTTAATTGCTATGTGTCGCAATGTAGCTTGTATACATGTGACTTCTTATTAAAGTTGAATTGCTATGTGTAGCAAGGTAGCTTGTATACATATGACTTCTTATTAAAGTTGAATTGCTATGTGTAACAAGGTAGCTTGTATACATGTGACTTCTTATTAGAGTTGAATTGCTATGTGTAACAAGGTAGCTTGTATACATGTGACTTCTTATTAAAGTTGAACTGCTATGTGTAGCAAGGTAGCTTGTATACATGTGACTTCTTATTAAAGTTTGATTGCTATGTGTAGCAAGGTAGCTAGTATACATGTGACTCTTATTAAAGTTGAATTGCTATGTGTAACAAGGTAGCTTGTATACATGTGACTCTTATTAAAGTTGAATTGCTATGTGTAGCAAGGTAGCTAGTATACATGTGACTTCTTATTAAAGTTGAATTGCTATGTGTAACAAGGTAGCTTGTATACATGTGACTTCTTATTAAAGTTGAATTGCTATGTGTAACAAGGTAGCTTGTATACATGTGACTTCTTATTAAAGTTGAACTGCTATGTGTAACAAGGTAGCTTGTATACATGTGACTTCTTATTAGAGTTGAATTGCTATGTGTAACAAGGTAGCTTGTATACATGTGACTTCTTATTAAAGTTGAACTGCTATGTGTAGCAAGGTAGCATAGCATACATGTGACTTCTTATTAAAGTTGAATTGCTATGTGTAGCAAGGTAGCTTGTATACATGTGACTTCTTATTAAAGTTGAATTGCTATATGTCGCAATATAGCTTGTATATAGGTGACTTCAGCCACTTTTCCAGACAGGGGTTCTTCTTAATTATGTACTGTTGCTTGGGGCACGTGGACAGATTTTGTTACTGATTTTATGTCTGGTAATTCGTAATTGTCATGAAACGTCACATTTTGCTCGTCACTGGTGAGGTACAACTTGTTACGAGGTCTCTTCGTGGTTTGTGATAGCTCATGATCCTTTGTTGTCCAATGCTACTGAGTACAGGTGATATCCCACTCTTAAAAACTATACTTCCCTTATCTGAACACATTTTTATGATCCGCGTATGTGAATATTTTGCGTAAGAAAGGACAGTTACACATATTCCCTCAAAACAATGAATTTTCAATGACATCACACAGCCTATAAGCGACAAACAAAGTAACAATATAAATGCCGCCCAGTTCAACTTTATACGATTGTGGCAATCACGTGAGAATTGTATCTACATATGCAAAATAATTTAGATGCATAACTTACCCAACCTTCTGTAATATTAACAATCCCACGTGTTAAAACGAGTCCTAGTCTACAAAACGCTAATTTTCAGATGCAGTGGAAATGATTGAACCATGAAGTTTGGACTAATTCACAGAATAATTGAGTTTACAACTAAGACCATTGCTAGTTATGTGTTTGTTCAATAAAATTACTTCATTTCAACATAATTGTTCCTATTAAACATAATTATCTGGAAAATCAATTTGTTTGCCACGGATCGGTGTCTGGAAGGTAATTCATAGCTTGTCAGATTTTATTTTTTGTACTGCCCAATAAACAAATTTTATGTTTCAAACCACCTTTGTGTGGCTGTTATAATGATAGCATGCGTTTTTGAAATACAACCTTTGTTTTTACATAATCGCAACATTATTTACATCTTATCAGAAACAAAACATTTGTTTTTACATAATCGCAACATTGTTTATATTTTATTAGAAACAAAACATTTGTTTTTACATAATCACAACATTGTTTACATCTTATCAGAAACAAAACATTTGTTTTTACATAATCACAACATTGTTTATATTTTATCAGAAACAAAACATTTGTTTTTACATAATCACAACATTGTTTATATTTTATTAGAAACAAAACATTTGTTTTTACATAATCACAACATTGTTTACATCTTATCAGAAACAAAACATTTGTTTTTACATAATCACAACATTGTTTATATTTTATTAGAAACAAAACATTTGTTTTTACATAATCACAACATTGTGTATATCTTATCAGAAACACAACATTTGTTTTTACATAATCACAACATTGTTTATATTTTATCAGAAACACAACATTGTTTATATCTTATCAGAAACACAACATTTGTTTTTACATAATCACAACATTGTTTACATCTTATCAGAAACACAACAAGTTTTTTACATAATCACAACATTGTTTACATCTTATCAGAAACAAAACATTTGATTTTACATAATCACAACATTGTTTATATTTTATTAGAAACAAAACATTTGTTTTTACATAATCACAACATTGTTTATATTTTATTAGAAACAAAACATTTGTTTTTACATAATCACAACATTGTTTATATTTTATCAGAAACAAAACATTTGTTTTTACATGATCACAACATTGTTTATATTTTATTAGAAACAAAACATTTGTTTTTACATAATCACAACATTGTTTACATCTTATCAGAAACAAAACATTTGTTTTTACATAATCACAACATTGTTTATATTTTATTAGTAACAAAACAACTGTTTTTACATAATCACAACATTGTGTATATCTTATCAGAAACACAACATTTGTTTTTACATAATCACAACATTGTTTGTATTTTATCAGAAACACAACATTGTTTATATCTTATCAGAAACACAACATTTGTTTTTACATAATCACAACATTGTTTGTATTTTATCAGAAACACAACATTGTTTACATCTTATCAAAAACACAACATTTGTTTTTACATAATCACAACATTGTTTGTATTTTATCAGAAACACAACATTGTTTACATCTTATCAGAAACACAACATTTGTTTTTACATAATCACAACATTGTTTACATCGTATCATAAACACAACAAGTTTTTTACATAATCACAACATTGTTTACATCTTATCAGAAACACAACAATTTTTTTACATAATCACAACATTGTTTACATCTTATCAGAAACAAAACATTTGTTTTTACATAATCACAACATTGTTTATATTTTATCAGAAACAAAACATTTGTTTTTACATGATCACAACATTGTTTATATTTTATTAGAAACAAAACATTTGTTTTCACATAATCACAACATTGTTTAGATGTTGCGTTAAAAACGTGTTGTGTTAGAAACATGTGTTAAAAATATGTTGTGTTAGAAACATGTGTTAAAAACATGTTGTGTTAGAAACATGTGTTAAAAACATGTTGTGTTCTACACTCTAGTGACTTATCGTTCTGGCTCAAAATAAGAAGTATACAAAAGTATCACTTGAGAGAGAACAGACAAATTAAGTAGAATGTGGGGAAAACATGGGAATTAAGTAGAACGTGGGGAAAACATGTGAATTAAGTAGAATGTGGGGAAAGATGTGAATTAAGTAGAGTGTGGGGAAATATTGTGAATTAAGTAGAATGTGTGGAAAACATGTGAATTAAGTAGAATGTGGGGAAAACATGCAAATTATGTAGAATGTGGGGAAAGATGTGAATTAAGTAGAGTGTGGGGAAAGATGTGAATTAAGTAGAATGTGTGGAAAACATGTGAATTAAGTAGAATGTGGGGAAAACATGCAAATTAAGTAGAACGTGGGGAACATACATGCCAATTAAGTAGAATGTGGGGAACATACATGCCAATTAAGTAGAATGTGGGGAAAACATGCCAATTAAGTAGAATGTGGGGAAACGTGAATTAAGTAGAATGTGGGGAAAACATGCCAATTAAGTAGAATGTGGGGAAACGTGAATTAAGTAGAATGTGGGGAAAACATGTGAATTAAGTAGAATGTGGGGAAAACATGCGAATTAAGTAGAACAGCAAAAAGACTTTGATGTGTAGCCTGTCTACCTGTGTATTTCCCTTCTGGTATAAAGTTTCAAGAAGAATGCAACTGAAGTACACAAAAACAAAAGAAAGTTATGTTTTCATTAGAGTGTATATCCTTTGGTAAGCCTAATGACGCTGTGGGGAAAACATGCAAATTAAGTGGAATGTAAGGAAACATGTATCAATTAATCAGAATATAGTGTTTGTTTTTACATAATTGTTACGTGTTTTGGAAAGTGATAACTATACAACCATTTTTACATGATTGTTACGTGTTTTGGAAAGTGATAACTATACAACCATTTTTACATAATTGTTACGTGTTTTGGAAAGTGATAACTATACAACCATTTTTACATGATTGTTACGTGTTTTGGAAAGTGATAACTATAGAACCATTTTTACATAATTGTTACGTGTTATGGAAAGTGATAACTATACAACCATTTTTACATAATTGTTACGTGTTTTGGAAAGTGATAACTATACAACCATTTTTACATAATTGTTACGTGTTTTGGAAAGTGATAACTATACAACCATTTTTACATAATTGTTACGTGTTTTGGAAAGTGATAACTATACAACCATTTTTACATGATTGTTACGTGTTTTGGAAAGTGATAACTATACAACCATTTTTACATAATTGTTACGTGTTTTGGAAAGTGATAACTATACAACCATTTTTACATAATTGTTACGTGTTTAGGAAAGTGATAACTATACAACCATTTTTACATGATTGTTACGTGTTTTGGAAAGTGATAACTATACAACCATTTTTACATAATTGTTACGTGTTTTGGAAAGTGATAACTATACAACCATTTTTACATGATTGTTACGTGTTTTGGAAAGTGATAACTATACAACCATTTTTACATAATTGTTACGTGTTTTGGAAAGTGATAACTATACAACCATTTTTACATGATTGTTACGTGTTTTGGAAAGTGATAACTATACAACCATTGTTACGTGTTTTGGAAAGTGATAACTATACAACCATTTTTACATGATTGTTACGTGTTTTGGAAAGTGATAACTATACAACCATTTTTACATAATTGTTACGTGTTTTGGAAAGTGATAACTATACAACCATTTTTACATGATTGTTACGTGTTTTGGAAAGTGATAACTATACAACCATTTTTACATAATTGTTACGTGTTTTGGAAAGTGATAACTATACAACCATTTTTACATGATTGTTACGTGTTTTGGAAAGTGATAACTATACAACCATTTTTACATAATTGTTACGTGTTTTGGAAAGTGATAACTATACAACCATTTTTACATGATTGTTACGTGTTTTGGAAAGTGATAACTATACAACCATTGTTACGTGTTTTGGAAAGTGATAACTATACAACCATTTTTACATGATTGTTACGTGTTTTGGAAAGTGATAACTATACAACCATTGTTACGTGTTTTGGAAAGTGATAACTATACAACCATTTTTACATGATTGTTACGTGTTTTGGAAAGTGATAACTATACAACCATTTTTACATGATTGTTACGTGTTTTGGAAAGTGATAACTATACAACCATTTTTACATAATTGTTACGTGTTTTGGAAAGTGATAACTATACAACCATTTTTACATGTTTACAATGTACATTTTAGTTTTTGAAGCCCGTAATATCAGAAATTTATAAATATATTTCTGTAGACGTTGCTTCTCCCAGATATCTTCTTGAATTTAATATAAGTGAAAAAAAAACCGTCTTAAAGAACAGCAAAAAGACTTTGATGTGTAGCCTGTCTACCTGTGTATTTCCCTTCTGGTATAAAGTTTCAAGAAGAATGCAACTGAAGTACACAAAAACAAAAGAAAGTTATGTTTTCATTAGAGTGTATATCCTTTGGTAAGCCTAATGACGCTGCTAGAAAAAATTCAGTATATCAAGTTTTAGCGAAGAACATTAGCAGTCAAGTATGTTAATTAACCAGTTCATGGTTTCATCAACCAACTGTAAGAGTTTCGGTTGGATTCAGCCATATTTCCAACTCAGGTTCGTTGAATAAGAAAAGTTTTATTATTTTTTTTTGTTACCTGACGTTCGGGTCTGAAGATGAATAGAGTTTTCCTGGAACAACAGACATCTGTTTAACGCAATCTAGGCCATTTCCGTCTGTTTTTTGTGTTTTTTTTATGACTGGTCATCAAGGTGACCGATTGCCTGACCTCAAAACACAATGAAACAACGTTTTCTTATATTTCTGGAGATAGTGGTGGTTTTGTTCAATATTTAAGATGGGGTGGTCTACGAAAATTATGATGGAATTCTTGTATAGCATTACACTTCAGGGGAAGACTAAAAAAAAAATGTTTCCTGTGGCGGGGAAGTACCAGGAGACCTAATGTTCCCTTGACAACAGAGTTGCGAGAGTACCCATGCATTCTAACTTATCATGTGTGATGCCTTGTCATTATCGCTGTTAAAGGAGTAAGAAATACATGATAAACAACGTACGAGTTTAAAAAGTCGAACTTTTTCTCGATCTACTGAGACAACAGAATGAAAGAGGGGGGGGGACAAATTAGTCCGGATAATCTGGTAGAAGTCTAAATACCTAGCAATATTAGGGAATGTTTTCAATTATTTTTAGACAAAGCATTTACTATTCAACACATTATTTATGTGAGCGTTCTCTTTATCAGGAACAAAGGCCAAGCCAACAACTGTCAACAGGTTTAAGGTTTCGTTAAGGTCAGTTACTAGGTCTTCATTTCACGAGTTTTTGACCACTATGGATGCATGTGTCTATAATAAAACCTCTCTTCATTAAGTTCAAAGGTCAGGTAAGCACCTGCCGTTATCTCTATGTAATTTTAATGTCCAAGTTTTCTTTCCACGTTTATCAATAAACATAACGAGACTATTAAAGCCATGTTTCAAAATTCACTGAAAACAAAATGAGACAGAAGAGCTGTTACTCACAGGTCTCAAGATTAAGTTTCAGACAAGGCGTATAAATACGAAACGTTTTTACTTTGTATTACAAAAGGGTTAACACGCTTTATGCAGTTAGTGTTTATAATCTGTAACTTACCGTTTGAGTAAGTTTCGTTAAAACGCTTTTCGAGCCTCACAAATCGTTTCACCCATAGTCCATGTGACAACGTCTGGCCATGCGTTATCTGTCCACCATGCACTTACCTATAGCCCTGCAGCGTAGGTTTTACTGCAAAAAAAGTTGCACTGTGAGACTGTAGGACTGGTGTGGGGTTTGCTGGTTAGGACAATTAACTCGTCACCTGCGGGTCACGGGTTCAAGTTCCATCACAGAATATGTTAGTCCTTCCAGCCGTGGGACCATTATAATGCTGTGGTCAATTCCAGATGGATGTCATTTTTTGATTATTTTGTTCGTTGTTGCTCGAAACACTTGGACAACTTTTGCCACTGAACATTATATTTGTGCAGTATTCACCTACTATAAAACGCCACATCTTTCTCATCACATCTGAGGTACTACTTGTTGTAGGTGTTTTGTAGATAGGCTTGATGTATTAAGTTGATCTATATTTCTTTGTTTTTCAATATCGTTAAGTACAAGAGCCATATCATCATTTTGAAAGTTCTAAGTCCTCTATCTGGAGACAACCTAATGTTTTGAATGTCTTAATATTATTAATAAACGCTAAGCAATGTCAAACAACGTAGATCTAATGTATGCTACTCTATCTCTACTGTGTATTGCATGCAGTTGCCACGTCAGTTGTTAATTGTCATATTCCAATTCGGTTTAATATAACAAACTCGACTTTGCATTATATGTATCCATATATTGTCTCAAATGTTTTACAGCTCATAGCTAGAAAATGTTATAAATCTTAAGTTTTTTATTATTTTCACAAATATTACTGAATATTATTTTAATAACGAAATCCATCATAGGGATATTTGCTTTCTAACAAGTATCCACTTAATTTATGGAAAAAAAAAATTGTTGAGACATATATTTATAGGATAATACATTAATTTCTCTACAACGTTTCGTCACTAACAATAATACAATATAATTTATTGTACAGTCTGTAAGTATAGTTGTTTGGGTTTGTTCTGAACTTAAGCATAAAGCTACACAATGGGCTATCTATGCTCTGTCCACGACAGGTATCGAAACCTAATTTCTAGTGTTGTAAGTCTGTAAACATGCCGCTGTGCCACTGAGGGGTTGTTAGGTGGGTTTTAAACGTATTGTCTTCTTTCTGAGAGTAGTTGTTTGGAGTTTTCAAACTTTTGCGTGGATAATATAACTGTTTAGGTTGTGTATATAACTGATTAGGTTATGAGCATAACTATTTGGCTTAAACTAAAACTGTTTAACTTGTGAACATAATTGCTTAGGTTGAAAATATAACCGTTTTTTCTAAATTTATAGCTAGAATTGTATCTATCACTGTTAGTACATTTGTTAGTGAAACTTATGTACATATGTCACTGTCAGTACATATGTTAGTTAAACTTATGTACATATGTCACTGTCAGTACATTTGTTAGTTAAACCTATGTTAATATGTCACTGTCAGTACATTTGTTAGTTAAACTTATGTACATATGTCACTGTCAGTACTTTTGTTAGTTAAACTTATGTACATATGTCACTGTCAGTACATTTGTTAGTTAAACCTATGTTAATATGTCACTGTCAGTACATTTGTTAGTTAAACTTATATACATATGTCACTGTCAGTACTTTTGTTAGTTAAACTTATGTACATATGTCGCTGTCAGTACATTTGTTAGTTAAACTTATATACATATGTCGCTCTCAGTACATTTGTTAGTTAAACTTATGCACATATGTCGCTGTCAGTACATTTGTTAGTTAAACTTATGTACATATGTCGCTATCAGTACATTTGTTAGTTAAACTTATGTACATATGTCGCTGTCAGTACATTTGTTAGTTAAACTTATGTACATATGTCGCTGTCAGTACATTTGTTAGTTAAACTTATGTACATATGTCGCTGTCATACATTTGTTAGTTAAACTTATGTACATATGTCATTGTCAGTACATTTGTTAGTTAAACGTATGTACATATGTCGCTGTCATACATTTGTTAGTGAAACTTATGTACATATGTCGCTGTCAGTACATTTGTTAGTTAAACTTATATACATATGTCGCTGTCAGTACATTTGTTAGTTAAACGTATGTACATATGTCGCTGTCAGTACATTTGTTAGTGAAACTTATGTACATATGTCGCTGTCAGTACATTTGTTAGTTAAACTTATATACATATGTCGCTGTCAGTACATTTGTTAGTTAAACGTATGTACATATGTCGCTGTCAGTACATTTGTTAGTGAAACTTATGCACATATGTCGCTGTCAGTACATTTGTTAGTTAAACTTATGTACATATGTCGCTATCAGTACATTTGTTAGTTAAACTTATGTACATATGTCGCTGTCAGTACATTTGTTAGTTAAACTTATGTACATATGTCGCTGTCAGTACATTTGTTAGTTAAACTTATGTACATATGTCGCTGTCATACATTTGTTAGTTAAACTTATGTACATATGTCATTGTCAGTACATTTGTTAGTTAAACGTATGTACATATGTCGCTGTCATACATTTGTTAGTGAAACTTATGTACATATGTCGCTGTCAGTGCATTTGTTAGTTAAACTTATATACATATGTCGCTGTCAGTACATTTGTTAGTTAAACGTATGTACATATGTCGCTGTCAGTACATTTGTTAGTGAAACGTATGTACATATGTCGCTGTCAGTACATTTGTTAGTTAAACTTATATACATATGTCGCTGTCAGTACATTTGTTAGTTAAACTTATGTACATATGTCATTGTCAGTACATTTGTTAGTGAAACGTATGTACATATGTCGCTGTCAGTACATTTGTTAGTTAAACGTATGTACATATGTCGCTGTCAGTACATTTGTTAGTGAAACTTATGTACATATGTCGCTGTCAGTACATTTGTTAGTTAAACTTATATACATATGTCGCTGTCAGTACATTTGTTAGTTAAACGTATGTACATATGTCGCTGTCAGTACATTTGTTAGTGAAACTTATGTACATATGTCGCTGTCAGTACATTTGTTAGTTAAACTTATATACATATGTCGCTGTCAGTACATTTGTTAGTTAAACGTATGTACATATGTCGCTGTCAGTACATTTGTTAGTGAAACTTATGTACATATGTCGCTGTCAGTACATTTGTTAGTTAAACTTATATACATATGTCGCTGTCAGTACATTTGTTAGTTAAACTTATGTACATATGTCGCTGTCAGTACATTTGTTAGTTAAACGTATGTACATATGTCGCTGTCAGTACATTTGTTAGTTAAACTTATGTACATATGTCGCTGTCAGTACATTTGTTAGTTAAACTTATGTACATATGTCGCTGTCAGTACATTTGTTAGTTAAACTTATGTACATATGTTGCTGTCAAAATATTCTTTATTTAGTCTTATATACATTTATCATTCTCAGTAATGTTATCTGTATCTCTTACAGTCAGTAAGTGTATTACTTAATTTATCTATGTTTACCATTGTTGGCTTATCTATATAAATTATCTTATTTATTTCTACCCTGATTAGTTTATTCGTAAGCTAACACATTTATATGTACCATTGTTAGCTTATCTGTAACATAAAATTTTTTATATTTAACCAATTAATCTTATCTCTAAGCTAGCTTGATTATATGTATCACTCTTATTGTATCTATAAGTTACTATGTTACATGTATCACTCTTACTGTATCTATAAGTTACTATGTTACATGTATCACCCTTACTGTATCTATAAGTTAATAATATGTATCACTGTTACCCCATCTATAAGTTACTATGTTATATATATCACTGTTACCATATCTAGAAGTTACTATGTTATATGTATCACTGTTACCCTATCTGTAAGTTACTACGTCACATGTATCACTGCTATCCTATCTATAAGTTACTACGTTATATGTATTACTGTTATCATATCTATAAGTTACTATGTTATATGCATCACCCTTATTGTATCTGTAGGTTACTGTATTATATGTATCACTGTTACCATATATATAAGTTACTATGTTATATTTATAACTATTACCATATCTAAAGTTACTATGTGTATGACTGTTACTTATCTATAAGTTACTATATGTACGACTGTTACTGATCTATAAGTTACTATATGTACGACTGTTACTGATCTATAAGTTACTATATGTACGACTGTTACTTATCTATAAGTTACAATATGTATGACTGTTACTTATCTATAAGCTACTATATGTATGACTGTTACTTATCTATAAGTTACTATATGTATGACTGTTACTTATCTATAAGTTACTATGTGTATGACTGTTACTTATCTATAAGTTACTATGTGTATGACTGTTACTTATCTATAAGTTACAATATGTATGACTGTTACTTATCTATAAGTTACTATATGTATGACTGTTACTTATCTATAAGTTACTATAAGTATGACTGTTACTTATCTATAAGTTACTATATGTATGACTGTTACTTATCTATAAGTTACTATGTGTATGACTGTTACTTATCTATAAGTTACTATGTGTATGACTGTTACTTATCTATAAGTTACAATATGTACGACTGTTACTTATCTATAAATTACTATATGTATGACTGTTACTTATCTTTAAGTTACAATATGTATGACTGTTACTTATCTATAAGTTACTATATGTATTACTGTTACTTATCTATAAGTTACTATATGTATGACTGTTACTTATCTATAAGTTACAATATGTATAACTGTTACTTATCTATAAGTTACTATGTGTATGACTGTTACTTATCTATAAGTTACAATATGTACGACTGTTACTTATCTATAAGATACTATATGTATGACTGTTACTTATGTATAAGTTACTATATGTGTGACTGTTACTTATCTATAAGTTACAATATGTACGACTGTACTTATCTATAAGTTACAATATGTATGACTGTTACTTATCTATAAGTTACTATATGTACGACTGTTACTTATCTATAAATTACTATATGTATGACTGTTACTTATCTTTAAGTTACAATATGTATGACTGTTACTTATCTATAAGTTACTATATGTATTACTGTTACTTATCTATAAGTTACTATATGTATGACTGTTACTTATCTATAAGTTACAATATGTATAACTGTTACTTATCTATAAGTTACTATGTGTATGACTGTTACTTATCTACAAGTTACAATATGTACGACTGTTACTTATCTATAAGATACTATATGTATGACTGTTACTTATGTATAAGTTTCTATATGTATGACTGTTACTTATCTATAAGTTACAATATGTACGACTGTTACTTATCTATAATTTACTATGTGTATGACTGTTACTTATCTATAAGTTACAATATGTACGACTGTTACTTATCAATAAGTTACTATATGTATGACTGTTACTTATCTATAAGTTACAATATGTACGACTGTTAGTTATCTATTAGTTACTATGTGTATGACTGTTACTTATCTATAAGTTACTATATGTACGACTGTTACTTATCTATAAGTTACGATGTGTATGACTGTTACTTATGTATAAGTTACTATATGTATGACTGTTACTTATCTATAAGTTACTATGTGTATGACTGTTACTTATCTATAAGTTACTATATGTACGATTGTTACTTATCTATAAGTTACTATATGTACGACTGTTACTTATCTATAAGTTATTATATGTACGACTGTTACTTATCTATAAGTTACAATATGTACGACTGTACTTATCTATAAGTTACAATATGTATGACTGTTACTTATCTATAAGTTTCTATATGTATGACTGTTACTTATGTATAAGTTACAATATGTACGACTGTACTTATCTATAAGTTACAATATGTGTGACTGTTACTTATCTATAAGTTACTATATGTCTGACTGTTACTTATCTATAAGTTACAATATGTATAACTGTTACTTATATATAAGTTACTATGTGTATGACTGTTACTTATCTATAAGTTACTATATGTACGACTGTTACTTATCTATAAGTTACTATATGTATGACTGTTACTTATCTATAAGTTACTATGTGTATGACTGTTACTTATCTATAAGTTACTATATGTACGACTGTTACTTATCTATAAGTTTCTATATGTATGACTGTTACTTATCTATAAGTTACTATATGTATGACTGTTACTTATCTATAAGTTACTATGTGTATGACTGTTACTTATCTATAAGTTACTATATGTACGATTGTTACTTATCTATAAGTTACTATATGTACGACTGTTACTTATCTATAAGTTATTATATGTACGACTGTTACTTATCTATAAGTTACAATATGTACGACTGTACTTATCTATAAGTTACAATATGTATGACTGTTACTTATCTATAAGTTTCTATATGTATGACTGTTACTTATGTATAAGTTACAATATGTACGACTGTACTTATCTATAAGTTACAATATGTGTGACTGTTACTTATCTATAAGTTACTATATGTCTGACTGTTACTTATCTATAAGTTACAATATGTATAACTGTTACTTATCTATAAGTTACTATGTGTATGACTGTTACTTATCTATAAGTTACTATATGTACGACTGTTACTTATCTATAAGTTTCTATATGTATGACTGTTACTTATCTATAAGTTACTATATGTATGACTGTTACTTATCTATAAGCTACTATATGTATGACTGTTACTTATATATAAGTTACTATATGTACGACTGTTACTTATCTAGAAGTTACTATATGTACGACTGTTACTTATCTGTAAGTTACTATATGTATGACTGTTACTTATCTATAAGTTTCTATATGTATGACTGTTACTTATCCATAAGTTACTATATGTATGACTGTTACTTATCTATAAGTTACTATATGTATGACTGTTACTTATCTATAAGTTACTATATGTATGACTGTTACTTATGTATAAGTTACTATATGTATGACTGTTACTTATCTATAAGTTACTATATGTATGACTGTTACTTATCTATAAGTTACTATATGTAGGACTGTTACTTATCTATAAGCTACTATATGTATGACTGTTACTTATCTATAAGTTACTATATGTACGATTGTTACTTATCTATAAGTTACTATATGTAGGACTGTTACTTATCTATAAGTTACTATATGTATAACTGTTACTTATCTATAAGTTACTATATGTATGACTGTTACTTATCTATAAGCTACTATATGTATGACTGTTACTTATCTATAAGTTACTATATGTATGACTGTTACTTATCCATAAGTTACTATATGTATGACTGTTACTTATCTATAAGTTACTATATGTATGACTGTTACTTATCTATAAGTTACTATATGTATGACTGTTACTTATCTATAAGTTACTATATGTATGACTGTTACTTATCTATAAGTTACTATATGTATGACTGTTACTTATCTATAAGTTACTATATGTAGGACTGTTACTTATCTATAAGCTACTATATGTATGACTGTTACTTATCTATAAGTTACTATATGTACGATTGTTACTTATCTATAAGTTACTATATGTAGGACTGTTACTTATCTATAAGTTACTATGTGTATAACTGTTACTTATCTATAAGTTTCTATATGTATAACTGTTACTTATCTATAAGCTACTATATGTATGACTGTTACTTATCTATAAGTTACTATGTGTATAACTGTTACTTATCTATAAGTTACTGTATGTATGACTGTTACTTATCTATAAGTTACTATATGTATAACTGTTACTTATCTATAAGCTACTATATGTATGACTGTTACTTATCTATAAGTTACTATATGTATGACTGTTACTTATCTATAAGCTACTATATGTATGACTGTTACTTATCTATAAGTTACTATATGTATGACTGTTACTTATCTATAAGTTACTATATGTAGGACTGTTACTTATCTATAAGTTACTATGTGTATAACTGTTACTTATCTATGAGTTACTATATGTATGATTGTTACTTATCTATAAGCTACTATGTGTATGACTGTTACTTATCTATAAGTTACTATATGTATGACTGTTACTTATCTATAAGTTACTATGTGTATGACTGTTACTTATCTATAAGTTACTATATGTATGATTGTTACTTATCTGTAAGCTACTATATGTATGACTGTTACTTATCTATAAGTTACTATATGTAGGACTGTTACTTATCTATAAGTTACTATATGTATGACCGTTACTTATCTATAAGTTACTATATGTATGACTGTTACTTATCTATAAGTTACTATGTGTATGACTGTTACTTATCTATAAGTTACAATATGTATGACTGTTACTTATCTATAAGTTACTGTATGTAGGACTGTTACTTATCTATAAGTTACTATATGTACGACCGTTACTTATCTATAAGTTACTATACACATCACTTTTAGTTTAATTTTTTATTAAATATGTTTATATCTGTTTTGAATTTCGCGCAAAGCTACACGAGGGCTATCTGCACTAGCCGTCCCTAATTTAGTAGTGTAAGACTAGAGGGAAGGCAGCTAGTCAACATCACCTACCACCAACTTTTACCAACGAATAGTGGGATTGACCGTCACATTATAACCACTCCTTGGCTGAAATGGTGAGCATGTTAATGCAATGGAGATTCGAACCCGCGACCCTCAGATTACTACTCGATTATCTTAACCACCAGGTCGTGCCGGGGCCTTGGTGTTTATATGCATCCTTGTTATCGCACTTATGGCTTCGAACATACAAGATACTTTCCAAATTTATAAACGTGTCATAATTTAATAAATTTGCAAAGTGTATTAACATAACGCAAAATTACATAGATTAATTATAAGTTAAAGGTATGGTACCATCAGTGTGTGATTAACAGGCACAGAGCTTATACAAAGTTAATATTAAATTGCTTGTTTTCTTCAGAAAACGTATCATCGAATAAGGGCTGGTTCACCACCGCACGATTTGTATGATAAGGTACTAAAACGAACGGTTTGAAGTGATTGTTAGAA
Source organism: Tachypleus tridentatus (assembly GCF_004210375.1). Taxonomy (NCBI): domain Eukaryota; kingdom Metazoa; phylum Arthropoda; class Merostomata; order Xiphosura; family Limulidae; genus Tachypleus; species Tachypleus tridentatus. Next base: position 10,232,243 of record NC_134828.1, read on the forward strand.
GAGTTGTGTCTTGATTTATTCTGTTCTAAGAACAAAAAAATGTGTCGTGACTAATCGGTGGTGGGATTCGGTTAGAGATACAAGTGGTATTTCAGGAGATAAGTTTATCGAATTAATTAAACGGAAGTGGTCGTGCATGCGGAACGCTGCATATTCTGATGTTATCATTATTTCAATACTTCAAGTTTTCTATACAGGATGGTAATATCGTTTGCTGTCTGAAACTTCTACACGATCGAACGTTTAGCCCGGATGTTCAACTCGACCAGATAACGACGAACGTTTTTTTGTTTTTTAAATTTGTTTACACCCCGTTTGTTCACCTCAAGCAGAAGTAGATTTACGAACATGTTAAAACTATAGGTTTGTGATCTACGGAAGGACTTGGGTACGTGCATACGTCCGATTATTAAAAATATGACACTCGGAGGTACAATAACAGGCATGTTGTCCAACCTGTAATTGGTATCTGTAGAATCGAGAAGATGATACAACATTTCTAACAGATTTAGAATAAAAACAGTTGTTTAGTCAGGTTACTTGAAAAATCGACTATTCTGAGAAAGACTGCATTTTGTTAGGGTGTTTATAGAAATCATGAGATTTACTATACGCTTTACTACGTGTTACTAATATCAGAATTAGTAAAGACTTTTCAGTATGGAATACGAAATCAATTAACATCTAACCTTAACCTTATGTTGAAGGCCAAAGCCTGATATTTTATTTTCATTACGAATTTTTGTGCAAAGCTATTCAATGGTTATTTGTACATATCACCTACATTTGAACTGATAGCTTAGACGAGACGAAGATAGTTTGTTCAGAGCAGCGACTGACAATTCGTGGGCTACTCTTAGGTGACCCAGGATCGATATTTAACCCGTTACATTCATAACCGATATACGACTCCTATGTTCACAAAATTCAACTTTCGTAAGGTATCACTCACGCTTTGATTGTCGTCTTTGACAAGGTATGTCTCGCACTTTGAATATCAAATTTTATAAGGTATGTCTCGCACTTTGATTATCAAATTTGATAAGGTATGTCTCCCACTTTAATTATCAAATTTGGTAAGGTATGACTCACAATTTGATTGTCATCTTTGATAAGATATGTCTCACACTTTGATTGTCATCTTTGATAAGGTATGTCTCTCACTTTGATTATCAAATTTGATAAGGTTTGACTCACACTTTGATTGTCATCTTTGATAAGGTATGTCTCAAACTTTGATTGTCATCTTTGATAAGGTATGTCTCGCACTTTAATTATCAAATTTGATAAGGTATGTCTCACACTTTGATTATCAAATTCGATAATGTATGTCTCACACTTTGATTGTCATCTTTGATAAGGTATGTCTCAAACTTTGATTGTCATCTTTGCTAAGGTATGTCTCGCACTTTGATTATCAAATTCGATAAGGTATGTCTCACACTTTGATTGTCATCTTTGGTAAGGTATGTCTCACACTTTGATTATCAAATTTGATAAGGTATGTCTCGCACTTTAATTATCAAATTTGATAAGGTATGTCTCACACTTTGATTGTCATCTTTGATAAGGTATGTCTCACACTTTGATTATCAAATTTGGTAAAATTTGACTCACACTTTGATTGTCATCTTTGATAAGGTATGTCTCAAACTTTGATTGTCATCTTTGATAAGGTATGTCTCACACTTTGATTATCAAATTCGATAAGGTATGTCTCACACTTTGATTGTCATCTTTGATAAGGTATGTCTCACACTTTGATTATCATCTTTGATAAGGTATGTCTCACACTTTGATTATGAAATTTGATAAGGTATGTCTCACACTTTGATTGTCATCTTTGATAAGGTATGTCTCACACTTTGATTGTCATCTTTGATAAGGTATGCCTCGCACTTTGATTATCAAATTCGATAATGTATGTCTCACACTTTGATTATCAAATTTGGTAAGGTATGACTCACACTTTGATTGTCATCTTTGATAAGGTATGTCTCACACTTTGATTATCAAATTTGATAAGGTATGTCTCACACTTTGATTGTCATCTTTGATAAGGTATTCTCACACTTTGATTATCAAATTTGGTAAGGTATGACTCACACTCTGATTATCAACTTTGGTAAGGTATAACTCACACTCTGATTATCAACTTTGGTAAGGTATGACTCACACTCTGATTATCAACTTTGGTAAGGTATGACTCACACTCTGATGATCAACTTTGGTAAGGTATGACTCACACTCTGATTATCAACTTTGGTAAGGTATGACTCAAACTCTGATTATTAACTTTCGTAAGGTAGACTCACACTCTGATTATTAACTTTCGTAAGGTATGACTCACACTCTGATTATCAACTTTGGTAAGGTATGACTCACACTTTGATTATCAAATTCGATAAGCTATGTTATGTCTCACACTTTGATTGTCATCTTTGATAAGGTATGTCTCAAACTTTGATTATCAAATTTGATAAGGTATGTCTCACACTTTGATTGTCATCTTTGATAAGGTATGTCTCACACTTTGATTGTCATCTTTGATAAGGTATTCTCACACTTTGATTATCAAATTTGGTAAGGTATGACTCACACTCTGATTATCAACTTTGGTAAGGTATAACTCACACTCTGATTATCAACTTTGGTAAGGTATGACTCACACTCTGATTATCAACTTTGGTAAGGTATGTCTCACACTTTGATTATCAAATTTGGTAAGGAATGCCTCACACTTTGATTATCAACTTTGGTAAGGTATGACTCACACTCTGATTATCAACTTTGGTAAGGTATAACACACTCTGATTATCAACTTTGGTAAGGTATGACTCACACTCTGATTATCAACTTTCGTAAGGTATGACTCACACTCTGATTATTAACTTTCGTAAGGTATGTCTCACACTTTGATTATCAAATTCGATAATGTATGTCTCACACTTTGATTGTCATCTTTGATAAGGTATGTCTCACACTTTGATTATCAAATTCGATAATGTATGTCTCACACTTTGATTGTCATCTTTGATAAGGTATGTCTCACACTTTGATTGTCATCTTTGATAAAGTATGTCTCACACTTTGATTGTCATTTTTGATAAGGTATGTCTCGCACTTTAATTATCAAATTTGGTAAGGTATGCCTCACACTTTGATTATCAACTTTGGTAAGGTATGACTCACACTTTAATTATCAACTTTGGTAAGGTGTGACTCACACTCTGATTATCAACTTTGGTAAGGTATGTAACACACTCTGATTATCAACTTTGGTAAGGTATGACTCACACTCTGATTATCAACTTTGGTAAGGTATAACTCACACTCTGATTATCAACTTTCGTAAGGTATGACTCACACTCTGATTATTAACTTTCGTAAGGTATGTCTCACACTTTGATTATCAAATTTGATAATGTATGTCTCACACTTTGATTGTCATCTTTGATAAGGTATGTCTCACACTTTGATTATCAAATTTGATAAGGTATGTCTCACACTTTGATTGTCATCTTTGATAAGGTATGTCTCACACTTTGATTGTCATCTTTGATAAGGTATGTCTCACACTTTGATTATCAAATTTGATAAGGTATGTCTCACACTTTGATTATCATCTTTGATAAGGTATGTCTCACACTTTGATTGTCATCTTTGATAAGGTATGTCTCACACTTTGATTGTCATCTTTGATAAGGTATGTCTCACACTTTGATTATCAAATTTGGTAAGGTATGACTCACACTCTGATTATCAACTTTGGTAAGGTATAACTCACACTCTGATTATCAACTTTGGTAAGGTATGACTCACACTTTGATTATCAACTTTGGTAAGGTATGTCTCGCACTTTAATTATCAAATTTGGTAAGGAATGCCTCACACTTTGATGATCAACTTTGGTAAGGTATGACTCACACTCTGATTATCAACTTTGGTAAGGTATGACTCACACTCTGATTATCAACTTTGGTAAGGTATGACTCACACTCTGATTATCAACTTTGGTAAGGTATGACTCACACTCTGATTATCAACTTTGGTAAGGTATGACTCACACTTTGATTATCAAATTCGATAAGCTATGTTATGTCTCACACTTTGATTGTCATCTTTGATAAGGTATGTCTCACACTTTGATTATCAAATTTGATAAGGTATGTCTCACACTTTGATTGTCATCTTTGATAAGGTATGTCTCACACTTTGATTGTCATCTTTGATAAGGTATGTCTCACACTTTGATTGTCATCTTTGATAAGGTATGTCTCACACTTTGATTATCAAATTTGATAAGGTATGTCTCACACTTTGATTGTCATCTTTGATAAGGTATGTCTCACACTTTGATTGTCATCTTTGATAAGGTATGTCTCACACTTTGATTGTCATCTTTGATAAGGTATTCTCACACTTTGATTATCAAATTTGGTAAGGTATGACTCACACTCTGATTATCAACTTTGGTAAGGTATAACTCACACTCTGATTATCAACTTTGGTAAGGTATGACTCACACTCTGATTATCAACTTTGGTAAGGTATGTCTCGCACTTTAATTATCAAATTTGGTAAGGTATGCCTCACACTTTGATTATCAACTTTGGTAAGGTATGACTCACACTTTGATTATCAACTTTGGTAAGGTATGACTCACACTCTGATTATCAACTTTGGTAAGGTATAACACACTCTGATTATCAACTTTGGTAAGGTATGACTCACACTCTGATTATCAACTTTGGTAAGGTATAACTCACACTCTGATTATCAACTTTCGTAAGGTATGACTCACACTCTGATTATTAACTTTCGTAAGGTATGTCTCACACTTTGATTGTCATCTTTGATAAGGTATGTCTCACACTTTGATTATCAAATTCGATAATGTATGTCTCACACTTTGATTGTCATCTTTGATAAGGTATGTCTCACACTTTGATTATCAAATTTGATAATGTATGTCTCACACTTTGATTGATCTTTGTCATCTTTGATAAGGTATATGTCTCACACTTTGATTGTCATCTTTGATAAGGTATGTCTCACACTTTGATTATCAAATTTGATAAGGTATGTCTCACACTTTGATTGTCATCTTTGATAAGGTATGTCTCACACTTTGATTGTCATCTTTGATAAGGTATGTCTCACACTTTGATTGTCATCTTTGATAAGGTATTCTCACACTTTGATTATCAAATTTGGTAAGGTATGACTCACACTCTGATTATCAACTTTGGTAAGGTATGAACTCACACTCTGATTATCAACTTTGGTAAGGTATGACTCACACTCTGATTATCAACTTTGGTAAGGTATGTCTCACACTTTGATTATCAACTTTGGTAAGGTATGCCTCACACTTTGATTATCAACTTTGGTAAGGTATGACTCACACTCTGATTATCAACTTTCGTAAGTAAGGTATGACTCACACTCTGATTATCAACTTTCGTAAGGTATGACTCACACTCTGATTATCAACTTTCGTAAGGTATGACTCACACTCTGATTATCAACTTTGGTAAGGTATGACTCACACTTTGATTATCAAATTTGATAAGGTATGTCTCACACTCAACACACACACTTTGATTGTCATCTTTGATAAGGTATTCTCACACTTTGATTATCAAATTTGGTAAGGTATGACTCACACTCTGATTATCAACTTTGGTAAGGTATGACTCACACTCTGATTATCAACTTTGGTAAGGTATGTCTCGCACTTTAATTATCAAATTTGGTAAGGAATGCCTCACACTTTGATTATCAACTTTGGTAAGGTATGACTCACACTTTAATTATCAACTTTGGTAAGGCGTGACTCACACTCTGATTATCAACTATCAACTTTGGTAAGGTATGACTCACACTCTGATTATCAACTTTGGTAAGGTATAACTCACACTCTGATTATCAACTTTCGTAAGGTATGACTCACACTCTGATTATTAACTTTCGTAAGGTATGTCTCACACTTTGATTATCAAATTCGATAAGGTATGTCTCACACTTTGATTGTCATTTTGATAAGGTATGTCTCACACTTTGATTATCAAATTTGATAAGGTATGTCTCACACTTTGATTGTCATCTTTGATAAGGTATGTCTCACACTTTGATTGTCATCTTTGATAAAGTATGTCTCACACTTTGATTGTCATCTTTGATAAGGTATTCTCACACTTTGATTATCAAATTTGGTAAGGTATGACTCACACTCTGATTATCAACTTTGGTAAGGTATGACTCACACTCTGATTATCAACTTTGGTAAGGTATGACTCACACTCTGATTATCAACTTTGGTAAGGTATGTCTCACACTTTAATTATCAAATTTGGTAAGGTATGCCTCACACTTTGATTATCAACTTTGGTAAGGTATGACTCACACTTTAATTATCAACTTTGGTAAGGTGTGACTCACACTCTGATTATCAACTTTGGTAAGGTATAACACACTCTGATTATCAACTTTGGTAAGGTATGACTCACACTCTGATTATCAACTTTGGTAAGGTATGACTCACACTCTGATTATCAACTTTCGTAAGGTATGACTCACACTCTGATTATCAACTTTGTAAGGTATGTCTCACACTTTGATTATCAAATTTGATAAGGTATGTCTCACACTTTGATTGTCATCTTTGATAAGGTATGTCTCACACTTTGATTATCAAATTTGATAAGGTATGTCTCACACTTTGATTGTCATCTTTGATAAGGTATGTCTCACACTTTGATTGTCATCTCTGATAAGGTATGTCTCACACTTTGATTATGAAATTTGATAAGGTATGTCTCACACTTTGATTATCAAATTTGGTAAGGTATTCTCACACGTTGATTATCAAATTTGGTAAGGTATGACTCACACTTTGATTGTCATCTTTGATAAGGTATGTCTCACACTTTGATTATCAACTTTGGTAAGGTATGTCTCACACTTTGATTATCATCTTTGATAAGGTATGCCTCACACTTTGATTATCAAATTTGATAAGGTATGTCTCACACTTTGATTATCATCTTTGATAAGGTATGTCTCACACTTTGATTATCAACTTTGATAAGGTATTCTCACACTTTGATTATCAACTTTGATAAGGTATGACTCACACTCTGATGATCAACTTTGGTAAGGTATGACTCACACTCTGATTATCAACTTTGGTAAGGTATGACTCAAACTCTGATTATTAACTTTCGTAAGGTAGACTCACACTCTGATTATCAACTTTGTAAGGTATGACTCACACTTTGATTATCAAATTTGATAAGGTATGTTATGTCTCACACTTTGATTGTCATCTTTGATAAGGTATGTCTCAAACTTTGATTATCAAATTTGATAAGGTATGTCTCACACTTTGATTGTCATCTTTGATAAGGTATGTCTCACACTTTGATTGTCATCTTTGATAAGGTATTCTCACACTTTGATTATCAAATTTAGTAAGGTATGACTCACACTCTGATTATCAACTTTGGTAAGGTATAACTCACACTCTGATTATCAACTTTGGTAAGGTATGACTCACACTCTGATTATCAACTTTGGTAAGGTATGTCTCACACTTTGATTATCAAATTTGGTAAGGTATGCCTCACACTTTGATTATCAACTTTGGTAAGGTATGACTCACACTTTAATTATCAACTTTGGTAAGGTGTGACTCACACTCTGATTATCAACTTTGGTAAGGTATAACTCACACTCTGATTATCAACTTTGGTAAGGTATGACTCACACTCTGATTATCAACTTTGGTAAGGTATGACTCACACTCTGATTATCAACTTTCGTAAGGTATGACTCACACTCTGATTATCAACTTTCGTAAGGTATGTCTCACACTTTGATTATCAAATTTGATAAGGTATGTCTCACACTTTGATTGTCATCTTTGATAAGGTATGTCTCACACTTTGATTATCAAATTTGATAAGGTATGTCTCACACTTTGATTGTCATCTTTGATAAGGTATGTCTCACACTTTGATTGTCATCTTTGATAAGGTATGTCTCACACTTTGATTATCAAATTCGATAAGGTATGTCTCACACTTTGATTATCATCTTTGATAAGGTATGTCTCACACTTTGATTATCATCTTTGATAAGGTATGTCTCACACTTTGATTATCATCTTTGATAAGGTATTCTCACACTTTGATTATCAAATTTGGTAAGGTATGACTCACACTCTGATTATCAACTTTGGTAAGGTATGACTCACACTCTGATTATCAACTTTGGTAAGGTATGACTCACACTCTGATTATCAACTTTGGTAAGGTATGTCTCACACTTTGATTATCAACTTTGGTAAGGTATGCTCTCACACTTTGATTATCAACTTTGGTAAGGTATGACTCACACTCTGATTATCAACTTTGGTAAGGTATGACTCACACTCTGATTATCAACTTTCGTAAGGTATGACTCACACTCTGATTATCAACTTTGGTAAGGTATGACTCACACTTTGATTATCAACTTTGATAAGGTATGTCTCACACTTTGATTATCAAATTTGATAAGGTATGTCTCACACTTTGATTGTCATCTTTGATAAGGTATGTCTCACACTTTGATTGTCATCTTTGATAAGGTATGTCTCACACTTTGATTATCAAATTTGATAAGGTATGACTCACACTCTGATTATCAACTTTGGTAAGGTATGACTCACACTCTGATTATCAACTTTGGTAAGGTATGACTCACACTCTGATTATCAACTTTGGTAAGGTATGTCTCGCACTTTAATTATCAAATTTGGTAAGGAATGCCTCACACTTTGATGATCAACTTTGGTAAGGTATGACTCACACTTTGATTATCAACTTTGGTAAGGTATGACTCACACTCTGATTATCAACTTTGGTAAGGTATCAACTTTGGTAAGGTATGACTCACACTCTGATTATCAACTTTGGTAAGGTATGACTCACACTCTGATTATCAACTTTGGTAAGGTATGACTCACACTCTGATTATCAACTTTCGTAAGGTATGTCTCACACTTTGATTATCAAATTTGATAAGGTATGTCTCACACTTTGATTGTCATCTTTGATAAGGTATGTCTCACACTTTGATTATCAAATTTGATAAGGTATGTCTCACACTTTGATTGTCATCTTTGATAAGGTATGTCTCACACTTTGATTGTCATCTTTGATAAGGTATGTCTCACACTTTGATTGTCATCTTTGATAAGGTATGTCTCACACTTTGATTATCAAATTTGGTAAGGTATGACTCACACTCTGATTATCAACTTTGGTAAGGTATGACTCACACTCTGATTATCAACTTTGGTAAGGTATGACTCACACTCTGATTATCAACTTTGGTAAGGTATGTCTCACACTTTGATTATCAACTTTGGTAAGGTATGCAACTTTGGTAAGGTATGACTCACACTTTGATTATCAACTTTGGTAAGGTATGACTCACACTTTGATTATCAACTTTGGTAAGGTATGACTCACACTCTGATTATCAACTTTGGTAAGGTATGACTCACACTCTGATTATCAACTTTGGTAAGGTATGACTCACACTCTGATTATCAACTTTGGTAAGGTATGACTCACACTCTGATTATCAACTTTGGTAAGGTATGACTCACACTCTGATTATCAACTTTGATAAGGTATGTCTCAAACTTTGATTATCAAATTTGATAAGGTATGTCTCACACTTTGATTGTCATCTTTGATAAGGTATGTCTCACACTTTGATTATCAAATTTGATAAGGTATGTCTCACACTTTGATTGTCATCTTTGATAAGGTATGTCTCACACTTTGATTGTCATCTTTGATAAGGTATGTCTCACACTTTGATTATCAAATTTGATAAGGTATGTCTCACACTTTGATTATCAAATTTGATAAGGTATGTTTCGCACTTTAATTATCAAATTTGGTAAGGTATGCCTCACACTTTGATTATCAACTTTGGTAAGGTATGTCTCACACTTTGATTGTCATCTTTGATAAGGTATGTCTCACACTTTGATTATCAACTTTGGTAAGGTATGTCTCACACTTTGATTATCATCTTTGATAAGGTATGTCTCACACTTTGATTATCAACTTTGATAAGGTATGTCTCACACTTTGATTATCATCTTTGATAAGGTATGTCTCACACTTTGATTATCAACTTTGATAAGGTATGACTCACACTTTGATTATCAACTTTGATAAGGTATGACTCACACTCTGATTATCAACTTTGATAAGGTATGACTCACACTCTGATTATCAACTTTGGTAAGGTATGACTCACACTCTGATTATCAACTTTCGTAAGGTATGACTCACACTTTGATTATCAACTTTGGTAAGGTATGTCTCACACTTTGATTATCAAATTCGATAAGGTATGTCTCACACTTTGATTGTCATCTTTGATAAGGTATGTCTCACACTTTGATTATCAAATTTGATAAGGTATGTCTCACACTTTGATTGTCATCTTTGATAAGGTATGTCTCACACTTTGATTGTCATCTTTGATAAGGTATTCTCACACTTTGATTATCAAATTTGGTAAGGTATGACTCACACTCTGATTATCAACTTTGGTAAGGTATGACTCACACTCTGATTATCAACTTTGGTAAGGTATGACTCACACTCTGATTATCAACTTTGGTAAGGTATGTCTCACACTTTGATTATCAAATTTGGTAAGGTATGACTCACACTTTGATTATCAACTTTGGTAAGGTATGACTCACACTTTGATTATCAACTTTGGTAAGGTATGACTCACACTCTGATGATCAATTTTGGTAAGGTATGACTCACACTCTGATTATCAACTTTGGTAAGGTATGACTCACACTCTGATTATCAACTTTGGTAAGGTATGACTCACACTCTGATTATCAACTTTCGTAAGGTATGACTCACACTCTGATTATCAACTTTGGTAAGGTATGTCTCACACTTTGATTATCAAATTTGATAAGGTATGTCTCACACTTTGATTGTCATCTTTGATAAGGTATGTCTCACACTTTGATTGTCATCTTTGATAAGGTATGTCTCACACTTTGATTATCAAATTTGATAAGGTATGTCTCACACTTTGATTGTCATCTTTGATAAGGTATGTCTCACACTTTGATTATCAAATTTGATAAGGTATGTCTCACACTTTGATTGTCATCTTTGATAAGGTATGTCTCACACTTTGATTATCAAATTTGGTAAGGTATGACTCACACTCTGATTATCAACTTTGGTAAGGTATGACTCACACTCTGATTATCAACTTTGGTAAGGTATGACTCACACTCTGATTATCAACTTTGGTAAGGTATGTCTCGCACTTTAATTATCAAATTTGGTAAGGAATGCCTCACACTTTGATGATCAACTTTGGTAAGGTATGACTCACACTTTGATTATCAACTTTGGTAAGGTATGACTCAAACTCTGATTATCAACTTTGGTAAGGTATGACTCACACTCTGATTATCAACTTTGGTAAGGTATGACTCACACTCTGATTATCAACTTTGGTAAGGTATGACTCACACTCTGATTATCAACTTTGATAAGGTATGACTCACACTCTGATTATCAACTTTGATAAGGTATGTCTCACACTTTGATTATCAAATTTGATAAGGTATGTCTCACACTTTGATTGTCATCTTTGATAAGGTATGTCTCACACTTTGATTATCATCTTTGATAAGGTATGTCTCACACTTTGATTATCAAATTTGATAAGGTATGTCTCACACTTTGATTGTCATCTTTGATAAGGTATGTCTCACACTTTGATTATCAAATTTGATAAGGTATGTCTCACACTTTGATTGTCATCTTTGATAAGGTATGTCTCACACTTTGATTATCAAATTTGGTAAGGTATGACTCACACTCTGATTATCAACTTTGGTAAGGTATGACTCACACTCTGATTATCAACTTTGGTAAGGTATGACTCACACTCTGATTATCAACTTTGGTAAGGTATGTCTCACACTTTGATTATCAACTTTGGTAAGGTATGTCTCACACTTTGATTATCAACTTTGGTAAGGTATGACTCACACTCTGATTATCAACTTTGGTAAGGTATGACTCACACTCTGATTATCAACTTTGGTAAGGTATGACTCACACTCTGATTATCAACTTTGGTAAGGTATAACTCACACTCTGATTATCAACTTTGGTAAGGTATGACTCACACTCTGATTATCAACTTTGGTAAGGTATGACTCACACTTTGATTATCAAATTTGATAAGGTATGTCTCACACTTTGATTGTCATCTTTGATAAGGTATGTCTCACACTTTGATTATCAAATTTGATAAGGTATGTCTCACACTTTGATTGTCATCTTTGATAAGGTATGTCTCACACTTTGATTGTCATCTTTGATAAGGTATTCTCACACTTTGATTATCAAATTTGGTAAGGTATGACTCACACTCTGATTATCAACTTTGGTAAGGTTGACTCACACTCTGATTATCAACTTTGGTATATGACTCACACTCTGATTATCAACTTTGGTAAGGTATGACTCACACTTTGATTATCAACTTTGGTAAGGTATGACTCACACTCTGATTATCAACTTTGGTAAGGTATGACTCACACTCTGATTATCAACTTTGGTAAGGTATGACTCACACTCTGATTATCAACTTTGGTAAGGTATGACTCACACTCTGATTATCAACTTTGTAAGGTATGACTCACACTCTGATTATCAACTTTGGTAAGGTATGTCTCACACTTTGATTATCAAATTTGATAAGGATTATGTAAGGTATGTCTCACACTTTGATTGTCATCTTTGATAAGGTATGCCTCACACTTTGATTATCAAATTTGATAAGGTATGTCTCACACTTTGATTGTCATCTTTGATAAGGTATGTCTCACACTTTGATTGTCATCTTTGATAAGGTATGTTTCACATTTGATTTTCATCTTTGATAAGGTATGTCACACACTCTGATTATCAACTTTGGTAAGGTATGAGTCACACTCTGATTATCAACTTTGGTAAGGTATGACTCACACTCTGATTATCAACTTTGGTAAGGTATGTCTCACACTTTGATTATCAACTTTGGTAAGGTATGACTCACACTTTGATTATCAACTTTGGTAAGGTATGACTCACACTTTGATTATCAACTTTGGTAAGGTATGACTCACACTTTGATTATCAACTTTGGTAAGGTATGACTCACACTCTGATTATCAACTTTGGTAAGGTATGACTCACACTCTGATTATCAACTTTGGTAAGGTATGACTCACACTCTGATTATCAACTTTGGTAAGGTATGACTCACACTCTGATTATCAACTTTGGTAAGGTATGTCTCACACTTTGATTATCAAATTTGATAAGGTATGTCTCACACTTTGATTGTCATCTTTGATAAGGTATGTCTCACACTTTGATTATCAAATTTGATAAGGTATGTCTCACACTTTGATTGTCATCTTTGATAAGGTATGTCTCACACTTTGATTGTCATCTTTGATAAGGTATGTCTCACACTTTGATTATCAAATTTGATAAGGTATGTCTCACACTTTGATTGTCATCTTTGATAAGGTATGTCTCACACTTTGATTATCATCTTTGATAAGGTATGTCTCACACTTTGATTATCATCTTTGATAAGGTATGTCTCACACTTTGATTATCAAATTTGATAAGGTATGTCTCGCACTTTAATTATCAAATTTGGTAAGGTATTCTCACACGTTGATTATCAAATTTGGTAAGGTATGACTCACACTTTGATTGTCATCTTTGATAAGGTATGTCTCACACTTTGATTATCAACTTTGGTAAGGTATGTCTTACACTTTGATTGTCATCTTTGATAAGGTATGCCTCACACTTTGATTATCAAATTTGATAAGGTATGTCTCACACTTTGATTGTCATCTTTGATAAGGTATGTCTCACACTTTGATTGTCATCTTTGATAAGGTATGTCTCACACTTTGATTATCAAATTTGATAAGGTATGACTCACACTCTGATTATCAACTTTGGTAAGGTATGACTCACACTCTGATTATCAACTTTGGTAAGGTATGACTCACACTTTGATTATCATCTTTGATAAGGTATGTCTCACACTTTGATTATCAACTTTGGTAAGGTGTGTCTCACACTTTGATTATCATCTTTGATAAGGTATGCCTCACACTTTGATTATCAACTTTGATAAGGTATGTCTCACACTTTGATTGTCATCTTTGATAAGGTATGTCTCACACTTTGATTGTCATCTTTGATAAGGTATTCTCACACTTTGATTATCAAATTTGATAAGGTATGACTCACACTCTGATTATCAACTTTGGTAAGGTATGACTCACACTCTGATTATCAACTTTGGTAAGGTATGACTCACACTCTGATTATCAACTTTGGTAAGGTATGACTCACACTCTGATTATCAACTTTGGTAAGGTATGACTCACACTCTGATTATCAACTTTGGTAAGGTATGACTCACACTCTGATTATCAACTTTCGTAAGGTATGACTCACACTCTGATTATTAACTTTCGTAAGGTATGACTCACACTCTGATTATCAACTTTGGTAAGGTATGACTCACACTTTGATTATCAAATTTGATAAGCTATGTATGTCTCACACTTTGATTGTCATCTTTGATAAGGTATGTCTCACACTTTGATTATCAAATTTGATAAGGTATGTCTCACACTTTGATTGTCATCTTTGATAAGGTATGTCTCACACTTTGATTGTCATCTTTGATAAGGTATTCTCACACTTTGATTATCAAATTTGGTAAGGTATGACTCACACTCTGATTATCAACTTTGGTAAGGTATAACTCACACTCTGATTATCAACTTTGGTAAGGTATGACTCACACTCTGATTATCAACTTTGGTAAGGTATGTCTCGCACTTTAATTATCAAATTTGGTAAGGAATGCCTCACACTTTGATTATCAACTTTGGTAAGGTATGACTCACACTTTAATTATCAACTTTGGTAAGGTGTGACTCACACTCTGATTATCAACTTTGGTAAGGTATAACTCACACTCTGATTATCAACTTTGGTAAGGTATGACTCACACTCTGATTATCAACTTTGGTAAGGTATGACTCACACTCTGATTATCAACTTTCGTAAGGTATGACTCACACTCTGATTATCAACTTTCGTAAGGTATGTCTCACACTTTGATTATGAAATTTGATAAGGTATGTCTCACACTTTGATTGTCATCTTTGATAAGGTATGTCTCACACTTTGATTATCAAATTTGATAAGGTATGTCTCACACTTTGATTGTCATCTTTGATAAGGTATGTCTCACACTTTGATTGTCATCTTTGATAAGGTATGTCTCACACTTTGATTGTCATCTTTGATAAGGTATTCTCACACTTTGATTATCAAATTTGGTAAGGTATGACTCACACTCTGATTATCAACTTTGGTAAGGTATGACTCACACTCTGATTATCAACTTTGGTAAGGTATGACTCACACTCTGATTATCAACTTTGGTAAGGTATGTCTCGCACTTTAATTATCAAATTTGGTAAGGAATGCCTCACACTTTGATTATCAACTTTGGTAAGGTATGACTCACACTTTGATTATCAACTTTGGTAAGGTATGACTCACACTCTGATTATCAACTTTGGTAAGGTATGACTCACACTCTGATTATCAACTTTGGTAAGGTATGACTCACACTCTGATTATCAACTTTGGTAAGGTATGACTCACACTCTGATTATCAACTTTCGTAAGGTATGACTCACACTCTGATTATCAACTTTCGTAAGGTATGTCTCACACTTTGATTATCAAATTTGATAAGGTATGTCTCACACTTTGATTGTCATCTTTGATAAGGTATGTCTCACACTTTGATTATCAAATTTGATAAGGTATGTCTCACACTTTGATTGTCATCTTTGATAAGGTATGTCTCACACTTTGATTGTCATCTTTGATAAGGTATGTCTCACACTTTGATTATCAAATTTGATAAGGTATGTCTCACACTTTGATTGTCATCTTTGATAAGGTATGTCTCACACTTTGATTATCATCTTTGATAAGGTATGTCTCACACTTTGATTATCATCTTTGATAAGGTATGTCTCACACTTTGATTATCAAATTTGATAAGGTATGTCTCACACTTTGATTATCAACTTTGGTAAGGTATGTCTCACACTTTGATTATCAAATTTGGTAAGGTATGACTCACACTTTGATTATCAACTTTGATAAGGTATGTCTCACACTTTGATTATCAACTTTGGTAAGGTATGTCTCACACTTTGATTATCAACTTTGATAAGGTATGCCTCACACTTTGATTATCAAATTTGATAAGGTATGTCTCACACTTTGATTATCAACTTTGATAAGGTATGTCTCACACTTTGATTATCAACTTTGGTAAGGTATGTCTCACACTTTGATTATCAAATTTGATAAGGTATGACTCACACTCTGATTATCAACTTTGGTAAGGTATAACTCACACTCTGATTATCAACTTTGGTAAGGTATGACTCACACTTTGATTGTCATCTTTGATAAGGTATGTCTCACACTTTGATTATCAACTTTGGTAAGGTATGTCTTACACTTTGATTGTCATCTTTGATAAGGTATGTCTCACACTTTGATTATCAAATTTGATAAGGTATGTCTCACACTTTGATTGTCATCTTTGATAAGGTATGTCTCACACTTTGATTGTCATCTTTGATAAGGTATTCTCACACTTTGATTATCAAATTTGATAAGGTATGACTCACACTCTGATTATCAACTTTGGTAAGGTATGACTCACACTCTGATTATCAACTTTGGTAAGGTATGACTCACACTCTGATGATCAACTTTGGTAAGGTATGACTCACACTCTGATTATCAACTTTGGTAAGGTATGACTCACACTCTGATTATCAACTTTGGTAAGGTATGACTCACACTCTGATTATCAACTTTGGTAAGGTATGACTCACACTCTGATTATCAACTTTGGTAAGGTATAACTCACACTCTGATTATCAACTATGGTAAGGTATGACTCACACTCTGATTATCAACTTTGGTAAGGTATGTCTTGCACTTTGATTATCAAATTTGATAAGGTATGTCTCACACTTTGATTATCAAATTTGATAAGGTATGTCTCACACTTTGATTATCAAATTTGATAAGGTATGTCTCACACTTTGATTATGTCATCTTTGATAAGGTATGTCTCACACTTTGATTGTCATCTTTGATAAGGTATGTCTCACACTTTGATTATCAAATTTGATAAGGTATGTCTCACACTTTGATTGTCATCTTTGATAAGGTATGTCTCACACTTTGATTATCATCTTTGATAAGGTATGTCTCACACTTTGATTATCAAATTTGATAAGGTATGTCTCACACTTTGATTATCAACTTTGATAAGGTATGACTCACACTTTGATTATCAACTTTGGTAAGGTATGACTCACACTTTGATTATCAACTTTGGTAAGGTATGACTCACACTCTGATTATCAACTTTGGTAAGGTATGACTCACACTCTGATTATCAACTTTGGTAAGGTATGACTCACACTTTGATTATCAACTTTGATAAGGTATGTCTCACACTTTGATTATCAACTTTGATAAGGTATGTCTCACACTTTGATTATCAAATTTGATAAGGTATGTCTCACACTTTGATTGTCATCTTTGATAAGGTATGTCTCACACTTTGATTGTCATCTTTGATAAGGTATGTCTCACACTTTGATTATCAAATTTGATAAGGTATGTCTCACACTTTGATTGTCATCTTTGATAAGGTATGTCTCACACTTTGATTATCATCTTTGATAAGGTATGTCTCACACTTTGATTATCAAATTTGATAAGGTATGTCTCACACTTTGATTATCAAATTTGATAAGGTATGTCTCGCACTTTAATTATCAAATTTGGTAAGGTATGTCTCACACTTTGATTATCAACTTTGGTAAGGTATGACTCACACTTTGATTATCAACTTTGATAAGGTATGTCTCACACTTTGATTATCAACTTTGGTAAGGTATGTCTCACACTTTGATTATCAACTTTGATAAGGTATGTCTCACACTTTGATTATCAAATTTGATAAGGTATGTCTCACACTTTGATTATCAACTTTGATAAGGTATGTCTCACACTTTGATTATCAACTTTGGTAAGGTATGACTCACACTTTGATTATCAACTTTGGTAAGGTATGACTCACACTCTGATTATCAACTTTGGTAAGGTATGACTCACACTCTGATTATCAACTTTGGTAAGGTATGACTCACACTTTGATTATCAACTTTGATAAGGTATGTCTCACACTTTGATTATCAACTTTGGTAAGGTATGTCTCACACTTTGATTATCATCTTTGATAAGGTATGTCTCACACTTTGATTATCAAATTTGATAAGGTATGTCTCACACTTTGATTATCAACTTTGATAAGGTATGTCTCACACTCACACTGATTATCATCTTTGATAAGGTATGTCTCACACTTTGATTATCAAATTTGATAAGGTATGACTCACACTCTGATTATCAACTTTGGTAAGGTATGACTCACACTCTGATTATCAACTTTGGTAAGGTATGACTCACACTCTGATTATCAACTTTGGTAAGGTATGACTCACACTCTGATTATCAACTTTGGTAAGGTATGACTCACACTCTGATTATCAACTTTGGTAAGGTATGACTCACACTCTGATTATCAACTTTGAAGGTATGACTCACACTCTGATTATCAACTTTGATAAGGTATGACTCACACTCTGATTATCAACTTTGGTAAGGTATGACTCACACTTTGATTATCAAATTTGGTAAGGTATGTCTCACACTTTGATTATCATCTTTGATAAGGTATGTCTCACACTTTGATTATCAAATTTGATAAGGTATGTCTCACACTTTGATTATCATCTTTGATAAGGTATGTCTCACACTTTGATTATCAAATTTGGTAAGGTATGACTCACACTTTGATTATCAACTTTGATAAGGTATGACTCACACTTTGATTATCAACTTTGGTAAGGTATGACTCACACTCTGATTATCAACTTTGGTAAGGTATGTCTCACACTTTGATTATCAACTTTGGTAAGGTATGTCTCACACTTTGATTATCAACTTTGGTAAGGTATGACTCACACTTTGATTATCAACTTTGGTAAGGTATGACTCACACTCTGATTATCAACTTTGGTAAGGTATGACTCACACTCTGATTATCAACTTTGGTAAGGTATGACTCACACTCTGATTATCAACTTTGGTAAGGTATGACTCACACTCTGATTATCAACTTTCGTAAGGTATGACTCACACTCTGATTATCAACTTTGTAAGGTATGTCTCACACTTTGATTATCAAATTTGATAAGGTATGTCTCACACTTTGATTGTCATCTTTGATAAGGTATGTCTCACACTTTGATTATCAAATTTGATAAGGTATGTCTCACACTTTGATTGTCATCTTTGATAAGGTATGTCTCACACTTTGATTGTCATCTTTGATAAGGTATGTCTCACACTTTGATTATCATCTTTGATAAGGTATGTCTCACACTTTGATTATCAACTTTGGTAAGGTATGACTCACACTCTGATTATCAACTTTGGTAAGGTATGACTCACACTCTGATTATCAACTTTGGTAAGGTATGACTCACACTCTGATTATCAACTTTGGTAAGGTATGTCTCACACTTTGATTATCAACTTTGGTAAGGTATGTCTCACACTTTGATTATCAACTTTGGTAAGGTATGACTCACACTTTGATTATCAACTTTGGTAAGGTATGACTCACACTCTGATTATCAACTTTGGTAAGGTATGACTCACACTCTGATTATCAACTTTGGTAAGGTATGACTCACACTCTGATTATCAACTTTGGTAAGGTATGACTCACACTCTGATTATCAACTTTCGTAAGGTATGACTCACACTCTGATTATCAACTTTCGTAAGGTATGTCTCACACTTTGATTATCAAATTTGATAAGGTATGTCTCACACTTTGATTGTCATCTTTGATAAGGTATGTCTCACACTTTGATTATCATCTTTGATAAGGTATGTCTCACACTTTGATTATCATCTTTGATAAGGTATGTCTCACACTTTGATTATCATCTTTGATAAGGTATGTCTCACACTTTGATTATCAAATTTGATAAGGTATGTCTCACACTTTGATTATCATTTTGATAAGGTATGTCTCACACTTTGATTGTCATCTTTGATAAGGTATGTCTCACACTTTGATTATCATCTTTGATAAGGTATGTCTCACACTTTGATTATCAAATTTGATAAGGTATGTCTCACACTTTGATTATCAAATTTGGTAAGGTATTCTCACACTTTGATTATCAAATTTGGTAAGGTATGACTCACACTTTGATTGTCAAATTTGATAAGGTATGTCTCACACTTTGATTATCAACTTTGGTAAGGTATGTCTTACACTTTGATTGTCATCTTTGATAAGGTATGTCACACACTTTGATTATCAAATTTGATAATGTATGACTCACACTCTGCTTATCAACTTTCATAAGGTATGTCTCACACTTTGATTATCAACTTTGTAAGGTATGACTCACACACTTGATTATCAACTTTGATAAGGTATGACTCACACTCTGATTATCAACTTTGGTAAGGTATGACTCACACTCTGATTATCAACTTTGGTAAGGTATGACTCACACTTTGATTATCAACTTTGATAAGGTATGTCTCACACTTTGATTATCAACTTTGGTAAGGTATGTCTCACACTTTGATTATCATCTTTGATAAGGTATGTCTCACACTTTGATTATCAAATTTGATAAGGTATGTCTCACACTTTGATTATCAACTTTGATAAGGTATGTCTCACACTTTGATTATCAACTTTGATAAGGTATGACTCACACTTTGATTATCAACTTTGGTAAGGTATGACTCACACTCTGATTATCAACTTTGGTAAGGTATGACTCACACTCTGATTATCAACTTTGGGTATGACTCACACTCTGATTATCAACTTTGGTAAGGTATGACTCACACTCTGATTATCAACTTTGGTAAGGTATGACTCACACTCTGATTATCAACTTTGGTAAGGTATGACTCACACTCTGATTATCAACTTTGGTAAGGTATGACTCACACTCTGATTATCAACTTTGGTAAGGTATGACTCACACTCTGATTATCAACTTTGGTAAGGTATGACTCACACTTTGATTATCAACTTTGATAAGGTATGTCTCAAACTTTGATTATCAAATTTGATAAGGTATGTCTCACACTTTGATTGTCATCTTTGATAAGGTATGTCTCACACTTTGATTATCAAATTTGATAAGGTATGTCTCACACTTTGATTGTCATCTTTGATAAGGTATGTCTCACACTTTGATTGTCATCTTTGATAAGGTATGTCTCACACTTTGATTATCAAATTTGATAAGGTATGTCTCACACTTTGATTATCATCTTTGATAAGGTATGTCTCACACTTTGATTATCATCTTTGATAAGGTATGTCTCACACTTTGATTATCAAATTTGATAAGGTATGTCTCACACTTTGATTATCAACTTTGATAAGGTATGTCTCACACTTTGATTATCAACTTTGATAAGGTATGACTCACACTCTGATTATCAACTTTGGTAAGGTATGACTCACACTCTGATTATCAACTTTGGTAAGGTATGACTCACACTATCTGATTATCAACTTTGATAAACTTTGGTATGACTCACACTTTGATTATCAACTTTGGTAAGGTATGACTCACACTCTGATTATCAACTTTGGTAAGGTATGACTCACACTCTGATTATCAACTTTGGTAAGGTATGACTCACACTCTGATTATCAACTTTCGTAAGGTATGACTCACACTCTGATTATCAACTTTGATAAGGTATGACTCACACTCTGATTATCAACTTTGGTAAGGTATGACTCAAACTTTGATTATCAAATTTGATAAGGTATGTCTCACACTTTGATTGTCATCTTTGATAAGGTATGTCTCACACTTTGATTATCAAATTTGATAAGGTATGTCTCACACTTTGATTATCATCTTTGATAAGGTATGTCTCACACTTTGATTATCATCTTTGATAAGGTATGACTCACACTTTGATTATCAAATTTGGTAAGGTATGACTCACACTCTGATTATCAACTTTGGTAAGGTATGACTCACACTCTGATTATCAACTTTGGTAAGGTATGACTCACACTTTGATTATCAACTTTGGTAAGGTATGTCTCACACTTTGATTATCAACTTTGGTAAGGTATGTCTCACACTTTGATTATCAACTTTGGTAAGGTATGACTCACACTTTGATTATCAACTTTGGTAAGGTATGACTCACACTCTGATTATCAACTTTGGTAAGGTATGACTCACACTCTGATTATCAACTTTGGTAAGGTATGACTCACACTCTGATTATCAACTTTGGTAAGGTATGACTCACACTCTGATTATCAACTTTGTAAGGTATGACTCACACTCTGATTATCAACTTTGGTAAGGTATGACTCACACTCTGATTATCAACTTTGATAAGGTATGTCTCACACTTTGATTGTCATCATAAGGTATGTCTCACACTTTGATTATCAAATTTGATAAGGTATGTCTCACACTTTGATTATCATCTTTGATAAGGTATGTCTCACACTTTGATTATCAAATTTGATAAGGTATGTCTCACACTTTGATTGTCATCTTTGATAAGGTATGTCTCACACTTTGATTGTCATCTTTGATAAGGTATGTCTCACACTTTGATTATCAACTTTGATAAGGTATGTCTCACACTCTGATTATCAACTTTGGTAAGGTATGACTCACACTTTGGTAAGGTATGTCTGATTATCAACTTTGGTAAGGTATGACTCACACTTTGATTATCAACTTTGGTAAGGTATGTCTCACACTTTGATTATCAACTTTGGTAAGGTATGTCTCACACTTTGATTATCAACTTTGGTAAGGTATGACTCACACTTTGATTATCAACTTTGGTAAGGTATGACTCACACTTTGATTATCAACTTTGGTAAGGTATGACTCACACTCTGATTATCAACTTTGGTAAGGTATGACTCACACTCTGATTATCAACTTTGGTAAGGTATGACTCACACTCTGATTATCAACTTTGAAGGTATGACTCACACTCTGATTATCAACTTTGGTAAGGTATGTCTCACACTTTGATTATCAACTTTGATAAGGTATGTCTCACACTTTGATTATCAACTTTGATAAGGTATGTCTCACACTTTGATTATCAAATTTGATAAGGTATGTCTCACACTTTGATTATCATCTTTGATAAGGTATGTCTCACACTTTGATTGTCATCTTTGATAAGGTATGTCTCACACTTTGATTATCAAATTTGATAAGGTATGTCTCACACTTTGATTATCATCTTTGATAAGGTATGTCTCACACTTTGATTATCAACTTTGATAAGGTATGTCTCACACTTTGATTATCATCTTTGATAAGGTATGTCTCACACTTTGATTATCAAATTTGATAAGGTATGTCTCACACTTTGATTATCAAATTTGGTAAGGTATGTCTCACACTTTGATTATCAAATTTGGTAAGGTATGACTCACACTTTGATTATCAACTTTGATAAGGTATGTCTCACACTTTGATTATCAACTTTGGTAAGGTATGTCTCACACTTTGATTATCAACTTTGATAAGGTATGTCTCACACTTTGATTATCAAATTTGATAAGGTATGTCTCACACTTTGATTATCAACTTTGGTAAGGTATGTCTCACACTTTGATTATCAACTTTGATAAGGTATGACTCACACTTTGATTATCAACTTTGGTAAGGTATGACTCACACTCTGATTATCAACTTTGGTAAGGTATGACTCACACTCTGATTATCAACTTTGGTAAGGTATGACTCACACTCTGATTATCAACTTTGGTAAGGTATGACTCACACTCTGATTATCAACTTTGGTAAGGTATGACTCACACTCTGATTATCAACTTTGGTAAGGTATGACTCACACTTTGATTATCAACTTTGGTAAGGTATGACTCACACTGATTGTCAACTTTGATAAGGTATGTCTCACACTTTGATTATCAACTTTGATAAGGTATGTCTCACACTTTGATTATCAACTTTGATAAGGTATGTCTCACACTTTGATTGTCATCTTTGATAAGGTATGTCTCACACTTTGATTATCAAATTTGATAAGGTATGTCTCACACTTTGATTGTCATCTTTGATAAGGTATGTCTCACACTTTGATTATCATCTTTGATAAGGTATGTCTCACACTTTGATTATCAAATTTGGTAAGGTATGACTCACACTTTGATTATCAACTTTGGTAAGGTATGACTCACACTCTGATTATCAACTTTGGTAAGGTATGACTCTCACACTCACACTGATTATCAACTTTGGTAAGGTATGACTCACACTTTGATTATCAACTTTGGTAAGGTATGACTCACACTTTGATTATCAACTTTGGTAAGGTATGACTCACACTCTGATTATCAACTTTGGTAAGGTATGACTCACACTCTGATTATCAACTTTGGTAAGGTATGACTCACACTCTGATTATCAACTTTGGTAAGGTATGTCTCACACTTTGATTATCAACTTTGATAAGGTATGTCTCACACTTTGATTATCAACTTTGGTATGTCTCACACTTTGATTATCAACTTTGATAAGGTATGTCTCACACTTTGATTATCAACTTTGATAAGGTATGTCTCACACTTTGATTATCAACTTTGATAAGGTATGTCTCACACTTTGATTATCAAATTTGGTAAGGTATGACTCACACTCTGATTATCAACTTTGGTAAGGTATGACTCACACTCTGATTATCAACTTTGGTAAGGTATGACTCACACTCTGATTATCAACTTTGGTAAGGTATGTCTCACACTTTGATTATCAACTTTGGTAAGGTATGTCTCACACTTTGATTATCAACTTTGGTAAGGTATGACTCACACTTTGATTATCAACTTTGGTAAGGTATGACTCACACTTTGATTATCAACTTTGGTAAGGTATGACTCACACTCTGATTATCAACTTTGGTAAGGTATGACTCACACTCTGATTATCAACTTTGGTAAGGTATGACTCACACTCTGATTATCAACTTTGGTAAGGTATGACTCACACTCTGATTATCAACTTTGGTAAGGTATGACTCACACTCTGATTATCAACTTTGATAAGGTATGTCTCACACTTTGATTATCAAATTTGATAAGGTATGTCTCACACTTTGATTATCAACTTTGATAAGGTATGTCTCACACTTTGATTATCAAATTTGATAAGGTATGTCTCACACTTTGATTATCATCTTTGATAAGGTATGTCTCACACTTTGATTGTCATCTTTGATAAGGTATGTCTCACACTTTGATTATCAAATTTGATAAGGTATGTCTCACACTTTGATTATCATCTTTGATAAGGTATGTCTCACACTTTGATTATCAACTTTGATAAGGTATGTCTCACACTTTGATTATCAAATTTGATAAGGTATGTCTCACACTTTGATTATCAACTTTGATAAGGTATGTCTCACACTTTGATTATCAACTTTGGTAAGGTATGACTCACACTTTGATTATCAACTTTGGTAAGGTATGACTCACACTCTGATTATCAACTTTGGTAAGGTATGACTCACACTCTGATTATCAACTTTGGTAAGGTATGACTCACACTTTGATTATCAACTTTGGTAAGGTATGACTCACACTCTGATTATCAACTTTGGTATCAACTTTGGTAAGGTATGACTCACACTCTGATTATCAACTTTGGTAAGGTATGACTCACACTCTGATTATCAACTTTGGTAAGGTATGACTCACACTCTGATTATCAACTTTGTAAGGTATGACTCACACTTTGATTATCAACTTTGGTAAGGTATGACTCACACTTTGATTATCAAATTTGATAAGGTATGTCTCACACTTTGATTGTCATCTTTGATAAGGTATGTCTCACACTTTGATTATCAAATTTGATAAGGTATGTCTCACACTTTGATTATCATCTTTGATAAGGTATGTCTCACACTTTGATTATCATCTTTGATAAGGTATGTCTCACACTTTGATTATCAAATTTGGTAAGGTATGACTCACACTCTGATTATCAACTTTGGTAAGGTATGACTCACACTCTGATTATCAACTTTGGTAAGGTATGACTCACACTCTGATTATCAACTTTGGTAAGGTATGTCTCACACTTTGATTATCAAATTTGAAGGTATGTCTCACACTTTGATTATCAACTTTGTAAGGTATGACTCACACTTTGATTATCAACTTTGGTAAGGTATGACTCACACTTTGATTATCAACTTTGGTAAGGTATGACTCACACTTTGATTATCAACTTTGGTAAGGTATGACTCACACTCTGATTATCAACTTTGGTAAGGTATGACTCACACTCTGATTATCAAAGGTTGACTAAGGTATGTCTCACACTTTGATTATCAACTTTGTAAGGTATGTCTCACACTTTGATTATCAAATTTGATAAGGTATGTCTCACACTTTGATTATCAAATTTGATAAGGTATGTCTCACACTTTGATTATCATCTTTGATAAGGTATGTCTCACACTTTGATTGTCATCTTTGATAAGGTATGTCTCACACTTTGATTATCAAATTTGATAAGGTATGTCTCACATTATCTTTGATTGTCACACTTTGATAAGGTATGTCTCACACTTTGATTATCAACTTTGATAAGGTATGTCTCAAACTTTGATTATCAAATTTGATAAGGTATGTCTCACACTTTGATTATCAACTTTGATAAGGTATGTCTCACACTTTGATTATCAAATTTGGTAAGGTATGACTCACACTCTGATTATCAACTTTGGTAAGGTATGACTCACACTCAACTTTGATAAGGTATGTCTCACACTTTGAAGGTATGATCACACTCTGATTATCAACTTTGGTAAGGTATGTCTCACACTTTGATTATCAACTTTGGTAAGGTATGACTCACACTTTAATTATCAACTTTGGTAAGGTGTGACTCACACTCTGATTATCAACTTTGGTAAGGTATGACTCACACTCTGATTATCAACTTTGGTAAGGTATGACTCACACTCTGATTATCAACTTTGGTAAGGTATGACTCACACTCTGATTATCAACTTTGGTAAGGTATGACTCACACTTTGATTATCAAATTTGATAAGGTATGTCTCACACTTTGATTATCAACTTTGATAAGGTATGTCTCACACTTTGATTATCAAATTTGATAAGGTATGTCTCACACTTTGATTATCAACTTTGATAAGGTATGTCTCACACTTTGATTATCAACTTTGATAAGGTATGTCTTTTGATAAGGTATGTCTCACACTTTGATTATCAACTTTGGTAAGGTATGACTCACACTCTGATTATCAACTTTGGTAAGGTATGTCTCACACTTTGATTATCAACTTTGGTAAGGTATGTCTCACACTTTGATTATCAACTTTGGTAAGGTATGACTCACACTCTGATTATCAACTTTGATAAGGTATGTCTCACACTCTGATTATCAAGGTATGACTTTTATCAACTTTGGTAAGGTATGACTCACACTCTGATTATCAACTTTTATCAACTTTGTAAGGTATGACTCACACTCTGATTATCAACTTTGGTAAGGTATGACTCACACTCTGATTATCAACTTTGGTAAGGTATGACTCACACTCTGATTATCAACTTTGGTAAGGTATGACTCACACTCTGATTATCAACTTTGTATGACTCACACTTTGATTATCAACTTTGATAAGGTATGTCTCACACTTTGATTATCAACTTTGATAAGGTATGTCTCACACTTTGATTATCAACTTTGATAAGGTATGTCTCACACTTTGATTATCAACTTTGATAAGGTATGATTATCAAATTTGATACTTTGATTATCATCTTTGATAAGGTATGTCTCACACTTTGATTATCATCTTTGATAAGGTATGTCTCACACTTTGATTATCAAATTTGGTAAGGTATGACTCACACTTGATTATCAACTTTGGTAAGGTATGACTCACACTCTGATTATCAACTTTGGTAAGGTATGACTCACACTCTGATTATCAACTTTGGTAAGGTATGACTCACACTTTGATTATCAACTTTGGTAAGGTATGACTCACACTTTGATTATCAACTTTGGTAAGGTATGACTCACACTCTGATTATCAACTTTGGTAAGGTATGACTCACACTCTGATTATCAACTTTGGTAAGGTATGACTCACACTCTGATTATCAACTTTGGTAAGGTATGACTCACACTCTGATTATCAACTTTGGTAAGGTATGACTCACACTCTGATTATCAACTTTGGTAAGGTATGATTCACACTTTGATTATCACACTTTGATAAGGTATGTCTCACACTTTGATTATCAAATTTGATAAGGTATGTCTCACACTTTGATTATCATAAGGTATGTCTTTTGATAAGGTATGTCTCACACTTTGATTATCATCTTTGATAAGGTATGTCTCACACTTTGATTATCATCTTTGATAAGGTATGTCTCACACTTTGATTATCAAATTTGATAAGGTATGTCTCACACTTTGATTATCAAATTTGATAAGGTATGTCTCACACTTTGATTATCAAATTTGGTAAGGTATGTCTCACACTTTGATTATCAAATTTGATAAGGTATGTCTCACACTTTGATTATCAAATTTGAAGGTATGTCTCACACTTTGATTATCAACTTTGATAAGGTATGTCTCACACTTTGATTATCAACTTTGATAAGGTATGTCTCACACTTTGATTATCAACTTTGATAAGGTATGTCTCACACTCTGATTATCAACTTTGGTAAGGTATGACTCACACTTTGATTATCAACTTTGGTAAGGTATGACTCACACTTTGATTATCAACTTTGGTAAGGTATGACTCACACTCTGATTATCAACTTTGGTAAGGTATGACTCACACTTTGATTATCAACTTTGGTAAGGTATGTCTCACACTCTGATTATCAACTTTGGTAAGGTATGACTCACACTCTGATTATCAACTTTGGTAAGGTATGACTCACACTCTGATTATCAACTTTGGTAAGGTATGACTCACACTCTGATTATCAACTTTGGTAAGGTATGACTCACACTTTGATTATCAAATTTGATAAGGTATGTCTCACACTTTGATTATCATCTTTGATAAGGTATGTCTCACACTTTGATTATCAAATTTGATAAGGTATGTCTCACACTTTGATTGTCATCTTTGATAAGGTATGTCTCACACTTTGATTATCATCTTTGATAAGGTATGATTATCAAATTTGGTAAGGTATGACACACTTTGATTATCAACTTTGGTAAGGTATGACTCACACTTTGATTATCAACTTTGTAAGGTTTGATTATCACACTTTGATTATCAACTTTGGTAAGGTATGTCTCACACTTTGATTATCAAATTTGGTAAGGTATGTCTCACACTTTGATTATCAACTTTGGTAAGGTATGACTCACACTCTGATTATCAACTTTGATGACTCACACTCTGATTATATGGTAAGGTATGACTCACACTTTGATTATCAACTTTGGTAAGGTATGACTCACACTCTGATTATCAACTTTGGTAAGGTATGACTCACACTCTGATTATCAACTTTGGTAAGGTATGACTCACACTTTGATTATCAACTTTGGTAAGGTATGACTCACACTTTGATTATCAACTTTGATAAGGTATGTCTCACACTTTGATTATCAACTTTGGTAAGGTATGACTCACACTTTGATTATCAACTTTGATAAGGTATGACTCACACTTTGATTATCAACTTTGATAAGGTATGTCTCACACTTTGATTATCAACTTTGATAAGGTATGTCTCACACTTTGATTATCAACTTTGATAAGGTATGACTCACACTTTGATTATCAACTTTGGTAAGGTATGACTCACACTCTGATTATCAACTTTGGTAAGGTATGACTCACACTCTGATTATCAACTTTGGTAAGGTATGACTCACACTCTGATTATCAACTTTGGTAAGGTATGACTCACACTCTGATTATCAACTTTGGTAAGGTATGACTCACACTCTGATTATCAACTTTGGTAAGGTATGACTCACACTCTGATTATCAACTTTGGTAAGGTATGACTCACACTTTGATTATCAACTTTGATAAGGTATGTCTCACACTTTGATTATCAAATTTGATAAGGTATGTCTCACACTTTGATTGTCATCTTTGATAAGGTATGTCTCACACTTTGATTATCAAATTTGATAAGGTATGTCTCACACTTTGATTGTCATCTTTGATAAGGTATGTCTCACACTTTGATTATCATCTTTGATAAGGTATGTCTCACACTTTGATTATCAAATTTGGTAAGGTATGACTCACACTCTGATTATCAACTTTGATAAGGTATGACTCACACTTTGATTATCAACTTTGGTAAGGTATGTCTCACACTTTGATTATCAACTTTGGTAAGGTATGTCTCACACTTTGATTATCAACTTTGGTAAGGTATGTCTCACACTTTGATTATCAACTTTGATAAGGTATGTCTCACACTTTGATTATCAACTTTGGTAAGGTATGACTCACACTTTGATTATCAACTTTGGTAAGGTATGACTCACACTTTGATTATCAACTTTGGTAAGGTATGACTCACACTCTGATTATCAACTTTGGTAAGGTATGACTCACACTCTGATTATCAACTTTGGTAAGGTATGACTCACACTCTGATTATCAACTTTGGTAAGGTATGACTCACACTCTGATTATCAACTTTGATAAGGTATGTCTCACACTTTGATTATCAACTTTGATAAGGTATGTCTCACACTTTGATTATCAAATTTGATAAGGTATGATCTCACACTTTGATTATCATCTTTGATAAGGTATGTCTCACACTTTGATTATCATCTTTGATAAGGTATGTCTCACACTTTGATTATCATCTTTGATAAGGTATGTCTCACACTTTGATTATCAAATTTGATAAGGTATGTCTCACACTTTGATTATCAAATTTGATAAGGTATGTCTCACACTTTGATTATCAAATTTGGTAAGGTATGACTCACACTTTGATTATCATCTTTGATAAGGTATGTCTCACACTTTGATTATCAACTTTGATAAGGTATGTCTCACACTTTGATTGTCATCTTTGATAAGGTATGTCTCACACTTTGATTATCAAATTTGATAAGGTATGTCTCACACTTTGATTATCATCTTTGATAAGGTATGTCTCACACTTTGATTATCAACTTTGGTAAGGTATGACTCACACTCTGATTATCAACTTTGGTAAGGTATGACTCACACTCTGATTATCAACTTTGATTGATCACACTTGATTATCAACTTTGGTAAGGTATGACTCACACTCTGATTATCAACTTTGGTAAGGTATGACTCACACTCTGATTATCAACTTTGGTAAGGTATGACTCACACTCTGATTATCAACTTTGGTAAGGTATGACTCACACTCTGATTATCAACTTTGGTAAGGTATGACTCACACTCTGATTATCAACTTTGGTAAGGTATGACTCACACTCTGATTATCAACTTTGGTAAGGTATGACTCACACTCTGATTATCAACTTTGGTAAGGTATGACTCACACTCTGATTATCAACTTTGTATATGACTCACACTCTGATTATCAACTTTGTATATGACTCACACTTTGATTATCAACTTTGATAAGGTATGTCTCACACTTTGATTATCAACTTTGATAAGGTATGTCTCACACTTTGATTATCAAATTTGATAAGGTATGTCTCACACTTTGATTGTCATCTTTGATAAGGTATGTCTCACACTTTGATTATCATCTTTGATAAGGTATGTCTCACACTTTGATTATCAAATTTGGTAAGGTATGACTCACACTCTGATTATCAACTTTGGTAAGGTATGACTCACACTCTGATTATCAACTTTGGTAAGGTATGACTCACACTCTGATTATCAACTTTGGTAAGGTATGTCTCACACTTTGATTATCAACTTTGATAAGGTATGTCTCACACTTTGATTATCAACTTTGATAAGGTATGTCTCACACTTTGATTATCAACTTTGGTAAGGTATGACTCACACTTTGATTATCAACTTTGGTAAGGTATGACTCACACTTTGATTATCAACTTTGGTAAGGTATGACTCACACTCTGATTATCAACTTTGGTAAGGTATGACTCACACTCTGATTATCAACTTTGGTAAGGTATGACTCACACTCTGATTATCAACTTTGGTAAGGTATGTCTCACACTTTGATTATCAACTTTGATAAGGTATGTCTCACACTTTGATTATCAACTTTGATAAGGTATGTCTCACACTTTGATTATCAACTTTGATAAGGTATGTCTCACACTTTGATTATCAAATTTGATAAGGTATGTCTCACACTTTGATTATCATCTTTGATAAGGTATGTCTCACACTTTGATTATCAAATTTGATAAGGTATGTCTCACACTTTGATTATCAAATTTGATAAGGTATGTCTCACACTTTGATTATCAAATTTGATAAGGTATGTCTCACACTTTGATTATCAAATTTGATAAGGTATGTCTCACACTTTGATTATCATCTTTGATAAGGTATGTCTCACACTTTGATTATCAACTTTGGTAAGGTATGTCTCACACTTTGATTATCAACTTTGATAAGGTATGTCTCACACTTTGATTATCAACTTTGATAAGGTATGTCAACTTTGATTATCAACTTTGATAAGGTATGACTCACACTCTGATTATCAACTTTGATAAGGTATGACTCACACTCTGATTATCAACTTTGGTAAGGTATGACTCACACTTTGATTATCAACTTTGGTAAGGTATGTCTCACACTTTGATTATCAACTTTGGTAAGGTATGACTCACACTCTGATTATCAACTTTGGTAAGGTATGACTCACACTTTGATTATCAACTTTGATAAGGTATGACTCACACTCTGATTATCAACTTTGGTAAGGTATGACTCACACTCTGATTATCAACTTTGGTAAGGTATGACTCACACTCTGATTATCAACTTTGATAAGGTATGACTCACACTCTGATTATCAACTTTGGTAAGGTATGACTCACACTTTGATTATCAAATTTGATAAGGTATGTCTCACACTTTGATTATCAAATTTGATATGGTATGTCTCACACTTTGATTGTCATCTTTGATAAGGTATGTCTCACACTTTGATTATCAAATTTGATAAGGTATGTCTCACACTTTGATTGTCATCTTTGATAAGGTATGTCTCACACTTTGATTATCAAATTTGATAAGGTATGTCTCACACTTTGATTATCATCTTTGATAAGGTATGTCTCACACTTTGATTATCATCTCACACTTTGATTATCAAATTTGATAAGGTATGTCTCACACTTTGATTATCAAATTTGATAAGGTATGTCTCACACTTTTGTCATTATAAGGTATGTCAACTTGATTGTCATCTTTGATAAGGTATTTCACACTTTGATTATCAAATTTGATAAGGTATGACTCACACTCTGATTATCAACTTTGGTAAGGTATGACTCACACTCTGATTATCAACTTTGGTAAGGTATGACTCACACTCTGATTATCAACTTTGGTAAGGTATGACTCACACTCTGATTATCAACTTTGGTAAGGTATGACTCACACTCTGATTATCAACTTTGGTAAGGTATGACTCACACTCTGATTATCAACTTTGGTAAGGTATGACTCACACTTTGATTATCAAATTTGATAAGGTATGTTATGTCTCACACTTTGATTATCATCTTTGATAAGGTATGTCTCACACTTTGATTATCAAATTTGATAAGGTATGTCTCACACTTTGATTGTCATCTTTGATAAGGTATGTCTCACACTTTGATTATCATCTTTGATAAGGTATGTCTCTCACACTTTGATTATCAAATTTGGTAAGGTATGACTCACACTCTGATTATCAACTTTGGTAAGGTATGACTCACACTCTGATTATCAACTTTGGTAAGGTATGACTCACACTCTGATTATCAACTTTGGTAAGGTATGTCTTGCACTTTAATTATCAAATTTGGTAAGGTATGTCTCACACTTTGATTATCAAATTTGATAAGGTATGTCTCACACTTTGATTATCAAATTTGATAAGGTATGTTTCGCACTTTAATTATCAACTTTGGTAAGGTATGCCTCACACTTTGATTATCAACTTTGGTAAGGTATGACTCACACTCTGATTATCAACTTTGGTAAGGTATGACTCACACTCTGATTATCAACTTTGGTAAGGTATGACTCACACTCTGATTATCAACTTTGGTAAGGTATGACTCACACTCTGATTATCAACTTTGGTAAGGTATATTTCACACTCTGATTATCAACTTTCGTAAGGTATGACTCACACTCTGATTATCAACTTTCGTAAGGTATGTCTCACACTTTGATTATCAAATTTGATAAGGTATGTCTCACACTTTGATTATCATCTTTGATAAGGTATGTCTCACACTTTGATTGTCATCTTTGATAAGGTATGTCTCACACTTTGATTATCATCTTTGATAAGGTATGCCTCGCACTTTGATTATCAAATTCGATAATGTATGTCTCACACTTTGATTGTCATCTTTGATAAGGTATGTCTCACACTTTGATTATCATCTTTGATAAGGTATGTCTCACACTTTGATTATCAAATTTGGTAAGGTATGACTCACACTTTGATTATCAACTTTGGTAAGGTATGTCTCACACTTTGATTATCAACTTTGGTAAGGTATGACTCACACTCTGATTATCAACTTTGGTAAGGTATGTCTTGCACTTTGATTATCAAATTTGATAAGGTATGTCTCACACTTTGATTATCAAAGTTGATAAGGTATGTTTCGCACTTTGATTATCAACTTTGGTAAGGTATGACTCACACTTTGATTATCAACTTTGATAAGGTATGACTCACACTTTGATTATCAACTTTGGTAAGGTATGACTCACACTTTGATTATCAACTTTGGTAAGGTATGTCTCACACTCTGATTATCAACTTTGGTAAGGTATGACTCACACTCTGATTATCAACTTTGTAAGGTATGTCTCACACTTTGATTATCAAATTTGATAAGGTATGTCTCACACTTTGATTATCAACTTTGATAAGGTATGTCTCACACTTTGATTATCAACTTTGATAAGGTATGTCTCACACTTTGATTATCAAATTTGATAAGGTATGTCTCACACTTTGATTGTCATCTTTGATAAGGTATGTCTCACACTTTGATTATCAACTTTGATAAGGTATGTCTCACACTTTGATTATCAAATTTGATAAGGTATGTCTCACACTTTGATTATCAAATTTGGTAAGGTATGTCTCACACTTTGATTATCAAATTTGAAGGTATGACTCACACTTTGATTATCATCTTTGATAAGGTATGTCTCACACTTTGATTATCAACTTTGGTAAGGTATGTCTCACACTTTGATTATCAACTTTGATAAGGTATGACTCACACTTTGATTATCAAATTTGATAAGGTATGACTCACACTCTGATTATCAACTTTGGTAAGGTATGACACTCTCACACTCTGATTATCAACTTTGGTAAGGTATGACTCACACTTTGATTATCAACTTTGGTAAGGTATGTCTCACACTTTGATTATCAACTTTGGTAAGGTATGACTCACACTCTGATTATCAAATTTGGTAAGGTATGACTCACATTCTGATTATCAACTTTGATAAGGTATGAGTCACACTCTGATTATCAACTTTGGTAAGGTATGACTCACACTCTGATTATCAACTTTGATAAGGTATGTCTCACACTCTGATTATCAACTTTAAGGTAAGGTACACTGATTCACACTCTGATTATCAACACTTGGTATCAACTTTGATAAGGTATGACTCACACTTTGATTATCAAATTTGATAAGGTATGTCTCACACTTTGATTATCAAATTTGATAAGGTATGTCTCACACTTGATTATCAACTTTGATAAGGTATGTCTCACACTTTGATTATCAACTTTGATAAGGTATGTCTCACACTTTGATTATCAAATTTGATAAGGTATGTCTCACACTTTGATTATCAATTATTTGATAAGGTATGTCTCACACTTTGATTATCATCTTTGATAAGGTATGTCTCACACTTTGATTATCAAATTTGATAAGGTATGTCTCACACTTTGATTATCAAATTTGGTAAGGTATGTCTCACACTTTG